>NC_133546.1:61121428-61461785 GCF_048773025.1 Camelus bactrianus
ATTTTATTACTTGCTCAATCTTTGAGCACGAATATCTCATCTAGTTGGTCTCAAATTGAAGGATTAACACCTTTAAGGTCTACATTATGTGATGATTTAGAATAATCCAATTCCATATATTTGAGCTGTTTATTTCCTTAGTCAAACAATAGTATAGTTCAGTTTTTCTTTTTTAATTCAAAATTAGTGCATGAGTAATGCTTAATTGCACGTCATAATTTTTCCATCAGAATTCATCTCCACAGTGCTGAATACTGAGTATAAATACTCAATATGCCTCTGAGGTTCTTTTAAGAAAAAATACCAACACCTAGGTCTCACTCCCAAAGCTTCTGATTCAGGTGGTCCCGGACAGGGCCTGGACATTGGTATCTTTAAGAAACTCCCCAAGTTGAAATCTGAGTAAGATCGATGGATTGTACCACTGTCAGTCTCCTGGTTGTGATACTGTACTATAGTTATGCAAGACATTACCACTGGGGATAACTGAGAGAAGAGTACAAGGGAACTCTCTACACTCTTTCTTAAAACTGCATGTGAATCTACTATTACATAGGAAAAAAACATTTTTTAAAAAGTCCCCCATGTGATTCCAATTCATAGCCACAATTGAGAACCAGTGTAACAAACATTTTCTGACTGACAATACCATCTTGATTTGTTTGAAGCAATCAAGTCTTCTTAACTTGATCACTAAACAAATATCTAGAGATAAGATGAAGATAGTATCTTTTTAATAATTTAATTTTGAGGTATAAACTACAAGTAATAAAATATGCCCATTTTAACAGTTTGATATGTCCTAACGAAAATATATACTCACATAACCACCCCCTCAATCTAGGGAACACTCTCGTCACTCCAAGAAGTCCCTCTGGCCTTTTTGCAGTCAATTCCCCCTACCACACACCAGGAAACCAGAGATTTTTAAGACAATCTCTTTTAAAGAATGGTGACATACCCTTTGAAGGACATTTATTTTCGCTATCTTTTGAAGGTACATTTGGATTCCCTTTTAGATTAGAACCCTGGGGAGCACCCTTACCACTTTGTCCTACGCCTTGGAACATAACTGCTACATCAACGTGGTAAGTAAAGCGAAGTTACAAAGGAGAATTACTAATTCAGTAAGAGTTAGGTTAGTTCAAGACTTGGGGGAGGAAAACTAACAAATCTGATATTAGGTATCTTACCTACTGGCACAGAGATCTTTCTCTTCTTGAAGTTTGGCTTAAACACAAAGCAGCCCTATAAAAAAAAAAAAGAAAAAAAGTATAAAGTCAAAGCAGCCAAGGAGCAGACAAATATGATTTACCACGTACTTTTTGGGTAAACAGATTTTTTTTTAAAGGCATTTCTTTAAAGTGCTAAGAAATCATCTCTCTTCTATCTGAATTATAGAAGGGAAATTCTTAAACAAGGGGACTAACCACTACTTTCTCCTCCTTCCCATGGGAAGCTCATCTTTGATTTTGCTTTTTGGGACCTGATCTGAGAGAGATAAAGAAAGTAAAAGCTGATGAAATTTAAACCCAAAAAGGTTGCATTCTTATAAATCTATGAATAAAGAACATTAGTACTATACATCAAGATGAAAATCAAGCAGATGGAAAATACGAATGCCCCCCCCATCTCAAAAGAAGTATTTATTATTTAATTAAATTCCAAGTATCTAGAACCTTGACAGGACATAGATTCTTTTGCTAGTGTTTCACCTTACATATCTTTCTTCATCCGATAAATTCTCAGTCATTTAGCCATTAAAGTTCAACTCAAACTCACCTGTTCTGGGAAACCTTCCCCACTTCTCTAGTCAGAATCCTTCCCCTAATATCTCACAGTACTTAAATATCTTTATTTTGCTTGTTTTAAGTCACTTTTACTGTATATGATAGTTATTTATGGGTATGTCTCTGTAAGTAGTTTGTGAGCACCTTCAGAGTACAGATGGCATTTAATTCGTAATTGTCTCCAATGTTTAGAATCGTGTTAACATATACATCAGGCAATCAGTATAGAGAATGAAAAATGCTTGCCAAGTAATTTTCCTGGTAATTTCCTAGCTACATTTAGTTTCATGTTATTATTTAACTAGGGATATAAATATGCCCCAAGCTACTGGTCCTATGTATCCCACCAATCCTGAAGTTGTGCATCATAGACAGCTTCTTAAAGATTGCCATTTCTAAGGAAAATGAAAGAAATATATCTGCCAAAAAATCATCTCAGGATAGCACTAAAGACTGCGTGCAAACATAAAACGGCCATTTGAATTACAGGTTCGAAAACAAGAATTGTGCCTTATATTCTTGTATCTGCAACTAGTGGAACTATTCAAAATACACAAATTTTTAAAAGAAAAATCATGTGGTGCCATGACAGGCTTGTCATCACCTCCTTTCCATATCCACCTACAATTCAATAAAGGAAAAGGAGCTATGAAGGAGAGATATATGAAGAGTGCTGGGAATGGATCCTAATGTATGGCAGTGGTAGTAACATCATTAACCACTTTGAACTACAAATCAAGTGATGGTGTTTATAATGGAAAAAGTCAGTAGCAGAGCCAACAGCCAGAAAATATGACAAGGAAAGAGAAGTTTAGATTAAAAAAAAAAAAAAAAAAAAGGCTGACAGTTTCATGAACCAATGAAACAATCCTTAAAGATGCTTATTTGTGTAAGGTCTCCTTCATAAACATCTCAATACAAGCGTTTCTGTTATAATGCCACAAATGCTTTCCTGGAAAGAAAAAAAAAACTCTCACAATTCTTCAAAATATACAAAAATAAGAGAGGCTTATACAACAAAAATGATTAGGGTAAAGACTACTCAAAACCTATGGGATTTTAAAACCAGGACAAAACAGAAACAGCACCAATACTAAAAACCAAAAATAATACTAGCAGTTAAATCTCTTCTGGCATTGCATCTATCATCACAGTCCGTCAATCTTCGGTACACTTAAATCCTATTGCTTGTACTTAGTTCTGCCTTCATAGGTAGTCTTGGAAGGCACTGAGTCTCATCATTTTATTTTAATTTAATTTTAACCAAAATTAAAATTAGATTCACGGTATAGCCTTCTTCATTAATTTAACATCGGGAGAAATGTCTTTGCAACTTCATTATCGGCATTCTCAGCTTTATCAGATAGCTTAACTTCTAGGGGCTTCAGGTTGCACTCATAATATTATTAAAGGTCTTACTTTAGCAGTACCGCCTAACAGAATTTTCAATAATAATGGAAATATTTGCGACTACTTTATTTACGACTGTATCCCGGGTTTGGCGCACAACAAATATTTACGAGAAGGAAAAAGGAGAGTCGACAGGGGCACATCCTCGGGGAACTGAACTTTCACAAACCAGAACTTAAAAAGCCTCCTAGCCAAAACGCTGAGGCAGATCGGCGTCTTCGCTCCCCAAGCGAAGTTGGCCTTCACTGGAAGTGGAGCGAAGACGCCTCAGCTCGGCCCGCTGCTCCCTCCTTTCCAGCCAGTACACCAAGGTCTATGTAACCTCGGCTCAATCCATTCTTCAAAAGGGATGAAGCGGTGCTGAAGTCCTAGTGGGCGCTCGCCCCCACATACCTTGGACACGGACGAGGTGGCCATGGTCCCAGAGACCAGCGGATTCCAGACGCACTCGGGATTTCCCGCGCTCCCTCGCGGCAGCGGGGCAGAGGTTAGTGGCGGGCCGCGCGGCTCCTTGATTGGCTGGCAGCACTCTCCGAGGCGGGTTTCCGGCGCACGGAGGCGGGGCATGCAAAAGGAGGCGGAACGAAGCTCCCGACCATCCCTCTAGAACGCGCTTCGTGGACATGGCGTGCGGTTTCCGTAGGTCCATCGCTTGTCAGGTACCGACCCTGGAACTGGCAGGAGAGTCCCCGCGCCCCGAAGCCCTTTCACCGCTGCGGCCCAGTCTCCAGTCAGCGGGAGGGCAGGTTCCGCAGGGACCCTGTTTGTTTCTGCTGCCTCCTTCCCCCTTTCTGGAGCTGCTTGGGCCGCTGAGCCAAACTCCATAGAGGGTCAAGCGTGCGGCGCAGATCAGTTTCCCAAAGTGGAAAGTAAACCTTGAAAAGCACGCGTTGCTTCCCTCACTGCTTACCCACCCGACAACTCAGTGTGCTTTACCTGAATGGAAAGTCATAAATAGACCCTGTAGAAATTAGTGTTCCATACACTTAATGAAGTTGATGAGGAGGTCTGAATTTTTCGCTTGAAAGGGTCTAATTCACAAACTGGCTGTTTTCTCTTGCAGTCATATTGGCTGCCTGTCCTAGCAGAGGGTGAGAGGGCAGGTGGTGGAAGAGATGGCTTGATGAGGATTGGATACTGATGTTAACAGTTTTAAGATTGATAGAGCAAGGCTAGGAGTGCAAGGAATTTTTGAGCTTAAACTGTTGATGCTTTCTGTTGGATAGTTGATATTTTTTTCAGGGAAGTTCCTGTAGTGAGCAATCAAGCTATTTGTCTTCCAGAAGAGGAAAGTTATGATAATGAAGGCTAAGAAACAATTAAGTCATGTTAATGAAACAGCAAGACTCTGTGGGTTATAAAATACTTTTCCCCAAAATTGTTACCGAACAAAAGCTCATGTGCTAGATACACAGTGAGGCCGAATAAAGCCAAATGTCAGAATTTGGAGCAGAGAAAGGTTTATTGCAATGCCGAGCAAGGAGAACCTGTGGCTCGTTATCAAAAACCTAGAACTCCTTGATGGTTTTCAGAGAGAAGTTTTTAAAGGCAAAATTTAGGGTGAGGCCTGCGGGCTGTGTGACTTCCTTCTGATTGGTTGGTGGTGAGGTAACAGGGCAGTGTTCCAGGAATCTTATGTTCAGCCTTAAGTTGCCATCCTCTACCTGGATGGGGGCCTTAGTTTCTGCAGAAGAACTCAAAAGTATTGTTAGGTATATTGGCAGGACCCTGCCCTAAGACTCCACTACTGCTCCTCCCTTGTTTCTGCGTTTCCTTCCTTCCCTGATTAGCAGCTGTTTGAATCTGCCCTTAGGAACTCAAGGAAGATCAAGGAGGCTGAATGAAGCCTATTTCCTACAAAAAGAAACTAGGAACATGGAAAGGAGTTGTACCAGGGAGGACTCCACAGGGTCCTGCTCTGCTTGATTAATATGGACAGTAAACTATGTCCAGGGTAGGTAGTTTTGGACCTCAGTGTCCATGCTATGTGTGTATGTGGTGGGGGTGGGGGGGAGGAGATGGTTTCCATTCAAAGCCCTCGGTGCCATGACCAGAACATTTTGTGTTTAGTTTTACGTTTGTGTTTTGTTTTACGTTCTTCCTTGTAAAGAAAGTAAGTTGGAGAAACAGGAATTAATATGTGTTGAGTATACTTTGAAGTAATTTCAAAAAAGTTGTGATAATAGTAAGAGAAATCCATAAACCTTTGATCCAGATTCACCGATTAACATTTTACCACATTTCTTTCATCATTCTCTCTATATTTAACTATATAATCTTTTTCCTGTATCATTTGAGAATAGGTTTTGTAATTCATGCTCCTTAACCTCTTAATACCTAATTGTTTACTTCCTAGGAACAAGGCTTATCTTACATAACCACAGTACAGTTATTAGATTCATATAACACTTATAGAATACTTTAATGTACAGTCCATTCCAGTTTTGTTGATGTTTTTCAATAGCCTTTTTTTCCAGTATAGGCTCACAAACTGCATTTCCTTGTTATGTAATTGTTACATTTTAAGGGCCTGAGGCTCTCCTCATTAATTTATATCTGCATAACTTGATAGAGGAGAGACACTGCTAACAGAGACAGGCCTCCTTGACTGCCAGTGAGTTTTGTCAGATCTGAGGTGTGACTTCAAGGAGCAATTAAACTTGTCCAGATGTCATCTAGTCCTGACATATTTCTGTTGCGAAGATACCCACACTCAGGTGAACGACAGCAACTGATTGAATTATCTAAGTGTGTACTTCGCTTCTAATCTGTTCTTACAGGCCCACCAGCATCCAATTCTGTTTAAAACCACAAGTTCTGTAAGAGTCGTGCTAAATTTCTTTCATTATAGATAATTGCTAATAACTTACACATTACATCATTTGGGACGTTTTCTTCTGAAACTGCAAGTCTCGGTTGATACCTTGTTGGCTGACTGCTTTTGTCTGAGCTAATTCAAACCGGTACCTGAGCAAAGTCTCTGCAGATGTGGGAGTGCTTGTGTGTTGGCGCTTGGTGGCAAGCATACTCACCTGGTTATAGTAGAGAGTCAGAAATGAGGAATAACCAGGGGTTATTGACAGTATAAGTAATTAAGGATCTGAAAGAATGATAATCTTTCAAGAACTTCAGAGTTCATTGCCTTGTAGACTGTGTTATATGGATAAAAATACAGAACTAATTTTCATAAGATACCAGTTCTGCTGCCGATATGTTTGGTTGCTAAAGCACAAAGATCTCTTTTTCATTTGCAGAATTAGGGGTTTTATGCAGTTACAGGAGATTTTGATCTTGAACCTGGCCAGTTTAGCTCCTAACTGAATTTGGAGCCTATCTGGAGCCAGGCTGATAGGATATTTTTTGGCATTGTGTTCAGTACCTGGGTACTAAGGGTAGGATTTATGTGTGCCTGTATGCCAAGGAAAGGAATGCTTGAGAATGCCCACAAGCTGATTAATTATGGGCTTTCTCATGCTGGGTGCCATAGGAGCCAAATATTCTATTAGAATCTCTGATCTTAGGTTGCCAACTCTAAGGCTTAGACTTGTACCTGGTACATTGTAAGCACTCAATACATATTAGCCATTATTATTGTTATACATTAGAATCTCTGGTCGTAGGTTCTCAAACCAGATCTGGCATATGTGGATTTTCACTTCTGGTGCTCTCTTGATGAAGTGCTCCTGCTTTCAACCTCAGATATCCTCTTCATTCAGCTGTGAGTTATTTAGTTCTTTTCGCAAGGACTGTGCCTAATATTTTGTGGATTTTATTTCTCTGTTAAAGTTATGAGTTTTACCATTGTAGTCTTCTTTTATCATTTTCATGGAGTAAATTTTTACCTTATTCTGTAAAACTTTATCCTTTCATTAATAATGAGGCCTCAAGTAGATAGTTATCAGTAGGCCCTTGTTATACCTCTGGTCGCCCTAGATGGAGCCCACTGCCAGGAGAAACACCTCTCTACCTGAAGTGGAGAAAAGAAATCTGTAGCCAAGGAAACTCATAGGTCACATTCCCATCAGGGAAAACACTAAATCCAATCTCAGAGACAGTTGAAGAAAGTCTTGTTATTTCCAGAATAATTCTGAACCTGTGAGAATGTAGGTGAATTAAAAATCTTACTCATTGACATTTGACCACTTGACAGTGGTTCTTAACTTTGTGTGTGTTTGTGTGCCCGACCCATTTGGAAGATCATCCTCTAATTTAAAACACTCACTAGCTTGGGCATTGATTGTTAATAGGCAGTTGGTATTTCCCTATGCAGTGCTTCTCAAGCTTTTTCTGCTTAAGACTGGAATCACCTGAAAAGCCTGAAAGAAAAAAAAAAAAGCCCAGGCCTATTGGCCAGCCTGGGGTAGGGTAGGGGTCTTGAAGTTTTAAAGCTTATCAGGTGATTCTAATGTTCATCCAGGCTTGATAACCACTAGCCAAGGACGACCGGGAAGCAGAAAGGTAGAGTGCAGGGGCCCCCACACTTTACCGCATGTTAGAATCAACCTGGAGAGAACTTTCTAATATCTGTTGCCCAGGTCACACCCTGTATTAATTAAACAGAATATCTGCATGTGGGAGCCAGGCATCAGTGTTTTCTAAAGATCCCTGGGTCATCCCCATGTGGAGCAAAATGTGGGAATCACTGGTATAGTGATTAACAACAGAAGACACAAGGGTTTAAATCCAGTTTCTCCTGATAGGTATGTAAGTTCACTGTACTTCATCTGTAGAATCTGGAAAATTATTTAGTTACCTTATAGGCTTGTCATTAAGAGTCAATAAACAATACATATATAATGCTTAGGATTGTGTTTGGTACTTTATATACATGTAATAGTCATTATCTTCTATTAGAGTCCTGAGGATGGAGTATTTTGAACCCCCTCTCCACACCATTACCACCCCAGAGGCTTTCTGGTGTTGGGGACCTAATCATTATCCATTACCCTACATGAAAACTTTATCCCCTGTATGGTCAGGCCATTCAAGATGGCTGTTCTCTTGTTCTCTGTACATCCCCTGCTGACCAGTCCCTGCTTCATTCACATGACTATCTAATCCTCTTAATTGTAGAGCTTAATCAGTAACTGCCTACGTTGCTCCCTGCCCCAGTCACGGGTTTCCCTGGTAACTGATGAACCAACCTGAGGTCAATTCCCCCTATAAATGGTAGCCTCCTTCTCCCCGAAGTAGTGAAGATTGCTGCTGTGTCCTGCCTGCTATTTGCCGATCACAGTAGGGTATTTCTCCAGGACCTTTCACTTCAGTCTTATAAGATCCCCTATCCAACAAATCTTTGACGTCTCTGTCACTTTCCCTGGGCTCTTTCTTCTGTCTCCACACAAGGCAACAACAAGGCTTGCAGGCCAGTTGGGTGCAGCCCAGCAGCCCCACAAGAAGTTAGATAGCCAGAAAGCTATGTATCTGAACTACACTGCTTAATTTTCAATAAGAATTCCTTAACAGTAGATACTTATAAATTTCTGCTTTGATAAAGAAAAAAATCTCTCATTTTTACAAAAATACTTGCTTATTTTAAAGAATAAAGTAATACAAAGAGGTAGAAGGAATTTTTATTAAAAATTTCCCCCATAAATGATCATCATCATTAACATTGGTTGACTTGTATTTTAGATTTTTTTTTTTGCAGATATGTAGGCAGGAAAAAAAAGGACGATAGGAAGTAAGATAGGATAAATATTCATTTTATTAAAATTAGGCAATATTGTAATGAGTTTTTATTTTATTTTTTTAAGTGGAAAATGTCCAACTGCTTAAAGTATAATAGTATTATGATTCCCCATGTACCCATAAACAAAATGCAGTTTTAAGTAAAAAGTATTAAACATGGTTTTGCTTGAATTCAACAAAAGAAAAAGAAACTGAAGTGCAATTCAAAGAATTATTGATATATTTCCTAAGTGAGTCCTCTACAGTTAAGAGATTATGAAGAACATCACAATTTGGAGTGTTTTCTTAAAAGCTGAATGTTTCAGCGACTCATAGTTACAGAGAACAAACTGGTGGTTGCCAGAGAGGACAAGGTAGGGGTCAGACAGAATAGTTAAAGGGGATTAAAAAGTACAAACTTCAAGCTTATAAAATAAATAGGTTGCTGAATATAATGTACATAGAAGGAATATAGTGAGTAATATATAATAACTTCATGTGCTGACACATGGTAACTGGACTTATTTTGGTGATCATGTCATGATAGTAAATGTACTAAATAACTTTATTGTACACCTGAAACTAATATAATGTTGTATGTTAATTATAAATTTTCAAATATCTTGATGTTTCAGATTTAGACAGTATCAACCCCTGTCATGAGAGATGAGGACATTAGTACACTTATAGTTGTAACTTTCCCCTCTACCTTTCCTGATTTGTTTCAGTAACTTTCTCACTCAAAGTTTGTAGCACTTATAGTCTGTGTATTAAGGATATCTGCACGACTTGTCTTCTATTGACTTTATATAGAATTTGATAAGATGCTTACCACCGATCCTTTTCTTGATATATGGCTTAATTGGCTGGATCTCCTCGAGTAGATTTTTCAAGAAGCTTTATTTTTTCTAATTTTTTTCTTAAAGAAATTATGACTTCTCAGATAAAATCCTAGATGTATCAAAAGGAGGATTAATCACTAGAAAATTAGCATGTTTAGAAATAATATCAAAATAATGGATTTATAAATAATATTTAAAATTCTTCATTTTAGAAATAAAGCAATAACACCAGATTGTTTCATTCTTAATTTTGATTTTCCAAAGTCTGATACCACAGATGCAAATGCATACAACAATTCTACTGTTATATTAAAATTTTCCTATTTTCAGATGTTGGCAACTAATTCAAATTAAAAAACAACAACTGAGCAGGTGAAACAAGCATTATCAGTTTGTAGCTTCTCCAGTGGATAAATCTAGCCCTATATAATATTATTGCCAAATTATTTGCTTTAACCAGATCATGATCTTTGTGATTAGGTAATGTGGCTACAAAGTAAAGTACATTTATTTAGTCTCTGGAGTTTTCTTGATTGGATGCTTTATTTTTGAAATTTAGTGATTTAACCAGGATGTATTTCAGTGTTGAATTTTCTGTATTATGTTTTCCTGACATAGTAATTTATTTTGATCTGTAGATTTTGTTTCTTTTTTTAAAATATTTAATCATGGGGAAGAATACTATTACTATCCATGTACCCATCACTCAGCTTGAAAAATAAACTATTACCTATACTATTAAAATCTCCTGGGTAACCATCCCTGGTTGCAAACTCTTTCCTCAGATATGAGATTTTGTGTTTATCATATCTGTGCACGTCACTTACTACCTATGAATGTATCCCTAAATAGTATTCTTTTGCAAGTTATTAAATTTTATGTAAGTTGTAATCAAACTGTAATTATCCTTCTGCAGTTTGGGGTTTTTTGGGGTTTTTTTTTTTTGTCTATTTGCTTCAAATTTTAAAAAAGCTTGATCCATAATGGTACACGGAGGTCCAGTTCTTTCATTCTACTGCTGAATGGTGTGCTGTTGCAATAATATACCACAATTTGGATTTTTTCTTTATTTCAGAAACATTTTCCTATTTATAGAATATTTTGCCTTATCTCCCACCATCTTGGCTAAACCTCTGATTCTATCTGCTCTTTGTGTGACTTGTGTGAATAGTTTCCTGTGTGCTTCCACTCACTTACTGTTAACAGCATTTCATCCTGTCTGAAAGCTTGCTAGTTCCAGCCTGTACTCAGCTTACAGGTGAGGATATTAAATCCACCAAGAACAGCCCTCAATCAGTGGAGGGTGGAGTCTCCTGCTCCTTATTTTTGGATGGACAATTTTGGTAGACACTCTGTGTGCTTCTTGGAAAGTACCATGGAAATTAAGCCCTTATTGCCTATAGCAGAGACCTTAATAGCACAGTCTTATATTAACTTTTTCTCCTCTCTCACTCTCCCAGTCTATCACTTCTGCCCTCAAGGAATCACCTCCCAAATAAACTACCTGCACACAGTCCTTTTCCCAGGCCCTGATTTTGGGGGAGCTAAGATATATATTTATGAATACTTTTATTTTTCTTGGGTTTTGTTGATTGAGACCAAGTAAATGAGACCAAATTAGGAGCCCTGCTAAATATGGCTATTCCATTCTGCTTGAGAATCTCTTGTCTTTTTTTTTTTTAATTGAAGTATAGTCAGTTTATAATGTTTTGTCAATTTCTGGTGTACAACATGTTTCAGTCATACATATACATACATGTATTCCTTTTAATGTTCTTTTGCATTATAGGTTACTACAAGATATTGAATATAATTCCCTGTGCTATACAGTAGAAACTTGTTGTTTATCTACTTTATATGTAGTAGTTATTATCTGTAAATCTTGGAATTCCCAATTTATCCCTACCCACCCCTTTTTCCCCCTGGTAACCATAAGATCATTTTCTATGTCTGCTAGTCTGTTTCTGTTTTGTAGATGAGTTTATTAATGTCCTCTTTTTCTCTTTTTTTTAGATTCCACATATAAGTGATATCATATGGTATTTCTTTCTCTTTATGGCTAACTTCACTTAGAATGATGATCTCCAGGTCTATCCATGTTGCTGCATATGGCATTATTTTATTCTCTTTTATGGCTGAGTAGTATTCCATTGTGTGTGTATGTGTATATCCAGTCATCTGTGAGAATCTGCTGTATCTTTCCTTCACTGTCATTTTTTGAAGACTGTGGCTTTGTGCTTTCTCTCTCTATGCTTAACGCTACTGGAGAACCAGTGTACCTGTCTTCTTATCTGCTTGTTTCTTTGCTGCTCTTCTTTTTGTATTTTAGGGATGCTAGTTATCCTAAGGTTGAATTATCTTGCACACAATTTTATTTACCTTTGTCTTATTGCTTTCATTTATATTTTTGAAAATCTGTATTCTCTGATTATCTTAGCCTTTCTATGTTATATTTTTATTTTCAATTATGATTGTACTCTTGCTTTGTGTTTCTTAATAATTAGTTCTATAAAAAAGTTTGATCATCAATTTGTTTATTTAATCTTTAGATTCCCTTTTTATCTAACATTGTTGTTTTTCCATCTTTTGGTTCTTGTTTGTTGTAGTCACATCTGGAAGCACTTGTGGAGAATGTCTTTGTATTCATTTGGTAGTATTTTTCTGCTAGAGTTCTTTCATCTCCTGTATGCTGGATTCCTTTCATTCTGTCTTTTTCTCTTAAAGCCCCTGCCCCTCCCTCTCCTTCTCCCTCTCTCTCTCTCTCTCTCTCCTCTCTCTCTCATCTCTCTCTCTCTCAGTTTGCCTATTTTTCATGCCTATTCTTTCTCATCTTGCTAGTGCTTGACAGCTCTGCCCAGAGTTTTTATTTGTTTCTGCATTGTGTGGGTGACTTCCTCATTCTCCATGCCAGATTTGTTCTTGGCTCACCTCACTTTTGTGGTTACAAAAATATAAAGTCTGCAGCTTTCCACTCGTTTTGTCTCTCCAGGAGGTCATGGTGACCTGTATACATGACTCCTAAACTTTGACTTGGCATATTTTTTGCTCGCTAAGTCTGATATTTTTCCATCTTCCTGTAAAAGTTCCACCTCTGATTCTTCCTGCCCATACAACACAATATCAGGATTTACTCCCTGTAATTGGGGAATGTATTGTGTTTCCCTTGGAGAATTCCCTCAGATTCTGCCCTAGAGTCTTCACTTGTGTTGGGAAGTGCTGGAATTCACTTCTCTGTTTTACTCATTCTTTCCCGCAGTTTTGTAGCATCTCTCTGTCATAGATGAAAAAAAATGGAATTCATTCAATGTTTTCTCTCCAGATTTAGGGTATCAATGAGAATTGTTAACTCAGTGTAGGAACCTTGCCAAGCAGGGCTCTCCATTCCTTCTCAAAATCTGCTGTATTTTATTTTGGTTACCACTTTTAAAGTTTATAACTTTGGGCTATGTCTGTTGGGTGTATTTGTTGCTGAGAACCAACCAACCTACCTTTTTATTACTACCTTCCTTCCTTTCTCCTCTCCCTCCTTTCTTCCTTCCTTTTCACTTTGATTTGATGATGGGTGGGAGTTGGGAGATTATGTAAAGAAGATTTCATTCCATTAATCCCAGAGTCTTTCTTTTTGGGGTTTGTTTCTAATCGTGAGAAAATACACATAACATAAAATGTACTATCTTAACCATTTTAAAATGTATAGTTCAGTGGCATGAAGTACATTGTGCAACCGCCACCAACAGCCATCTCCAGGACTCTATTCATCTTGCAAAACAGAAACTGTCCTCATTAAACAGTTACTCTCTATTCCTCCTTTCTCCCCAGTCCCTTCTTTTTTGGTTTGTTAATTTACATCATATAAAAATGTTTCCGTGTTTTTGTAAAATCACTTGAGATTTTTTCTGTTTTGGTCTTCATGTCTTCATGTGTATGTAACTTGGTCTTAGAATTTACTTTTTTTTGACTTTTCCTATTTTTTAAAAAATATTTTATTGAAGTATGGTCAGTTTACAACGTTGCGTCAATTTCTGGTGTACAGCACAATACTTCAGTCATATAGGAACATACATATATTCATTTTCATATTCTTTTTCACCATAAGTTACTATAATATTGAATATGGTTCCTTGTGCTATACAGTATAAACTTGTTGTTCATCTAAGAATTTACTTTTAGGAAAAGTTTGTTCCTACTGACTTGCTGGATCTCTTGCGAGGTGAAATGTGCTGTGTAGACTCCCTTTGTACCTTGTTGCCAAGAAGCATAATTATCTTTAGCTTGGTTTTCTGGTATAATTTTATGCTTCCATTTTATTTTTATGGTTTAAGTTCCCTCAGAGCTCTTTTGGAACAAATAAGATATAATAATAGAAGAAATAAATGATTTTTAAGTGTTTTTAGTCTATCAGAGAATTTTTTATGTTATTCATCTGAATGTAAACATTTTATCATCTAAGCTCACAACCTATTTGTGAGTTGAAATGCTTTAAATTGGCCTACATTGACTGAATGAAAAATGCAGTGTGAGAGTTGTGAGGTTCAGTTTTATTCAGGGACCTTACTGAGGACTATATCCTGGGAGACAGCGACTCAGTAGCTCTGAGTAAACTGCTCCAAAGAAGTAAAGGCAGAAGCTAGTTTAATCATGATTTTTGGCTGGAGAATACATGCAGTGGAGCTTGCATCTCAGTAAAAGATTATAGCTAGTCACAAGGAACAGATATCTCAGTTAATGATTTTAGTGTTTTTCTAGGTATGCGATAATGCAGGAGTCTGGGTTCATTAAAATTCTTCCTGAGATATATGTCTAACTATGTAAGGGGGCTGTTTGTTCAAAGCACAGAGTGCCTCGTTCTGGTTTTCATCCTGAATTACTCTCAGGGTGCATTATTGGGCAGTGAATGCAGTGGGTAATGACTTAATCCATGTATAACTGGATAGTGAGCAACATTCTTTATTTTCAGCAGAATTTAGTTATATTTAAGATAGGCAGAAGATCTTAGTGGTTATGGGTAAGTTTGAAGGACATTATGTCCAAAATAAAACCTTTTAAAGGATGAAGAAAATAACATTTATTACATGCTTATTATGTGACACAATTTTGTTACTCCTTGCAAGAGCCCTAGTTTATTATTTAACAGATCTATTATCCCCATTTTTCAGATGTGAAAACTTAAGCTCACTGATGTAAAATGACTTTCCCAAGGACTCATAGCTGGTAAAAGTGGAGCTGGAATTTGATTCTTCCCCTCACCTCCCCCCCAAAGAGAAATTAAAATAGAACATTTATTACAGATGTATCTGTATTGGCAGGAACATTTTGCAATATAAACATGAGTTGTTACGGTGTTTATTCTGTAAGTGCTTTTGAATATTTATCCACTTCTGGGAAAATACCCTAAGGAAAAGGACTTTTCTGTAAAGGGTATGGCAATTCAGTTTCTAAAGATTAGAATTTAAAAAGAAAGACTATACTCTGAGATTTAAATTAAAAAATCAATATATACTAGATCAAAGCAGAAATATACAGAGCATCTTAAAGACAGCTCCAGGTCTGAAGTTTTTTTTTTAATGTTTATAAAATTCAAAAAATTATTTCTTTTGATAATAGGAGAATAAATATTATTACTAATCAGGAGGTAGTGATTTTAGTTTAATTCCTCTCCTTCTGAACACTTACAAACACCTCTAAGAAAGATTGCTTTATAATCTCTTCTCACATTCTTTGCTCTTTCTATTTACCCCATTACTCCCTTCCCTTCTCTCTCAATAGCCGTGACTTGTCCATTGCAAAGGCTACGTAAAGATTGAGGTGGTGGGGAAGAAAGATGAAAGTTTTAAATTCATTATGGCTATACTGCTGTTTGGCTGTTTGTGCATTTCTCATCGAAAGGATATAGATATGACATAGAGGCTAAATGTAGGTTCTGGTTATAGATAGCTTGTGTTCACATCCTAACTTTTCCACGTAAGCAAGTTACATATATTCTCTGTACTTAAGTTTCATCACTCCTGAAATGAAGGCTATAATAGTGTGAAAGTCAGGGGATTGTTTCAAAGAAAAGTTAGGCATGTAAGACATCCTTGTCATATAAGAATCATTCAATAAATAGGAATGTCTCCAACAAACTTCCAAGTTTCTAATTAGGACAATGGTTCACAACTCTGACTGCATGTGTTACAGTCATTTAGTGAGCTTTTCAAAAATGCAAATGAGTAAACTTTTGATAGAGCCTGGGGATCAGATTCCCACTCCCCATTCTTTGTTTGCTTGTTTATTTTTAAGTAGCATGAGATTTTTTCTTTTATTCACTACTGTATCCCCAACTCTTAAAACAGTGCCTAGCACAAAATAAGCACTCAGTAAATAATTTGGTTTTTATTCATTCATAAAGTATCTTTGATCCTCAGTGGTTCATCCCTTCTCTTTCTGTAAAAAAATTTTTTTGATTTATTTTTAAATTTACAAATATAAAATTCATTCTTTTTTGGTAAGCAGTTCTATTTGCCAATTTATGATTAAGCCCTCTTCTCACCCTCAACTCCTGGCAACCTCTGATCTATTAGTCATCCTTACAGTTTGGGGTTTTCCAGAATGTCAAATAAATTGAATTATACAATATACATCTTTTTGAATCTGGCTTTTGTTACTTAGCTTTTAGTGCATTTGAGGCTCATTTATGCTTGGTGGCTCAATATTTTTTCATTGTTGAGTAGCATTCCATTGCATCTTAAACAAATATATTAAAATTACTCTGTTTTATCCTTTTTGATTTTTAGCTTTCCAGAGTGTTGGATCTTCCACCAGAAAACTTGATCAAATCAATATCTGCAGTTCCAGTTTCCAGAAAAGAGTTAAGTATGATATATTTGTCATGATCTAAAATGTTGCTGATTTTGTCAATATACCAAAAAAAAAAAAGCCCAACTACTATTTAATTTACAAAATAGTCTTTGAAATTAACCTTAAGATTTGATTTAACCTATTATTCCCACGTACCTAAATAATAAAATTTAAATCTGTATTTTATATACTCTTATATGGTAGATTTTATTAGTATTCTCATGTTTTGGTATTTATTCTTATAACTATATGGCAGCCTTGAGAAAAATTAGGAACGAGGTTCAAATTTAATTCTGTAACAGCAAATAAAAGAACTAAGATTGTGGATAGAAAATCAGGGTTTTTGAAGGGATCTTAGATTATACACTTATCTGATGCTTGAATAATACAATATACCATATTTATCTGCTAGGTTTTTTTGTGGTTTGGCGTTTTGTTTTGTTTTTTGCTTGTTTGTTTCCATTTGAGGACCCCCCAGTGACAGAGGACAGTTGGTTAGGACTACATATAAGCTATAGTTGCTTCTTGGATTCAGAGAGATATCTATCTTTTTGTGAGATTGGTCATTGTCATTGATACTTGTTTACCAGTAGGCTAGAGAACTTTAATACTTGGATAAGATACGCTCTCAGTCAGTTAATAAAGACAAGAAATGAGCTGCATAGTAGACACTTAAGCCCTAAGCTTTAGAAAGATATAATTAACAGTACTATTATGTCCTTATATTTTGTCCCCTTAACTGTCAGAATTTTAAGATAGAGTAGAATGAATATTCTCCTTCCTAGAAAAGGAGAAAGAGATAAGTGGAAAGGGAAGAGAAAGGCTACATGTGGCCTTGTCAAAGAGAGCATCTTTAAAGTGGCCTGCTACAACTTCATCTATATTGAGTTCCAAGAACAGAGGCAACCACTGACCAAAAGATGGGCCATGTAATTATAATTATATTTAATTGAGGTAATATTACAAACCAGTTACCTGTTTCATAAAATCTATAAAGGACATTTTGCATGATAATGGGATTGTCTCAGTTTTTATTTCATATTTCAGAGGCCTGTAATAAGCTGAACTGTCTTAGTCCATCTTTTTGTTTGGTTATTGGTTTTTTTTAAAATTGAGGTCATAACATTGGCTTATAACATATAGGTTTCATGTGTACAACATTATATTTCTAATTTTGTATACATTACAGCATGTTCATCTCTAAAATTTTAGTTTCATCTATCACCATACAGTTGATCCCCTTTACATATTTCACCCTCCCTCCACCCCTCCCCCTCTGGTAATCACTACTCTATCTGTGTGTTTATTTTTGTTTAATCACTTATTCTGTTTGTGTTTCTGTTTTTTATATTCCACATATGTGCCAAATCATATGGTATTTGCTTTCTTTGTCTGACTTATTTCTTCTAGCATAGTATCCTTAAGGTCCATCCACATTTTCCCAAATGGCAAGGCTTCATCTTTTTCTATGGCTCAGTAGTGTTAGTTACATTGTATATATATACCATATCTTCTTTATCTATTCATCCATTGATGAGTGCTTAAATTGTTTCCATACCTTGGCTATTATAAATAATGCTGCAATGAACATATTCATGTATCTTTTCAAATTAGTGTTTTAATATTCTTTGCATAAATATCCAGAAGTAGGATAGCTGGGTCATATGATAGTTCTATTCTTAATTTTTTGAGGAATCTCCATATTGCTTGCACCAATTTACATTCCCACCAACAGTATCTGAGGGTTCTCTTTTCTCCATATCCTTGCCAACATTTGTTATTTCTTGCCTTTTTGAGAATCGCCATTCTGACAAGTGTGAGGTGATATCTCATTATGGTTTTGATTAGCATTTTCCTAATAAGTAGTGATGTTGAACATCTTTTCATGTGCCTATTTTCTTGGCTTGTCTTTTGAATAAGATTTCCTTTGCCTGCTTGGAGTTCTTTTGGGCAGCTCCACTTTAACAATGTGAATTACTGACTGGTTTATAGAAAATAAATATTGGGGAGTACCTCAATTTTTCTAGTCTACAAGTCTAAAATTCTGCATATTAAATTTATTTAAAACAAAGGGAATCTCTACTGCTTTGCCTTAATAAAGCTGGGTATCATTTACAGAACTAAAACAAAGCCTAACTCTTCTATTTTTCTAATTTTATTCTAAAATGCTATTAAGTGCCAGGAGAATTAAGAAATATTATTTTTGTTTATGTTGTTTATTTAATGAGATATGAATCAATTTTCTCAGGTCTCCTAATTCTGTCAGTTATACAGTTGACCCTTGAACAACATGGCTTTGAACTGTGTGGAGATGGAACCATGGATTTGGAAGGCTGACTGTAAAATTATACTCGAATTTTTCAACTGCTTGGAGGGTCAGCACTCCTAACTCCCTGCCATATTCAGGGATCAACTGTATTTTCACCTATTGTGAAATTCTATTTAATACTGCTCGTAGTAGACAGGATTAGTAACTTTGTTATAAGCCAGTACTAACTCAGTGGATTCCACTCTGAAACCACAACTCCTCAGAAGTAGTAGGAAAATAACTATTGCTTTTTAAACTTATTTTTTTTTAATTATGAACAATACAAAAGTAGAGGGAATAGTTTAATGAACCTCTATGTGCCCACCACTGTCATTAGCACACAGGCAATTCTGTTTGGTCCGTACCCCTGCCCACTCTCCTCCTTCACAGTGGACTATTTTGACAGCTGCTGCTTTTCATACTCTAGATGTTATGTCATTTTAAAAGTTTTCTTTTAATTAGTTTTTATTTTTATCACAAAAGCAAAACAGATAATCTTAAGGGAGTTCAGTAAAATACAGAATAAAAGAGGAAAAAGTCCCCAATACTCTTAAACAGTAAGAACACTGACGTTAGCGAGTATTTTTTATATTTTCTCTTTAAATATGTCTTTCAAAATCATAACTATAAAACTACTGTATTTATGTATTTTGAACCTTTTCCATTGGCATCATCCTTTTTGTAAATATCACTGTTTTTAACACCTTTAGAAATATCACTTTTTAACAATGGCTGAGTAATACTGTAATGCTCCCCTGTTGATGGACATTTAGATTGTTTTCAGTTCTGACTTTTTATATAATTCACATTCAAGAATTACCTCTTTCTCAATACACAAGGCAAAAGTTCCTTGTGGGTGTGTAATTAAAAGCTCCCAAAAGGGGAATTATATACAAGATCTTGTGGTAGCTCACAGTGAAAAAAAAAAAATGTGACAATGAATATATGTATGTTCATGTATAACTGAAAACTTGTGCTCTACACTGGAATTTGACACAACATTGTAACATGACTATAACTCAATAAAAAATATTTTTAAAAAAAATGGCTCCCAAAAGGGAAAACAGGGATCAAGTCTGGTTGATCAACACCCCCTCAACCTCCCTGAAGCATTTCCTCCTCTTTTGGGCCTTTCATACTGGCAGATAACCCTTACATAATTTCAGAATTCATATTTTAAATATTCTTAGTTTAATAAGTTGGTGTTAATCATTAATAGACTAAAAGAATGATTTTTAAATTTGTCCTTCTACCACTGAACTAGTTGGAAATATTTGTGATTTTTATTGAGTGATTTTTTATTGAATTGGTTTATTATTTATATCTTAAATAAAATTATAGATACTTCATAACTATTAATTTTTTTTAAACTATCTACAGAAAATCACGTGACCTCTTTGGGTTTCCTGAATGTTTGAGAGCCATCTTATACTTTTATGGTCATAGTAAACCTTTCATAAAGTGTCCTAGCTATAAATCAAAAATCGTAATTTAATCTTTGGTATATTCAAATCTGTATATTTTCAATTAATATTATTATAGCTTTTATGACTTTTAACTTATGTATTTTTTATTTTTTAAAATCTGTTTGTGTATTATTCCCATTTTGTTAAACTACCTACTTCAGCTTCCTACATTATTAGCACAAACACCTGACTAAATTATCAGAGTTCTTTGGTAAGAATAAATACAATAAATACATTCAAACCTTATATGGGTTTCTACAATGAAAGTTAGTCTTTAGAAAATTGAATTATTATGTAATCATTAGAGAATAGCCTTAGAAAAGAAACAGAATAGTTTGCCAACCAAGCTAGTATGTGAAGAACTACAGGCAGAATAATTCCCCACGGCTCAGTCCTGGTCGCTATTCAACATTTTTATTTAACATCAGAACTAAAATTATTTTACCAGAACTTAAGTAGGTGGCATTATCATCACCATTTTACTGAGGTACAAAGAGATTAAGCAACATGCCCAGGAGCACACAGACACAGATTAATAGGTGAATTTGGGTCTTTGGTTACAGCTCACATGTCAGTAGTTTAGTTTGGGTTGGTGAGTTTAATCCATACTAGGCTGCTGGCTAACCGATTAAGGCTCAGGAAAATCCTTTATTTCACCAGTTTTACTGAGATAAAATTGACATACAACACTGTGTAAGTTTAAGGTGTACAACATAGTAATTTGTAATTTCATACATCATGAAATGGTTAGTGTAATAGATTTGGTAAACATCCGTCATCTCATATAGCTACAACATTAAAGAAACAGAGAAAAAAAATTTTCCTCATGATGAAAATACTCAGGATTTACTCTCTTAACAATGTACAGCAGTGTTAATTATCTCTGTCATGTTGTACATTACATCCTTAGTACTGATCTTATAACTGAAAGTTTGTACCTTTTGAGTACCTTCATCTAATCCCCCCACCCCTAACTCCCACCTCTGGTAGCTACATCTGAGTCTGTTAGTTTGTTTGCTTGTTTGTTTTTGAGTACAGCTGACCTACAACAAGCACTCTGTTAGTTCCTATTACACAACATAGTGGCTCAGCATTTCTAGACACTGGTAGGTGGGGCCACATCTTGGCACAGCTGGGTTTATGGCCAAGGTAGTCCAGGTCCTGGTGCCAGCCATTAGATGGCTGGAGCAGGGTTACTAGGCAACTGGCTACAGAGTCCCTGTGGGTCCTTGGGCTAGTGCTGGCCCATTGGTGGGCAGAGCCGAGTCCTGGGGTCTGTGGCTGAAGGGCCTTGGTGGTCTCAGTGTTGGTGTTAGCCCATTAGTGAGCTGGGCCAAGGCCCAGTGGGTCCCAGGGCTAGTGCCTGGTCAATGGCAGGCAAGGCCAGGTCTCTGGCTGCAGGACCAAGGGAGTCCCAGAATTGGTGTCAGCTCATTTGTGGATGGGGCTGGGTCTGATGAGATCTTGGGGGTCCCTGGGGTAGTGCCAGGGCAGTGGTGGGTGGGTCCTGGTCCTGGGCCCTTTGGTAAGCAAGGCCAGGTCCCAGGGCAGCTGGGGGCTCTGGAGGTCCTGAGAAGTCTGACCTTCTGCTGGGTGAGGCTGTGTCCCCACCCAGCTAGCTGCTTGGCCTGGTATATCCCATTACTAGTACTGACAGGCTGGTCAGCAGGGCTGGGTCCTGGTGTGGCTGGCTGCATCGCCAGGGGAGCCCAGGCCCTGGTGCAGGGCAGCAGGTGGATGGGGTTGGTCGAAGGTGACTGGCTACAGAGCCCTGGGTGGTCCTGGGGCTAGTGCTGGACCTAGTGGGGAGCCAGACCCTGAGGTGGCTTGATGCAGGGCTCGGGTCCCAGAGCTAGTGCTGGCCTGCTGATGGAGAAGGCCATGAGCTTGGGTGGTCCTGGGGCTGGTGTACACCTTCTGGAGAACGGGGCTGATTCTTAACAGGGCTGGCTGCAGAGTTGAGGTGACCTGGAGCTGGTGATGGCCTGCTCGTAAAGTGTGGCCAGATCCTGACGTGGCTGGCTGAGATGCTCATGGTATCTTGGAAGTCATGTCAGCCTGCTGTTGAGTAGGGCTGTGTCCCAGTGGGTCCAGAGTCCACTGCCGGCCCACAGGTGGGCAGAGCCATGTCTGTTGCTGCAGGGCTCAGGGAGTTTTAGGGCTGGTGCCTGCCCCCAGAGGGTAGGGCAGGTCATGTGACCACCTACAGCAGCCTAGGGAATCTCTGGGCTAGTGTCAGCCATTGGTGTGTGTGATCCATTCCAGGGGTGGCTTTTGGGCTCAGAGGATCTTAAGGCAGCTGGCCTGCTGGTGAGTGGGGCTATGTCCTTATCTTGGGGTATCCTAAGGCTAGTGGGAACTTGCTAGTGCATAGGCTGTGTCTGAGCTCTAATAAGCTAGAGTAAGGATTTCAGAGTGGTGCTTACCAGCACCAGTGGTGGCATGAGCTCCCTAAATTGGCTGCTGCCAGCATTTCTGACCCCAAGGTGAGCTCCTTTGCCTCCTGCCTCTCCAAGATCTCTTCAAGATCGGCTCCTTTCAAGTTACACTTTGCCCTGAGATGTTGTGTGCACCCTTTAAGAGTAGACTCTCTATTTCCCACAAGCCTCTGGCTCTCCTGAAAGTAAGCCTTACTGGCTTTCAAAGCCAAACATGCTGGGGGCTCATCTTCCCAGTGTAGGAGCTGAATGTGGGGCTTAGACTCTCTGCTTCTTAGGGAAAATCTCTCAATTGTAATTATCCTCCCATTTGTAGGTCTTGACTATACTACATCTGTGCCCCTCCTAGCAGTCTCATTATGGTTTCTTCTTTATGTCTTCAGCTGTAGAAGATCTTTTATTCCAGTGTCCAGGTCGCTTTCATGGATACTTCTCTGTAGATAGATGCCATTTTGGTGTGCCCGTGGGAGGAGGTGAACTCAGGGTCTTCCTAGTCTGCCATCTTAGCCACTCCTCAAGGCTCAGGAGAATTATTAATGGTTGTAATTGACTAGATTCTTTAATATGATCAGAAGTCACACAGAATTTTTCAGACATGTGCCTGAATTTCAAGAATGATAAGAAGGAAGTCACTGGTGGATCTATAAAATATGGTCTTTTGTGTTATAGATACAGAGATGGGCCAGACAGATAATGGTTCAACTCCCTTATTCTGCCCGTAGAATCTCATTCTGTAGTTCCTTATTAAACGTTAGATGTTCAATGTGGGTGTGTAGCTATTTGTATATTAATTAAAATTATGTTTATACCTTGAATAATTTCAGACTACAGAAAACTTATAGGGAATAATGTAATGAACACGCTCACTTTCCAACATGTCAGGTCTTATTTTTTTACAAATTTTTTCGTTTTTAGAAATCAAACATTATAGATATCATTGAAGCCACCTATATATACTTTTTTGATTCTACTCCCTACTGTCCTTCCCTAAGGATAACTGTTGTAGCAAAACAAATGATTGTGTTCACTAATTGGTTTCTTTGTTTTTGCATTGTTTCGTCACCAACCCAATAAAAAGGGTGATTGGCAATGTCTGTCTCTTTAAGGAACTACTGAGTGTTAAGAATAATATTCTTCTTTTTCTCCTGTTGAAACTTGTATTACAGCATTTAAAAATTTTTTTGCTTTGGTCAGTTGAAGATCAATGAAGGAGCTTGAAAGAAGGAAGCATTTGAAATAGTGGAGAAAGGATTGTAGAAGAGGTCAAGAGACCTGAGCTTTTTTCTGAGTCTGCTTATTAGTTGCAGTAGGATTTAGGGGAGGCATTGAACTTGCCAGACATCATTTTTCATGTCTATAAAAAAGGTGGTTGCTCTGCCTCTCTCACAGAGATACCATAAAGCTACAACCAGGTAAAAGAAGAGGAAGAATTTTATAAGATGATACAAGATAAAAATTCTAAATCAATAAAAGATGATGATATTTCTAGTTTCTTGGCTTTATATTTTGAAAATGTAACACCATCACCTGGTAAAATTGTGCCAACATAGAGAACATAGAGTGATTAGTTTTTGCTTCTGTTTTTGTTATTGTTACCCTAGTAATGTTTTTAAGGTAACAACCTTTTCCTATTTCAATGTCTGTCTTTAGAGAAGTAGCTGATTTTCAGCTTTCTGTGGATTCTTTATTGGAAAACAACAATGACCATTCAAAACCAGATGTTCAAGTTCAAGCCATGAGACTGGCAGAGAAGGTACTTTAGCACTATTCTCTCTTTCTGATGTTAGAATAAGCATATTATTTTAAAGAAAAATATGCTCTGCAGGCTGTCTCAGGCATAATAATGAATTTAGTAGTGTTTCTTTGTTCAAGGCACCTTGGAAATTATAATTTAAATTTATGTTAGCCATGTTCTACAAGGTTAGGATGCTTTTTCAAATTAGTTATAAAACATTCATCTTGTACTGACATTGTTCAATTTTTTGATTAACTACTTACAGGAAGAGTGAAGTGTTAATTAAATTTACAGATTGAAGCTGAATGGACTTCTGAATTTAGGAGAACAAGCTTGATAAATTAGAGCAGTGGGTTGCAATTCTTAAAATGAGTTTCTGAGATGAACATTAAAAATTGACAAATGATTAGATGTAAATAGAACCATGATTGCAGAGAAGAAGTAGTTAGATGATTTAATAAACCTCTTTCATTTCTGATTTCTCTGATGGATTCAATGTCTAAAAGAGGAAAGGATTGTAGAGAATGACCACATCAAAATTGTTAGTGTAATACCTTCAGAAAAGGCATGTTTTAGACAAAGTTCTTAAAAAAAAATAATTACATGTGACACAGAGGAGGGCACGGGCACACTGAAGAAACAAAGCAGTGAAAGTCACTGTCATGGAAAGAGATGTTTATAGAATGAGTATGGTAAAGGAGCTTTGGTAGCTAAATAAATGTTTAGTTGACCACAAAATCACCCCAGATTCTTATCAGGAAGTGTGCCAGCAACAGAATTATCCCAAGTACAATATTTATTTCCTCCTTTTCCCGTGAGTTCTGAAAAATAAAGACTAGTGGCTCTTCAGTGACAGCAGGTATCTCTTCAAGCTCCCTGGATGTGTCAGGTGCTTAGAAATCTAGTTGATTAAAAATGTAAAGCATATTCATTGAAGACAAAGTATTTAAATTATTTATGTTTTTGTGTTGGTACAAGTTGTTTTAGCGGAGGACCTGATAGAATGTCATGTTCTGTCACTCTCATCCAAGGTGAGTGAAATGAAGAGCTCCTTGCATGTCAGGATACGGAGGGTGAGGGTAAAGTGATGCTCCCTTTTTCCATATTAGATGGAGAAATTGAAGAGAGAGAATGGGAATGAGAAAGAAAGAAACTCCTAATACAGATTGGCATTCTAGCCAGGAAGGGAAGAAAATGTGTAAACCCAAAGAGAATGATGGAACTAGAGAGACTGGCTAAGGCCCAGGTCCAGACACAATGACTGTGAGGGGACGCTTCTGCTGCCTTTGAAGCCAGTCTGAGAGTATTAGAACTATAAATCTCACTAGGCCTATTTCATAACATATGTATTTCACTTGATTTGTTATCTTTTCAGCTAAAATGTGATACAGTCGTGAGTGAAATCAGCACGGGTCAAGGGACTGTAAATTTCAAAATAAACAGAGAACTATTAACCAAGGTAAGAACAGGCGATGTTCCAGCTACACCTTCACTCCCTCTCTCTGCTTTAGCTACTTTGATTTTCCTTTGCACATTCTGATCCCTCTGTCTAGAGTGCCACCCCTAGTTAAATCTGCTTCTCCTCCAGGTCTTGGTATTTCCTACTAGTGCCTTTCTGACTCCTTCATTTATATATTCTCATAACACTGTATGTCTCTCCTTTGCAGAACTCATTGTAGTTAATATTTTACTTTCTTTTAATTTGATTAATGCCTGTTGCCCTTTAAATTAATTTCCATTAGGGCTCATAGCATCTGTTTTTCTCACTACTGGATTCCCCATTCCTAGCACAGGATCTGGTGCTCAGTAGGTGTGAGATAAATGAATTAATGTACTCTGTATTGAATACAGGAAAGATACTACTGGCTTCCACTCTGGTAGCCTATAATCTGTTGGAAGCATAGGATTTATAGAGAAGAAACCATAAGACACTTCTGCTTTTAATAAAACAATAAGTTTTGTAAATAGTGTTTGATACAATAAGCATAAGAAAGATCAGAAATGGAGAAAATTTGGATGACCTGGAGGAGTTGGGGAGACTTCATAGAGGAACTGGGTCTCACTTGAATGAGACTGGAGAGAACAGGTAATCCTGGATAAACAGTGGTATGAGACCTTTTGTTGAGAGTTCTGTCTCAGCTGAACTTTAAAATTTATCATAATGCAAGGTTTGGTCTATTATTTGAAAAAAAGAAATACATACCAGGGTTGGGTTGGTCAGGCTTAGTGACTGTTACGGTCTTAAATTGAAAATAATTATAAAACCAAAATTGCTAAGAATACAGTTTCTTACCAAGGTTATATGATTTACAGACATTTACCCATCAGCCCTGCAACTCTTCTGAAGGCTTGTTTCTAGATCTTTGAACTTTTTTGTTTTTTCATTGTTAATGCAAGGTACACTTTTTAAGTAAAATCAGTCAGAAAGACCAGAAGGAAATTGGTTTTGAGCTTATTAAAAAGTATCTACAGCTTGTTGGGCTCTTGATGACATTTCATGTCAACTTAGCAAACTAGTGAATCTAAGGTACCATTTATAAATAAGTGACTCTTTGTTGATGTCTCAGTGTTTATAGAAGGAGAAATACAGCTCACCAAGGTGACTCTCTAAACTTTAGGCCACTTGATATGCAGCTATATTTAACTTTTTTGTTTTCTCTGAGATGGGAGAATATGCTTTGGTAGAATGATTTTGCCTTTACAGCCAGCTTAGCTGAAAGAGCTGTGGTTTATATTTTGAGGCAAGGCATATATTTAGTTAATAATTTAAATTTTCAATGGCCATGAATTGTCATACTTTATTGCAGTTAATAAACTAAGAGATTTTCCTCTGGTTTAAGGGTGCCCACTCGCTCACTTATTAAAAAATATTCCCAAATCCTTCTCAGTTGGCAAGAGTCAAGGCTTTGAGGTCCAGCTACTCTTTCTCACATGGAAACCCTTCTTTCATTGGAGCTTTGAGGATCTGGATATTAGCGTGATTTTCATCAAAGGAACAAGCAGATTGCTCACAGTAGCCCTGCTCAGTGTCACAAGAAAAATACATCCTAGACCAGTGAACACTCTGAAAAAGGATGTGCCTGTGTTATAAATTATAATTTTTTAATAATCCTTATCTGCTCAAAACTCTAATTTCTTCTTCATCATGCTCCATTATTTTCAGGACTTAAACTGTTCATTTGCATGTCTAATGAATTTTTCAGATCACATCAAGAAAAAACTTCAACCCTTCCTAGGACCTTTATAAAACTTTTTTTTTTTTTTTGCATTTTAAAGTTATCAAGATTGACATGTAGCCAGTGATCTATGTCCAAAATATACTCACAAGCAGAGAATTATGAATTTGTCATTGCTTACACATGTACAAACTTAGCCTTGCATAAAATGTATCTGTTCATGCATTTCAATTGAATTATTAACACTAGTAGCACCAGAGATGATTAAATGTTAGTTTTAAGTTTGAATCACTAATAGTGGTTTATAATGTCTTCATATAAATCATCCTCAAAGGTAGGAGGCTAAAATGTGAAATTAAAGGCAGTAGGAACTGCCGAATCTCTGGGACTAGATAATAAATTTTTCAAAGTTAGAACTATCATGGTGAAGAACTATCACTCTGGTACCAAACTTCTACCTGACAGTAGCCTATAGATGACTTTCAAGAGAAACTGTAACTTCGAATAATAGTTAATTGAGTTTAGGGGGCGTGAAAAAGAGAAAATAGGAATCTAACCAGATAGGAAAAAGGCAAACAAAATCCTGTTTTTCAGATGTGCCTTAGAAATACACATTGAATAACATCATTTTTTATTTCACACGCACACATTCATTTTTTATTTGCCAAATTCAACTTTGCATGGTCTACCAAAATTTGAGGGGGGAGAAAAGACAGAAAAGGTGATACTGATTTAAATGGCTCTAATTCTGCTCATTATTTCACTGATTGAGTTTCTGTCAATAGGCAGTGGATGCATTCAAGTTACGTGTAGTGTCAATTGACTGAACACAGGAAAAGAATGAATAATAAAGCACTTTTCAACTACTGACTAAGGAAGTGAGCAGTCAGTCAAGTGGTGGTAGCATCCTTAGAAGTTCTGTTGAGAGCTGTAGAGAAATATTGACCAGTATAGAACTATATATGTGGTATCTCACAGCAAAAAAAAAAAAATGTGACAATGAATATATGTATGCTCATGTATAACTGAAAAATTGTACTCTCCACTGGAATTTGACACAACATTGTGAAATGACTGTAACTCAATAAAAAAAGAATTATATAAAGTGACAAAAATCATCCACAGAAAATGTGAGGGTAATACACAAACAGAAAATACAGTCAATTGGAATGTTTGTTAATAGGCTAAAGCATCCCCAAAAGTGAAACCTTTGAAAGATTTGATTTCTGTTTACAAACTATATGTACCTACATTACATTAGTGAGTGCATCTTACATTTAAACATATATATTGGTGAGTAGATGGACCTCTAACTTATTCATCTGTTGGAATATCAGGGAAATTTACTAGCTCACTGACATTCTTCTTTGTGCCACTAATTCAGCAAACCTACTGCTTATTATTTGTCAGGGACTATCCTGCTGAAATCTAAAGATACCATGGCTTGTATCCTGCTCTCAAGGAGCTTATGATTTAAAAGAAAAGCATTAAAAAAAAATCACAATACAATGTGATGAATCGTACAATGCAGGCATGTGTAAGATGCAGTCCCAGTGTAAAGAAAGGTACAGGTAAGTCTATCCTGAGGAGAGAGGAAGTAACCTTGGATTGGGATGAAGATAAAAATCTATAAAGGAGATGCAAGGGGAGGCATTCTGGGCAGAGGGGACAGTTTGAGCCAGAGTACAGTCAAGAACATCGCGTTGTCTGGAAAGCAGGTGACTGAGTATGGTTTGCATGTAGGATGGCATAGGGAGGGATCTGAAATTGTACAGTATGAAGGGCTTTACATACTCTGCTTAAGAGTTTCAGCTTTTCCCTATGTCATTATTTTCCCTGGTGTGTTATGTGTACACAGGTGGCACATGTGATGATTTTTGGTATTACTTACACTAATAAAATTTATTTCACTTTACTAGTTATGTATTATCCCCCCAAAAAAAGAAACCCCAACACTTCTAACTTGTGATTTTTGTGGACGTCACAAGGTGCCTTTCAACGGATCAGTTTCCTCAAAATTAAAAAAAAAAAAAAAAAGGAGAAATGATATGCGTGTAAAGTAAAAATCAGATCAGAAACTTGTAAAATCTCTTAAGGGGTAGGGAATCACTGAAAGGTTTAAAGAGAACATAGACCTGATTAAATATGTGTATTATATAATAAGACATTTAGGTACTATTGTTTTGTTGTTTTTGTAGGGGTGTAACTGACAGATGGTGGGCGTCTAAACCAGAGCAGAGGGGAAAACAATAATGATATTTAGGAGACAGCATGTGCAGGGCTTGGTGATTAATAGGTGATTGGCTATGGGTGTTAAGGGAAAAGGGTAGATCTTAGGAACTCCTAGATCTCTGACTTGGTTAGCCGGGGAGAGGGGGTCGGTCAGGGTGAAATTCATGGAAATGGAGACTGAAAGGAAGAGGAATATATTCTGTTTGGAGTGCCAGAGAGATGTCCAATCCTGAGTTGGATCTATCAGTCTGTAGCACAGGAGAGATTCTGTTAGGTAACTAGTAGTTAAAATCTTAAGACTTTACACCTAGGAGAAGTGTAAAGTAAGGAGCTAGAGGCAAGAAAGGAGTGCAGGGTAGGGAGTGGGGGCAAGCAAGGAAAGAGGAGACTGCAAAGGAAACACAGGAAAGCAAAACCAGTAGCCTGGCATCACTACAGCCAGGGAAGGAGGGTAGTCGCAAGGAGGAGGGAGTAGTCATCAGCTGAGATGATGGTTGAAAGGTGGGTGCCCCTGGGGGAGGCAGGAAGGGACCGGGGTTAGGGCAGATGACCAAAAGGAACTCTAGGCTGTAGCCTTAGCTTGTTTAATTTTTTTGTTTTACAAAAAGAATATATTCATAAAAGTAGTATATTAAATTCAATTCAAGCATTCAAGTGAGTTTGGCATTTAAAATACTGATTTTGAAAGCACTTTCAGTGAAATAGTAGATAAAGAAACTTGTTAACAGCTGTGTAGAATTGTCAGTGGATGGTTTGAAAGTAAGATATTGTAAGGTACTCCTTTATTAAAGTTGCTTTTTTTGGTTGTGCCAGAGAAATCAATGAACCGAGGGTTATTTGTTGAGAATTCTAACTTTACTGCTATTACCTTTTGTGGACTCTACCATATACTACATAAAAAGAGATGGGAAGTGAAAAGGATGGATAGGCCTTAACCTTTGAATAATCAGAATATGAATTCCCTTTTACTAATGTTTACCTTCCCACTTTCAATCTTCTTATGACCCATATTCTTGAGTAATTAACATTTATTGGGTCCCTAGTATAGGACAGGCACTGTTCTATTTAATGTCTCTATGTTAATCCTTTCTCTCTGTCCTACTGCTCAGTGTGAGTGAAGAGAATATTATTTTCTCTTTATTCTTGGGCAAATGCTGTTTCTGAACCTTAGTTCTTGAAGCTATTAAATGGGAAATATTGCCCATTTTAAGATTGTAAGGCTTGGAGATAACACAGAGGCATCTAGACTTGAGCCTAACAGTCTATCGATGCTTCTTGAAAGTGCTGCTTTGCTGCCTCCGTAAATTCTCTGTCTTTTCCGTTAAGTAACTGTAGTAACCAGCTCTTAAGTAAAATTCTTCATGTTACAAACTACATTTTTAGGACTCAATCCTGTTTGAGAAGCAAAATCAATAAAGAGTAAATAAAAATCTATCAGTAATTTCAAAACTCTACATTAAAAAATAAATACATAAATTAATGCATCATCACCATTAGCAAAAATTAAGTATGAATTTTGTGAACGATACAGTAGATCTATGTTAATAACTAAAAATTAACCTGGAATATGTCTTGGCAGTTGCTGTGATATAGCCTTCTTTCTTTTTTTTTTTTTTTTTTTAACTTTTGTAACCAGTAGGCATTTGAATTATGATTTTTTACTCATTTTCAACCATTACTTGTGATCATTCGTGTCACAAAAGTATCAGCACCATGAAGACTTAACACATAAGCTGTGGAGTGAGCAGAGTTTTTGCTGTATGACCTTGGGAAAGTTTTACTTAACCAGCCTGAGCTTCTATTTCCTCGTTTGTAAAAATAATCCTCATCTCAGGGTTGTAGTGAGGATTAATACATATAATACAGATAAAATGTTTAGTACAGTGCCTGGCACATGATAAGCATTCAACAAATACCAGCTGCTGCTTCTGGTTTTGTTGTTTCTGTCTGCTGTGAGACTTTTGGAAGTTACCTCTCTAAACTTCAGTTTCTTCATCTGTGAAATACCTACATCATTGGTTACTATAAGGATGAATAGATAAGATGTATATACCAAAGGGCACAGAGCCTCAGGAGATGTTAACTCGTATCATTACTGCTCAGACTAGCGTTAGCAATAGGAGAAGGTGGTGCTACTCACAATGCTATAAAATTCTTAGTCCCATAAATTAAAATGAGCAAATTAGCAATAGTTAGTTCCCAGTAAAAAAGTAATTAAGAAAATTGCATTTTTTTTCTGTCATTAAATCCCACACCTTTTACTTTTCAGACAGTGCTGCAACAAGTGATGGAAGATGGTTCAAAATATGGATTAAAAAGTGAACTTTTTTCTGGTCTTCCCCAGAAGAAGATCATAGTTGAATTCAGGTGAGTGCCCGCTCATTTTATGTGTTGATCAATCAGCTGGCTGGGCATTATCATCTAGGATCTCACAGAATTATACATGGAAAAATTAAAAATCAGTGAGATTACTTTATTTTCTTAAAATCACAGTGAATTTATCATTAAACTATGAATAAAAATGTTGGGACTTTAATCAAAAAAGTACCCAGTGATTATTATAGGTTTTTTTTTTCTTTTTTTAAGTATTTAGCAGTTATTTATTCTTTTAGGAATATATAGTTCTTCATTTTAGCAGAGTCTTAAGGGATAGATTTTGACTGTTTTTTCAGTTTTTAGTTCCCACATATAAGTAACACCATGCAGTATTTGTCTTTTTCTGTCTGGCTCATTTTACTTAGTATAATGCCATCTAGTTCCATCTATGTTGTTGCAAATGACAGGATTTCCTTCTTTTTGAGGCTGCATAATATTCCATTGTGTATATATACCACATTTTCTTTATCCATTCATCCACTGATAGACACCTAGGTTGTTTCCATACTTTGGCTATGGTGAATAATGGTGCAGTGAACATGGGAGTGCAGATACCTCTTTAAGACAATAATTTCACTTACTTTGGTTATATATCCAGCAATCCCACCTCTGGATGAGAAGAAAGTCTCCTCCCTATTCCAGTTTCCCAGTTCTCTACATATGGGCATTCTCCAATACCAATTTCTTGCTTACCCATCTAGAGGTATTCTGGGCATTTATAAACAGATCACATGCATTATACCATTACACGTGTTCTTCTCCTTGCTTTTTTCATTAAACAACGTATCTTATGTTCCTTTAATATCAGTACATCCGGGGCTGACTTATTTTTATTGTTTTATGGTATTCTGTTGTCTGGAGATTTTTTTTTAATCAGTTTTATTGAAATATTACATACAGTACGATACAGTTCACCATAATTCAACATGTAATTTGATGAGTTTTGGCAAAGATGGCCAGGTCACATAACCACCACTACAATTATATCAAACAATTTCTCTGTCTTTTTTTTTTTTTCAATTTTATTTTTTTACTTTTATCTGTTATTCCCTTTCATTCTGCTTACTTTGGATTTAATTTGATCTGCCCTTTCTAGTTTCTTAAAGGAGAGCTTTAGTTTATTGATTTGAAACCTTTCTTCTTTTCTGATACAAACATTGCATGCTATAGATTTTCTGCTTTTAGCTACATCTGACAAATTTGCTAGTAAAGCAGTCCTGAGGGTCACCTTGTTTGCTTACATTCTCTTGGGGATTATAGTCCTTCCTTGTTCTGTGGTTCAGTTTCATAAAATTTTTCTGGTTGTTTAAGGCAAAAGGGTAAGTCCAATCCTTCTAATTCTCTCTTAACTAGAAGTGGGAGATTCCTTATTTTTCAACCTCATAGAAGAACATTTACTTTCTCTCTCAATAATGATTGCATGGATATACTTATAGTTTCATAATGTCACAATTACGCACAGGTACCTGTAGGATCAAGTTTTTAAATTGTAATACCATTAAAAGGCTAAATAACAAGGCTTTAGAAACAGACCAAAATTAAGTGTGGTTTCTACCACTGTTAACCTGCTGTGTTCAAGCTACTATATCTTTTTTTAATATCGAGAAACTTAGGAAATTTTCAAACATGCACAAAAGAGAGAACACGTATATTAAATCCCATATGCTCATCATTGAGATTCAGGAGCCCTCACATCACAGCTCTTCTGAGCATTAAGTGAGTTAATGCATGTAAAATGTGTGAAACTGTGCCTGTCAGGTAGTGAGTGCTCTAGAAGCATGTGCTATTATTACATTATTGATTACAACTTCTCCACTACATGTAAGAGTGATAAATATGTTGCTTGAGAATTTGGAGTGGTGAATCCAGTTTCTGGTTATTCTGCGAAGCTTTATACATAAATATTTTTATATTTTTCACTTTTAATTTCTGATCCAATAGATATTGATAGATAATATTCATATAAACAAAATTTCCTTGGGTTCTCCAGTAATTTTTAAGAGGTTATAGTGTTGAGAACTAGTATACTAAATTTAATTTCCAGTGATCTACGTTGTTTGTATCAAAACAATCTCTCTGAATTTCTTCATCTTTTTATCAATCCTTAAATGTGTCTGCTTTGTAAGGGTGCCACTTCTGTGTGTGTCTGATTACCTCACGACTCACAGGATCTGTTTCACTAAGAAAGATTCTTCCTGAGATCTAATTTATCTTTGCTCTAAACTTCTAATTTTTAACTATCTTTGCCCTAAATTACCAAATGCCCTAGTCCACAATTGTATTAAACTATGGCACTGTGACCTAGTTCATTTTAGAACTCTTGTTCTTAGAACAGAAAAGTAATTTTTGCAATTATTTTGCAGTTCACCTAATGTTGCCAAAAAATTTCATGTTGGACATTTGCGTTCTACCATCATAGGTAAGTGTTGTTAGTTTCACAGAAAATACTGAACATGCCTTTCAGGCAATATTCTGTAATACAGTCTAATGGTTTAATGCTTAAGTAACAAAAGGACAAAAAACAAAAAAGTTGAAATTTATATGAGCTTGATGCAAATTAAGTATAGCACGAAATGTGGAAAATTGGTTTAGAAATGGCAACAAGAAATGTGTTTCAAAACCAAAAGATTTAACTGGTTTAACTGGTATGTATGTTAGGATTTTAACTTTTTAAAAATATGTATGCATATGAAGAAGAACTGAAAGATGCTAAAATGAAAATAGTTATATGGGATTGATAGTCATCCTCCCAATTTTTTTGCTCATTATTTTGTTTCAATAAAAAAACTCAGTCTCAATCATGTGAGTACTAACTGGAGTTTTCAAGACTGAAAATTGAAACAAGACTAGGCTATTTATATAAAGAGAGGTTACTGTAGTACTTCAGAGCTGTAATTCTTCCGTGTATAATATGCTTATGATTTCCATTTATTTAAAACTTGACATTATGTAGCAGCCCAGTTTTAAAACTGCACTTAGAATTGCATAATATCAGAATTGGAAGGGACTTTGGAGTTTATCTCACATAATCTGTCTTCCTGTATACCCTTGCATGCTTAAGAGAAGGCAGTTTAATCCATACTAGAATACTTCTAAGACTTGGAGGAATCAGTATTTGTGGCATAGATTATTCCTGAATAAGTCAAGCTCTCATCATTACAGAGTTCTCAAGCAGCATTTTAAGAGAGGAAATGACAGAACTTGATAAAAAGGGTATAAGAAATACACTGTGTAAGAAAAGCTACATGAATATGTGAAAAGCATAGGAGTAATTGATGGGTAAAGCAAGATAAAGTTGTTTAAGCGTTGTTAAGGGAAATATTTGAACTAGGAAGAGGTAATATTTATTGAAAGTTATCATGTTAAATGTTTTCATGTATTATCTCAGTTTCACAGTAGCCCTGTTTGGTGAGTACTATTGGTTTATGGATGAGGAAAGTCAGATACCAAAATTAACTCTCCCCAAATCAGTATTATAGCCAGGATTTGAAATTAGGCAGTCCAGTTCCAAAAACCTGGGTTCAGGCATTTAGTTGGATTTGTAAAATAATAAGAAAAAAATAGGAATACAGCCTAAGTACCAGCTACAAATGGTGATTCCTATTGCTGGTACTATAGAGGTTAAGAAAGTCTGGAAGGAAGGAAGCTGTAGAAGTGGCTACAGCTGATTTAAGTGAGCTCTGCATATTGGTGACGCATTATTTGCAGAAAACTAGATCCACTCTAGTAAAAGCAGGAAGGCATTTATTATGGGATATTGAATAGTTTGCAAAGTTGGTGGGAGTGCTAAAGAAGCTTGGGATTAAGCTGACATAGATGACTCCCAAAGCTGTACCATAGAACTTGGTGGTCAAGGGAACTTTTGCCTATTCTGCAGTCACTGCCACGACCACAATCAGGGAACTGCCACTGTTCCTGCCATGCCTCTGGAATTCAGATTAGCACAAGAGGCCACCCATATCCTATCTTTCAACTTTTGTTGGAGGTCATTTGACAGGACACTAGGACCTCTAGTAGTGATGCCATTTTAAAGACAAAGCCTCCACTACTGTGCTTGTCAGAAAACATAGAGTTAACTCCCTTCCCACCTTCTAGACTAGATCTTACATAAAGTGTATCTGATTGTCCAAACCTAAATGACTTCTGGAACTCTTAACTGCAAGAGATTCTGAGCAATGTAATCTTTAGCTTTCCAGCCTCTGCAGTATGTGAGGGCACATTAGAGGGAGAGTGGAATAGATGTCGAACTTCAGACCAGCATCTGCAGTACAGGAAGGTGAAGGCCTTGGACTACTACGTGTTGTTAGGGAGCAGCATGAGAGGATAGGCTTCAGGGACAGAAAGAAGGCAGAGTGAGCTATTAAAAAAAAAAAAAAAAAAAAAGAACAGCATTGCTGGGTTCCTCGGGGCACAGTCAGATTGTATATTTCTCATTAATTACTGAGATTCTGTTATTTCCTGTCCTTGGAATAGCAATTACTCTAACATGTGTTCCTAACCCCTGTTAACGTTGATGAAAATTGGGAGATTCTTTAGAATAACTACCTCCAAAAGGATTCCTTACTCCCTTTCCGTAACATAGATGAAAACATAATAATGAACGTTTTAGTGGGGGGGAGAAAAAAGGTTGTTAGTAAATTTTGCCAACAGAATTTTCTGTATTATACTTTGATATTAGAGAAGCACATGGTTCTCATGCCAAAACAGATAACAAGAATGAGAAACTGTATATTTTATTGATTATTAGGAAATTTTATAGCAAATCTCAAAGAAGCTTTAGGACATCAAGTAACAAGAATAAATTATCTTGGAGACTGGGGCATGCAGTTTGGTAAGTAAGATTGAGATTTTATTTTTCATATCATTGTTAAGTCTTATTTCTTTTAACGTCATGTCACTTGATCTCCTGGACAGAATATGGGCAGCATCCCATTGGATGAAGTAGTGCCTCCTACCTGTTTGTTTTCCTAACGGCTCTTGTATGTTATTTATCTTGCATAAATCTTGTATTTTATTTGTTAGAGTAATTCTCACCATACAAGTAAGTTTTCAGGGAGGAAGCTTCACACATTCACATAAGATTGATAAATACACAGTTCTGTGATTTTATTAAAGAAAAATAGCTTACATTCATTAGTTAAATGTAGAATTGAGTATACAGGGAAAAAGTTTGCGTATACACCCTTTTCAACCACAGCCCTGCCATTTTTAAAACTAGTGAAGTCCAGCCTCCTTGGGCCATTGTGTATGACACGGGATCTGTCATACGCTGGGCCGGGATCTGTCATACGCTGGGCCAGTGGCCTAAAGGAAAAACAAATAGGGTATTTTGGCTTGCTCTTAAATTATGCAGGTAGCAGGGTGGGTGGGGTGGGGGGAATAAAAAAAAAAGAATATGAAAACAAATATATATATATATATACATATGACTGAACTATTATGCTGTACACCAGAAACTGACACAACATAAACTGACTATACTTTGATTAAAAAAAAAGAGAAAGAAGTGAAAAAAAGAGAGAGGAAGAGAAGAGTGAGACCCAAATATTTGAGTGCCACTGGTTATCTCTAATGTCTCGAGTTTACTGAGAACCATTCCTAGCTCATAAACTCCAGCCATCAAGGTGTAGAAGGACAAGATAAGTGAAGATGCCTTAGTAGTGAAGGACTGGTGGCCTGTGAAATGCAGACTTTTAATAATCTCTGGCAGCTACCATCTGCATTTTAAGATCCAGCCTTCATGTCACCTCTGAAATGTACTCTCTGACACCCAGACACACCCTTGCCTACCTCACGTCTCCACGTTCCTAGTACCCAGCTCTACTCAAATAGCTTCTCTCTTACTAGATTCTTATTTGTGTGCTCTCTCCCCTGCTAGATGAAATGTTCCATGGAAGCACGGGCTGTGTCTTAATTATTTTTGTAACCATAGTGCTTGGCACATAAGAGGCACCCAGAATGATGAATGAATCTGTCTTGGGAAGTACTTCACAATACTACTCCAAAAGAAAGGCTAGGTGATGTTTTAGAACTGTGCACTGCCAGTTCTGAAGTTCACCGATACTATTGTGTTCCATATCCAGTGAGATGAAATCAAAGTTTCCAAAAGACAGATTTATCATGACCTTCTCTTACGAATATTATCCTTTCAGTTAATAAAAATCTTTTTTAGACCCTTAAAAGGACAGAACTTAAACCTAACAGTGCCCTTACTATCCACTGTGGAGGAACAGAAAACATGCCCTGCATCTTAAAAACCCACCTGCAGTTCACAATAGTGGGTACTTAGAGGTCTGGGCTCTGGGCTCAGCAGTCAGATTTAATAGAGGCATCCGCATTATAGGAGTTTGACTGATTTAGGCATCTCACAGCCATTAGCAAATATGTGATTATGATATTCATTAAAATTTAGCTGCAGGGTTTTATTATAGTGATTTTTCTCTAAAGGACTACTGTGGTTAACAATCCATGAACATTTCCATTATAACATTATTGTTAAAGAGTTTTAATTTTGGCTGTTTCAGCTATCCCCTTTTAAAAGTTGGCAGACAGTTCCTAAGTACAGAATTAGTTTTTGAAAATAGGTTAAATGGTAAATGGAACTGGCCTTTACTTTTCATATTTCTGTTTTTTAGATCACCCTGGGTATCTTTCCACACCCCACTCCCAAGACCCTAAATCATAATCACATTTGCTTTGGCTTGAAAGTGAATAGTGCTGGTAAATATTTTAGTCATCCTTCCAGTTCCTGTCTAGGTTCTAAGATTGTCTACCCTGTGTTTAGTAACATCCCACTTTCTTCTGAGCCTATATAGAAAAGTGTATGTCAGCACCCAGGGGCAATAGCTTCTTTAGATGGAAGCTTGGTAACTGATATGGTTGTGGAAACAGATTAGTTTTTAAAATAATTACGCTATCTATAAAATTCCTCTTGGCCTCAGGCTGCATATATATTTTCAAACCAAAATTATGCTCATTTTTTACCAAAGCATCTTAAGAGTATAAATATTCATAGTCTATAGGAGGAATTTTCATTGCTAGTTTATAAACTTCAGTTACTATTTTTTTTAAAGGTTCAAAATAATACCCTTCCTGAACTCTGAATTTATCATCAAAGACTGTAAAAAAAAAAAAAAATCACTGGCAAATAAAAGACAAATATATGGCCGGATTAAAGCATTTTGTCACTTGGTCACCTTGAATGGGAGAAGTAATCAGGGCTGTTTCAAGTTTTACCTTCAGTTATTTGTTCAAGAGCTAATGTTGTAACACACAGCCTATTCCTACCTTTGTTTTATTGTCACATCTGTAAGTTTAAAAAAGAAAGTTTTGAAATCACTTTCCCATCAGTTTCTTTTCAGAAATTTTGAATGCCTAGTGCCTGGCATCACTCTCCTTCCACAGAGTGGCTTGCTCAATAAATGCTTGCTTTATTAATGTCTTCTAGGGAGGTGTTGGGCACTGCTAGCCCAAAGATAAATTAGTCCTAGACTCTGCCTTTGATGAGCTCATAGTCTATTGGTTTCTGTGAAATTAATTTCAGTGATCTCCTCAATATATTGAATTTTTGATTCAATTTATGATTCAATATATTGAATTTGGCTTGTGTCAGTTTATGGAGTAGCAGGAGGTGATAGTGTGTATTTTGCAATATTCTCAGGATGCGTAATTATGAGAGGTGAATCTCTTTATGGAACTATACCTCTTCCCTGCCATGACTGTTCTCTATTGTTCCATTTTATAATTTTTTCATTTACGGATTATTGTGGTAGGTCTTCTGGGAACTGGCTTCCAGCTGTTTGGCTATGAAGAAAAACTCCAGTCCAATCCCTTACAGCATCTCTTTGAAGTAAGTTGGCAACAAACAGTACTAGAAAATGCTTTAACTTATTTTTTTCAGAGCACTGTGCAGCTTAGTAACACATTTTTAGTCCCAGAGGTTAAAAAAAAAAAAAAAAAAAACCAAAAAACTGTTCCTTAAAACAAGGAACCAAAACAACTGAAAATGTTGCTTATATTTTACTAGGAAGATCTTTTCATTTTCAAATCCAAGTGTTTATTTTATTACTATTTTAGTTGATTCGGGACAGTATTTCTTCAGGTATAGAATCTTCTAAGCATAAACACAGAATAACAGATTCAGCATAGAACTTCCTCGATTTGTATTAGCTGACATGTACTGCAGCTTTCTTCGTGGGAATAACTACAATTCATTTAGACTCGAGTAAACACATGTATATACTTTTTTGCTCTTGTTCTGATGTGAGGGAAGGCACATGTATAGCTCTGTGAATTTGTGTGTTCTTTTTTCATTTCTGTCTTTCAGCTCCTTTTCCTGGCTTTTTCCCTGTGTGAACTTCTTTCTGTTCTCCTTCATTTAGTCCCTTGGATATTCTGCTTTTCTGTCCTCAGTCCTTCCTGGAGTTCATTAATAAAGCCCTTCCTGTCCAGTTAATCCCCAGGGATGTGTTTCCTTTTCATTGTCCCAGCTGTTATCTCTCCTGTTTCTGGGCCTGGCAAGAAGAAACACAGATAGTGTATCAGCCATGCTGGTGACACACGGGGAGATCTGACTAAGGATGTGTGTGAGGAAGAGCACTTGCCGAAACACCGCCTTACTTCTCTAGCCAGAGCCACAGAGAGCGCGTCATCATTTTCCTTTCTGTTAAATTATTTTTCTCCTGCAGCTGGCTTTGTAGTTAAATTGAACAAAACACATTCTCATTCTTAAAGACCTTTAAAAGTTTATGATTTCCTCCTGAGTCCATGCCTGCACAGTCCTTTAAATGCCTACATTTCGATTTATAATACTAACCAAAAAGATTTTTTTCTCTTTCCCATTTAGAGTTTTATTGAGAGGCAAGAGTTAAAAAAATTAATAATTCTTTATGGTTGTTTATAAATAAAGTATGCCACCCTAGTGCCTGAAATTTTTACTATGTTATTTTTTTTTAACTTTAAATAGTGGTGACTAATTTTTAGCACGAGCTTAGTGAACTTTTCATCAGATCCAGGCTCCAGAGACAACCCATGGTACAGGAAATACAGATACCCAATTGGAGACCTTGTGTCACTGAGAGAACATTTTTTAAGAATTTAGAGTACAGTTTGACATATGAGAGTTACTACTCTCACTTTTCTCCCACCCAACCTCAGTTTTTATTTAATCCTGAAAATAGTAAATCTTTGTTGCCCATAATGTTTTAAATATTTTAGTAAATCTGTACTGTTCCATCTTAGAATTTTTTCCATTTATGGATTATAGTGGTAGGTCTTCTGGGAACCAGCTTCCAGCTGTTTCTAGACATACGTTTCTTTCTACACAATTTCATACAATTTCCTGCCTCTTGAGACTCATAAAAAGTAGGAGATCACACATCTGTGTTAGAGTTTGTTAGCTGATGGATGCACATAAGGAAGGAATAAGAGCAGCGGGTACTTTTATGAATCACTAAAAACTCAAGGAACAATAGCGTTGCTGTCACTAAGTGTTCTATTGCCTAATAGCTTCACTGGGAAGCAGTATTTATAGACAAAAGAGGGCAAGTCAGACACACCCAGCTTGCTGTTTGTAAGGGAAGATAGAAATCCATTAGAGCTTCTCCTTTCTGTGCAGGGCAGAGAAAATGCAGAGCCTAAAGTGGCAGCCTTTGGGTTATTTTATCTTTGTGCTAATTTTTGCAGACCCAGTTTCATTTTAAAATTACAGTTGTCACTGTAGATTACTTTCAACAACAACTTCTAGACTGTTGAATGAGGAATTTCTCCCCCCCCCTTTTTTTTGAGCTTTACGCAAATATTAATAAATGATTTTATCCTATTCCTCAACAGAAAACTTGAACCATGGTCGAACCCATTTTTTCCCTTCTCGAGTTATAGTTGGAGCTCATTGAGAGAAGGGACCTGTCTCCCTGATCTTTTACCTGCAGCTTCACACACCAAGTGCCATGCAGTAAATGCTTAAATGAATTTGATCTCGTCTTCCCCTTCCATTTAAGTTGTGGCGTGGAAAACCTACTGTAGACTCCAAGGAAGGGCTAACTGTCGTACAATACACTATGTACCATCTGTCAGAATCTACTTACTGTATCATGCAAGTTTACTGGTGAAGAACTGAAGGGCCAGACCGAAGATTGCAACACTGGCAGTCTGGCTTCAGAGAGCTCTGTGCACTGCCCTGCCCCGCCCCCCACCGCACTACAAAGTGCCTTTCTGAGCCATTCATTTCCATTGGTTGTAATTACTTACAAAGCGATTTCCTTTCTTTCATCCTTGAATTGCTGTCCCAAGGGCACAATTAGTAGTTTGGTTTCGGCAGTTTCAGCCTTCTGCCATACTTGAGTTACATTCGGCTTAGGCCATCCAGGGGCAGATTTTGTGGCCCACCTCCCTCTAAATTGCACCATGATCAGTATCCCCCCAGTTTGCGTTTCTCAGCCTGTTAGAAATGATATTACATGCTAGTTTTAGTGTCTCTTTTCTGTGGTGAGAATATCTAACACTTACAGTCATTTCTCTACTGCGTTTCCATTTTTGTGCTTTGCTTCATGACCAGTGTTTCTCTGTACCTATAGTCATTCTTCTCCCAGGATGTCTGGCCCTATTGTCTACGGACCTAGGACTTTGGTTAGCCAACATTTGAGACCTTTTCTTTAGTTGTTCTAATTTGTTGTCACAGAACAAAGAAGTGGTTCTGTAATAGTCCCCCCCCCCCCCCCGAGAATTGGCTGATGAGTTAAATTACAAATGTATTTGTTATTTAAAATTCACACTGTGGATTCAAAGAAAACATTTGTAATCAGTTTTGGAACAGTTGTCAAAGAGCCTTTCCACTTATACCTAAAGTAATTTCTTATGGTAAAAGTTAGTAAGTGTTAAATCTAAATCCTGGATATATGGGTATCATCATTTAATAGTGTTTTAATAATTTTTTAAAGTAATTTCTCAGATTCCTCCTAGATTTAAACTACTTGAATGGACCTTGATAACATCTAACACTATGCTTTTAAGAATCTATAACCCAGCTGCTTTTTCTGTTTGGGGTTTTTGTTTCTGTTTGGGGTTTTTTTTGTTTGTTGTTTGTTATTGTTGTTTTGCCACAGAAGGTTTAAGAACTTGACTCATTCCGTGTTGCTTATTCATATGGATTTTGATAACTATAGAAATTCCTCTTAAATATGAGCAGCCTCTCATTAAAGGTAAATAATCATGCCAATAAAATATGCATTAGCCCTGTACCGCGGCCCTGGCATTTATAAAGGTTCAGAATGACCCCTGCAGTACTTCATTACTTTGACCCTGCCCCTTTCTAAAAGGATCTGAGGTAACTATGGTGATGGGCAAATAATTAAAAAAAAAAAAAAAAGACATAGAAAGTCAGAGATGATGTATTACCAGGTAATGGTCTATAAGAGATTTTACCCTGAGTTTCCCTATATCAGTAGCAAGAAAAAAAGTGGTAAGTAGAAAATGGGGCAGGACCAAAGCACTTAACTTAATGAGAGGTAATGTTTACTTGCTCCCATTTTTTTAAATGTAGAGGAAGTGTCTGTTCCTTTTTCCTGGCTTTAGAATCTCAAAACAGTTCCTCAAACTTAAGAAGGTAATTCACGACAAAATAAATTCTAGACATATATAGGATTATTTCTGCAGTTAAGATCTTTTATTTTTTAAAGAATTGAATTCAAAAGTTCTTTGTTGGTTAAGTCACATTACTTTTTTCAGGGAAAGTGATTGTTAATGGTTGGTGTAGATTTTACTCATTATAACACTTACATACCAGAAATAGCTTTTAAATTATAAACCTAAATCTGAACCCAGCCATCACTTTTGACAGTGGTGGGAGTCACCTTAAGGCAATGTTAGGGATCCCCCCGCTCCAGATCATGCAGAGGCTCTCATGTGCATCCAGGGCAGCCATAGAGGCCTCTTCTTGGCTTCAGTCCACACTAATCTTGACTGACATGCCCAGTATCCAAACCTTCATGATGCCTTGGAGGCACACACAGCTCTGCTTGTGTGACAGGCTTCACCCAGGAGGTCTTGCTGTGGCCCGGAGACCAGTCTCCCTGTGTAGGGACACGGTGAACTATTTCTGTCTGCGGGACCACTGCCACCTGAGCGGCTGCCCAGCTTCTGCTGTTTTGGGGAGTGTTTCTCTCATCCCCTCCTCAGTGCAGGCAGTTCTCCTTTCCTCTCTTCTGGCAACTTCTCCGCTTCGCCATTGCTCTTGACCGTCCTCCCCCAAGGCACTTGCCTTTCTCCCTAACCCCTACTCTCCTGGAATAGCACTGCAGTGTCCCATTGTCCTCTGAGTGTTTTAGAACAAGGATGGAAATACCAAGTAAGGCAGGAGGACACATTAAAGCTCAGTCATGATCCCACCCACTGAAATGTGCAAAAAACTCTCTTTTCAGCATGAGAAAGTATTTATTAGGCTCTAGTACACAGTGCTCTGCGAGAAGTTAGTAATTATCACCCTTGGAAAAAAGTGTAAAATGTCTTGGATGTTATTATATACGTTCAAAGGATAGAAAGAGGCGATTCCAGATGTTAAAAGAAGATGAATGGATGGTAAAATGCTGTTTATATGCTGCTAATGATGTACTAATGAGGAGAAATTTGGAAATTAATGAATTAATTACTTTAAACAAGTTATTTTTTTACCTAGCAAGTTTTTACTTTATTGTTAACTGTTTGATGTATTGATAATATTTTAAATTAGATTATTTGGAATTTCTCTAGTATTTCATTTGACATTAGGAATCTGTCTCAAGAGAAATTTTCGATCAAGACTTGAGACAGCATTAAACAATGAGCTTGTTTGCGTGAAATATTATTGTGAATTTGTTACATGTTATTTTCATAAAAATGAGATTAAAAATAAATGCATTTTAAGATGGAGGACAAATAAATGTTCAGATAAGAGGGTCTTTAGTGTCTAAGTTGTGCTAACCATCCTTAGCAGCTACTTTCGGTTTTAAAGACAAAAATAACCAGGGATGGGGTTATTTTTAAATAACCAAGGAACTCAGCTGTGCCTGTGTAGCTAACGGAATTCTAGAATCAAATTTAAGGATTAAGATGGCGTAGGAGGGCATTATCTGCTACTTCAGTTTTTCACGCTTACTTCTTTACATTTGGACAGATCATCCTAAGAGCTGATTATAATTATCTTAATCAATTAAATTAGAAATAAAATGTCCTATGTTTTTTGGCAAGCCCGACATCTAGAAATAGGGAAAAGGTTAATTCTCCTTTCAGGAAGTCTCAGACATTTAGTTTACTCTGTAATGTAAATGCAGCTGGCTTTTGCATTCTAGTAACTAATAGAAGAAAAATTGTGTTTCCATCCTCTGAATCACTTCTCTTCAGCCACACTGTCTTATTACCAAATCCAAATTTAAAATTTCCTTTTTACTCCCTTTGAATCTAGACCTAACCTCAAAAGGGAGCCATCTTCAAAATGCATAATTTCTAAGAGTAAAAGGTTTATGGTGACTGTAAATTAAAAATTGCCTATAATTTCAGAAATACATCGTATTCAGTTTATTTTGTGAAAGAAAACATGTTTCTTTTCTAAAATGTTGATGAATGTTAATAATTACAATTTTACATAGTGCATTTACAGGCAGTTAAGTGCTAATTAAGGCTCTTTTGTTCTTCTCTTTGTAGTGTCAGCTGATTCTCAGGAATGTTTGGTTTATAACCACAAATTGCTGAAATGCCAAGATTCTTAAAGAAGCGTTTTGTTTTATTTTATTTTAATTATTTCTATTTTAAATTTTAAGAAAGTGAAAAGATTCTGGTGATGTTTTTCCTAAAAATATTCTTAATCAGTGTTTTGAATGAATATTAGATTTTTAAATGATTGGCTATTTGAGTTTAGAGTCATAGATTTTTTAAAAAAACTAATGCCTTTCTTCTTCTGAAAATGATATTTTATATATGTTTGATTATAAATTGTATGCAAACACACATGTGTATGTGAGAGAGAGAGAGAGGGAAAAGGAGATTGATTTTGAATCACAAACCATTTATAGACATACGTATGTCTTTACTCCTGTAGGCTGGACTGTTGAGCAGTTGTCAATGGATAGGCTTTTCAAAAGTCAGGTAGTCTGCAGATTACTGTCTTACAGTGTTGCTTTCTCAGTTTTCCTACCCCTTACCAAAATCTTTTTCTGTCTTCTAACTGACTTATTCTTAGGACCATGAAAAAATTAATTTTTTATGATACGCAGGTCAGATCTCTCAAGACCACCTCCAAGTTAGGGCTTTGCTAGGAGGACTCGCAGGACTCAGCAGATAGTTGTAATCACAGCTGTGCCTACAAAACGATGCAAAGCAAAGCCAGCAAAGGGAGAGGCCCAGAGGAAACCGGCCCAGGCTTCCATGAGTCCTCTCCTGGTAGAGTCACACAGGATGCACTTAATTCCTCCTCCAACAAAGTGTGACCACATGTGTGAAATATTGTCTACCACGGAAGCTTGTTGGTAGGTTCTGTTGTGGGTTGATTACATTGACACCCTCTGCTTAGCGTGTACCAAAGTTTCCAAACTCCCAGAAGGAGAACGGGTGTTTAGCATAAACCGTATTGTTTGCACAAGCAGTTTAGGCATCGCGAGCTACTCTTACCAGTTAGGTTGGTGGGAACATTCTCAAAATCCAAGTTCCCAGATGCCAGCCAAGGCTAACCTTGCAAACTAGACATTTTAAGGATAGCAGTTTCCAGACCTGCTATATTAACCCATTTCTGCACAGTATGCTTTAAAGAAGGGGGAAAAAAAAGGTAGTTTTAACCTTTATTTAGGAGTACTTATTTATTCACTTCTGCCAACCCAGTAATTAACACAAGCCATCTATGAAAGGTGGAACATTTTTAGCTTGAAGGCATGACCCCTGTCCCTTTTGTTGGTAGTATCCAGTGGGTATAAGCCACATTATGGTTGTCCTAACATATTCTCCAGCTATAAAATCACTTTTTCTACCCAAATGCTGCTGCCATGATATTTTGATTATATTACCATCAGAGTTTATAGAAGCCTCATATTTTTGGGTAGTTTATCTGCTGATTTTTTTACTTTCATGCTTCTTAAATAGCTTTCTGGAAAAAATACAATGATGGTAAATTTATTGTTCATGTTTCACCCTGGAAATGAGTTACAACCTGTAAATAAAATCTTTGTAGTCCGTATGTATAACTTCAGTACTGCTTAAGCTACAATGCTGATATTTTTTTATTGAGGTATAGGATATCTTAATTTCATTTATTAACCTTGCATTTTAGAAAACTGGAAAATGATTCTATGAATACAGAATCCTAGAGCTGGAAGAGCCCTTAATAAGTCACCCAGCTCCACTCCTGTCATTGGGTGGGCACAGAACTAAGCCAGGAAAGACAGATGGTGCAAAACTGTCCAGAAGTGAGGGCTCCACACAGTTCTGAAGAGCCCAAGTTGGAGTGTAATTAAGCCAACTATCCAAAAGCTCTTCTGAGATCACCTGTTTTTCTGGTCTGCAGCTTTAGAGAGCAGTTTAAATTTTTTTTCGTTAAAACAACTGCTAAATTGTCCTTTGGCCTTTTCATTCCCATATTGAACCATTCTACTTTCTTCAACCTTATCTTGGAAAAGTTGCAGCAATAATAATTTCACATTTTTTAAAAAAAAGAAGAAGAAATGCTAGCTTAGTCTAAACCAGGCTTTTTTTTTTCCTCCAGGCATTCTTAACCTAAAGGTCTGTGAACTTGGATAAGAAGAAAAAAATGATATATTATTTTCACTAACCTCAATCAGAAATTGAGTATTTTCATCTGTTACTATATCACAAATATTTTTTAAATATTTGAATAACCATTTCAATACACAGTTTCCTTGATAATCCTATGTATTTTACTTCATGCATTTTGAGAATAGGTCCCAGTAGGGCTCACTAAGGGCCCATGGCAAAAAATGAAACCAAAAAGAGGTTACACCCTGTGACAAGGGCATTTGTATAAACTTTAAATAAGAATTCTCAGCAGTGTTTTGTTTTCTTCTTTTCCTGTTTGGAGATAAGAATGACTAGTTATGTACTTCGTTTAATATGCTGTTGTGCTTTTAGGTTTATGTACAAGTCAATAAAGAAGCAGCAGATGATAAAAATGTAGCCAAATCAGCACATGAATTCTTCCAGCGACTGGAACTGGGTGACACGCAAGCCCTTGCGCTCTGGCAGAAGTTTCGGGACTTGAGCATAGAGGAGTACACTCGGATTTACAAGGTGCCTGTCCCCTCTCCTTCTCTCCTAACGTGTGGTGCAGCTCTTGACTGGTACTGCTGGGTAGGAAGGTTGCTTCTGAAGCTCATGTTTTAAGAACAGATTTGTCATTGGTCATTGAGTTGATAATTAGGACTCATATATTGTCCTTTGGGCTGAAAGTTAGAGCTACGAAATAATCCTAAAGTCTGAACTTCACAGGCTGCATATGAGGTGACATTCTGATACTTCATTTCGATCTGGCTTTTCTTTTCTCTCTTCTATTATTCCTTCACTGTCTTTCTTTTTGGGGAGAGGGGGTGGGTTGGGGATGGAGGTAATTAGGTTTTTTTTATTCATTCATTCATTCATTCAGTTATTTTGATGGAGGTACAGGGTATTGAACCCAGGACCTTGTGCATGCTAAGCACACGCTACCACTGACCTCTGCTCCTCATCTCCTTCACTTTTTCTTAATTTTTCTTCTTTTGCTTCCTCAGGCATAGATGTGATGTGTATAAATTTGTTCATTTAATAACATTTTAGGGGATGGGAGACATACAACAGTGAATAAAAGAGATATAAGTTCTTTTCTGATGGACTTCACATTCTAGTGTGGACACAGCAGATTAAACAAATTCAAGACAGTGCAAATTAAACACAAACATATACAGTCTGTTAGGTGGTGATGATGCTAGGGAGAAAAAAATGAAGCAGGATGGCAGAGATCAGGTGTGCTGTCTGTGATGGAATGAGGAGAATTTCAGTCAAGAAGCCACATGGCTGGAGTAAGTAAGCAAGATGAACGATAGGAGAGGAGGTTGAAGAGGTTGTAGAGTGGGGCGTGACATAGGACGCTTTATTTCAGGGCTGTCCAGTCTAGTTTCTGCTGCAATGGAAATGTTCCCTATCTGTGCCGTCTTTGGTATCGTATCTATGGTAGCCACTAGCCATATATGACTGTTGAGCACTTGCAGTGTGAAGAGGGTGACTGAGAAACTAAATTTTCAATTTTATTTAATTTGAATTTTAGCAGCTACACGTGTCTAGCAACTACCAATTGGACAGCACAGCACCATTGTGAGGACTTGAGTGGTGTGGGAGGAGCTGTTAGAAGGGCTGAGTCAAGGGGTGACTTGATTTAATTCTTTTTTCCCCCATCTGTGTGACAGACCGCACAGCATCCTATTTTGTTTTAAAATAATAGGACATTTATGTAACTTTTTTTCTTTTGTTTTTGAACTCCTTTAGCGTCTAGGAATACACTTTGATGAATATTCAGGAGAATCATTTTATCGTGAAAAATCTCAAGAAGTCTTAAAGTTGCTGGACAGTAAAGGACTCCTACAGAAAACAGTGTATGATCGAGTTACTGTTCTTTAGAAAGTTATCTGTTCTTCTTTGAAGTCGGTGTTGATGTATTCTCTTAGGAAGGACAACAGAATGTGGTGTGTGGCCTTCCTGGCATTTTTCATAGTGCTTTTTGCTGATCAAAGTACTTTCCCACAGGCTGTCTTTTGCTGCCTCAATAAAATCCTGGTAAGCTTGGGAGAAAGAATATTATCTGCTCTTTACACAGGAGGAAACAAGCACAGAAAGTACAAGTGATTTGCCTAAGGTCACGCAAGCTGATAATGGTATAACTGGGAAAGGAAATTAGAACGCACATCTTACTCAACCCTGCTTTTTAAAAATCCTTTTAAAAAAGGACTTAAAGCAGCTTATGAAAACAGTTAAATACAACAAGCCTTTGAAAGAGTGAAATGAAGAAATCGGGAAGCAGGGGGCAAAAAAAATAAAATAATGGTATTAGTACATCCTGTAACACACACTGGGATTCTGTTTCTTTGCTTAAGGTAGATTTCTGATATAACTTTAAGCTTCCTGTCAGCCAGACAGAAATGGTACCATTCATAGGCGCCTAGGCCTATGTAATACAGAAGCAAACCAGTCGCTTAGAGGAGCCACTTTTCATAGTACCAAAGAGCAGTTTCTCTTGTCATCATTATAAGAAAGACATGGAGAATGTGGTTCACAATGTGATGTCCTCAGTAATGTCCTTAAGGGAAATCGTTAGATCGCCATATACAGACTCTTAATTTTTGACCAGTCAGGAAAGACAATAACAAAATTCCATGGTTTTATTATTCAAGAGTACTTTCTGGCATGTTAAAAATTAGCTCACTATTTATTGAATGTTATAATAAGTTGGATTAGAAGAAGAATGTGATGTTTTAATGCTAAATCATAGTTGAAATCTCATTTTTCAGCTGGGTATGTTAGAGACTTAGTATGTAAGCACGTCATCCAGAGCTACAAGTTTTAGAAAGATAGGATTAAACGTTAATTACATTGTACCTACTCTTGATAGAGTCGCAGTCAGAGTTTTTGTTTTTCTTCATTGTTGGTTACACTGCTTATTGCTACTTAAGTAATAAAAGTAGCTTCTGGTTCACCAGAGATAACATTATAGATATTATACTTTTATTTCTTTATTTTGGGGGGGTTTTGGGGGTGATTAGGTTTTATTTAATGGAGGTACTGGGGATTGAGCCCAGGACTTTGTGCATGCTAAGCATGCACTCCACAACTAAGCTATACCTTCCCCCTGGATAATATACTTCTACAGGTCTTGATTCATTCTATTGTTTCAGAGTTATCTTTTTGCATTTCTAGAAAAGGCACAGCTGTAGTGGATCTTTCAGGGAATGGCGACCCGTCCTCTATTTGTACTGTAATGCGAAGCGATGGGACTTCTCTCTACACAACCAGGTTTGTATCTTACGTGAAAGTCATGGTTAGAATGTATGTATGACTTCATATTCTTTGTTCTAGGATTAATGCTAAGACAATCATTTTCTTCTCAAAACTGTTACCAAATCCTAGTTTCTAAAATCTCCTGTTCTCATTACTCAAAATATATTAATTGGATTTCTACTTGTTGCCATTCATAGTTCCTGGAAAGGTTTAATAGCATCAGAAAAGTAACTGAAAAACTTCGCAATTAGTGAAACATCTTAGAATTTCCCCCACTGAATACATTGTTCTACAGACTATAAAATTGAGATACCTCATCACCAACTATAAATATTTTTACGATTGCACATTGGCAGAAAATATATACTAAAAGGTGCCCATATTGGCTCAGTGGTGTCCTCACTCTGTAAAGATCATCTCACATGCGTGGAAGTCCCAGTCCCCATTCTGACTGGTGAAATAGGCCAAGGGAGAAGTAGGCCATGTCACTTACATTTTTTCCATCTGTCTCCATGACCAACGCCTGTGGAAAGGAGCAGTCTCTGTTAATCAGTAAGAACTGGGTTAGTCAAGCACACTTATTTCTAGGACAAAGCTAACAGAAAGAGGCACGACAATAAAAAGGCCACACAAGCAAACACGGCCACACTCAAGCACTTTTGGCAAAAAGGTTCTAGTGTCTCTCAGGCTAGAGTTTTATCTCGAATCACAAGCTGCTTTTTGCAGCATAGTTAAAGGAATGAGGTTTTGTTGTTGTTGTTAACTACCATCATTTTTTCCGAACAACCTGAAACAACCACCTGACTCTTTTACCGTTCCTTAGAAAATTGATCTCTTACTGTTACTTTTTGGAATTTCCCTTTATCAATTCCATGTAATTGGAGTTAGGAAGTAAGAAGAACCTATATATCTAAGAGGTACATTTCTTTTTCTGGGTATAAAAAAATATACAGTAGAAAATTTTTCTTGTGTCAGCGAATTATTGCTGGACAGATTAAATCAACTGTTCAGTAGTGGTTATAAGAAATGTTTACTCATATAAATAAGGAATTAAACCCAATATCTTGTAATAAACTATAATGGAATATAATCTGCAAAAATACTGAATCACTATGCTGTACATCTGAAACTAACACAATGTTGTAAATCATCTATACTCAAAAAAAAGGAAGAAATGTGTTCACTCAGAATAGAGGCTCCATGTCATAAAGACTCTGTAACTGTCCTTATCTGGTATCTTATTTGGAGCTATCCTTAGGTCTAGATTTTTCTGTGTATTTACCTTAATACCTATACTTTCTCTTTTTTCTTTGGGAGAATAAATGTCTTTTTTGCCACTTGTTGAAATGTTTGATTTCTCACCTTGCTCTAACTTTGTCTCTGCCCTTTCGGTGGGTTCCTTAGAGAATACATGTGTGTGTGTGAAAGTGAATTAAAGGAGTTGTTGTAACTGACAGAAGTGCAGGAGGATACTGACAAGAGCACAGGGTGAGGCTGGAGACCTGGATTTTTGTTCTGAGACCATAACCATCACATAACCTCCCTGGGCCAGGGTTTCCTGCTTTGTGAAAAGAGAGAGCTGAACTAAAGGACTTGGCACTTCTGGCTTTCAAATTCAGGTTGTACAAACTAAGCCTAGAATTTTCTCTTAAATTCTCTTTTATTCTTTCATTGGAGCAAAAGATTTCTCTTTGTCCTTGGCTCAAATCAAAAACTATAATGGGGGTGTATATTTGTGACTTCATTTGGGGGATAATCTATGTCTGTTTTACAACATCTTTATTGTATTATAACCCCTCTCAGGAAACTTTTTAGCCATGTTTTTCCTACTTGTCCATCCTCATGAAATTTTAACACCATGGATATATCTGTTTTATTATATGTATATATGTACTTTATACATAAAAAGAGTAAGATTTCTTTTGTCCCTCAAGAGCCGGTTTTTGCCTCCATTCAGAATGCATGCTCTGTTTGTTACACCAGTGACATTTTGATGATCCCCAACATTTCAAAATATCTAGAAACTTTTAAAGTCCTCCCAATATCATATATTGTTAAGCAAAAATAGCTTTAATTTCTTTCCTCCCAGTTTTATTGAGATATAATTGACATACAGCACTGTATAAGTTTAAGGTGTACAGCATAATGATTTAGACTTACATACATCATGAAATGATTATCACAATGAATTTAGTGATCATCCATTATCCCATATAGATACAAAATTACAGAAATATAAAAAAATTTTCTTGTTATGAGAACTCCTAGGATTTCCTCTCTAAACAACTTTCATATATGACATACAGTGGTTAATTATACACCATGTTGTACATTACATCCCTAGTACTTATTGATCTTGTAACTGGGAGTTTGACTGCCTTCATCCAGCTCCTCCTCCTCCTACCCCTTGTCTTTGATAACTACAGATCTGATCTCTTTTCTGAGTTTGTTTATTTGTTTTTGAAGTGTAATTGACCTACAACACTATGTTAGTTCCTGTTTATTTCGGTACGTTCAAAGTGATCACCACAGTAGGTCTAGTTACAATATGTCACCATATAAAGATATTATATAGTTATTGAGTATATTCCCCACTAGTTAATTAAAATAGCTTTAATTTTAAAGTTAAATATTTTCATAATCTTGACTTGAAACTTCATAGTTCTTGGCTTATTTTTCATTATTTCATATTGTGTGCAAACAAGGTCTTTTGTTCTTAATCAGAAGCAAGAGATAAGTGGAATTTTTGTCAAAGGACTTTATGGTCTTTTAAAATGCTTTAGAAGGTCTTGCTTATGATGATCCAAGACTTTGGAAGTCCTTCATATACTAATAGAAGAGTAGCTAGCAGATAACCTGTTTAAATATGTTCTTTGAGAAAGTGTATTGCAGAAAAGTGATAGGTAGGTGATTCTTTCCAATAGAGGCTTAATTAACAAATCATAAAACATTTACCTACAAACACTTTGCCTAGAGCTATTTTAATTCATTACTACTTGCCTCAGAGATTTTTTTAATTTATTTTTTATCTTTTCAAGCACTTTCATAATTCTTTTCCCAAAGCTATATTTGTTCTTATTCTTTTGTATCAAAGTATGGTATTGGGATTATATAAACATGGGTGGTATACCCAAGGCTGTGGGATACAGGAGTTCTTAATTACAAAAACCTCATTACTATTAAATAGGTAAAACAAATGATTACCCAGATCTGCTTAGTAACTCTTAAATCTATGGCCATTTTTTTCAGAGATCTTGCAGCTGCTATAGATCGAATGGACAAGTATAATTTTGATAAAATGATTTATGTGGTAAGTAATCACAACAAAGAACAAAGGTTATGATCCCTATCTCATGAAAACTGCAAAGATAGACATTGAATACTATGTTGAAAAACTATAGAAAGAATTCAATGTTAAGTATATTTATAGTGGCAACCACTATGTTAAAAAACTTAAAAACAAAAAAGTTCACATTGTTTTATAGTCAAAAAAAAATGCTCAATTGAATGGTCATGTGTAATGAATATGTACATACTATAATGCACTTTTTAAAATAAAAGTTTCTATTTTAAATATTTTTGGAATCACAAGAAGTTTCAGAATAGGAGAATTTCCATATACCCTTCAGCCTTCCCCAAAGATAATAGCTTATGTAACCATAATTCTTTGCCTATACCAGGAGACTAACATTGATAGAGGCCTTAATTAAATTTCACCAATTTTTACACACACTTGTGTGTGGGCCTGGGGGGTGTGTTGGTGGAGGGGGAGGGAGTGTTCTTAGGAAATTCTGTCACATGCAGATTCATATAACCATCACCATATTCAGAAAACAGCTGCTCTATCACCAAACAAACTCTTTTGTGGCAACCACGTAGTAACCACGCCTTCCCCTCACCCTAACCCCTGGCAACCCCTGCTCTGCTCTCCATACTACAGTTTTGTCACTTTGAGACTCATATAAATGGAATCACAGTAGGTAACCTTTTGAGATTGGCTCATTCCACTCAGCCTAATGAATGTCCTTGAGATGCACCCAGACTGTTGCGTGTATTAATAGTTTGTTCCTTTTCTTGCTGAATAATGCTCTGGTCTCTTCATCCCTTTCTCTCTTTCCATGTGCACCCTCCCTTTCCCCAGAGGAAAAAAGTTGCTATTAAATACCTTTCAGAGCTTAGCTTTGGCTTTCCTGGAGTTAAAGGTCATAACAGCTGAGAGAGAAGGAATTTAAATAGAAAACTCAGAACATGAGAGTTCCTCTTTCCTCCTGACTCAGTGGGGTGCTGCAGCTCTGACTGCCTGCTCTTGAGCACTCAGCTTAGACCTTCTTCCAGTGGCATCCTCTTTGTGTGTTTATTTAAAGCATATCAGTTGACAGTGATCTGTATAGTCTATCAAAACTCAAATATTTTCATTTGATTTATGTCCAGCCTATTTTGTAGATTGAGTTACCCCTGTTCTTTTCTTTTAAATACATTTTTTCCCCTCCAGACAGATAAAGGGCAAAAAAAGCATTTTCAGCAAGTATTCCAAATGCTGCAGATCATGGGATATGACTGGGCGGAAAGGTAATGTCTGCATGGTTCTTCATTGCCTACTCAGGATCTTTAAAGGTTTGCTAGGTCAGCTATGTCCAAAAATGTACCAAGTTCTTAAAGATCTTCATTCAGGCTTCACTTCTTTGTTTCAGGATGTTAGTATAGAAAAGCAGATTTGTTCTTTGCATTAATTTATGTCCTAGTTATATTCATACCTAATTTATAAACATTTAATAGGTGGTTTATTAGACATCTGCTCTCAGTGGCTTGATTTTCAATATTCTTAATTCCCATCTTTTTTTCATAAATGCAACTAGTAATCTAATCAGATGCTCATGATTCTCTATAAAATGAAGCTGTGTGTAGAACATCTCTTGTAGCATACAAGTCACATATTTAATTTATCAAATTTTTAAAACCTATGAGAGTTAAAGTTCAAACTATTCTCTAAAAGGGTATAATTATGTACTTGGATCACCAGCTCCTTTTCAGTTTTCTGTTAACTAAATGCCTGCTCCATTTCAGGTGCCAGCATGTGCCCTTTGGGGTAGTGCAGGGAATGAAGACACGAAGAGGAGATGTTACTTTTCTGGAGGATGTTTTAAATGAGATTCGATTAAGGATGCTACAGAACATGGCTTCCGTTAAGAGTGAATTCATTTTGTTGTTGTTGCTGTCATAACTTCAGTGCACTTTTATGCTTTGCTGGACTTCTGTGCAGTGTAATTTATTCTGACCATCCCTCCGTTGAACTTTCACTAACCTTGTCAAAAATAGCTTCACTAATTAGAGGTGCCAGAATTTCTAGACTTGCCACTCAGCTGTGGCTGAGTTCAGTAATGGAAATTGGTATGCTCTGAGCCGCCTTTCACAGGCAGCTTCAGCACTGTCACTCAGTTGGAGTGGTTATGCAGAGTTCCTGTGTTACATAATCAGAGACAAGCCACAAGTCCGCATGGCTTTGTTTAACTTCAGTCTTGGAAAAATAAGTGCCAACTATATCCAGTGTCTTACAAGGGATCTTAGAAAGAAAAATAAATTCATGTTTCTCCCCTTTTAATGAGGGCTTGGGAAACGTCATTGTCAAAGTTAAATTAGCCCAAATTAGGAAAGTAGATTGCCCAGTGTGCACCTGTTTGTTCTTGATACTGTCCACATACATTTTTGGCAGATTTTATCTCCCCTTCAACCCCTGATTCTGTAGTTTCATGCAGGTTAAAAGACAGCTGCCTTTGTCTGTTTCAGCTACCAAAGAATTGGAGAACCCACAGGAGACAGCAGAGAGGGTCGGGCTCGCAGCCCTCATTATTCAGGTCTGTGAAGCCTGCTTCCTGGCAGAGCCTTTAATTTGCTGCTAGAACAAATCACAGCACTGAAGATTTACTGTGTCGTTCTAGGACTTCAGAGGCTTACTGTTATCCGACTACCAGTTCAGCTGGGATCGTGTTTTCCAGAGTCGCGGGGACACAGGAGTCTTCCTGCAGTACACACACGCCCGCCTCCACAGGTGAGAAGAGGCTGCTCTGTCCTTCCCAGGCTGGGACCTGGCTGCAGTGATTCTGAGACCAAAGGCCCTGTTTTCTGGGCTTCTCTAACATCTCATATTCAAAACAGGTTAAAGTACAGTGGACTTCCTGTTAGGTTTGGGGTTTTGTGGGGCTTTTTAAACATTTATTTATTGAGCACCTATGTAAGAAATGCTTTTATGTGTATTACCTTATTTGATACTCAGAATAACCCTGCCAAAGAATATACTCCATTTTCAGATGAAGAAACAGATTTAGGAAAAATTGAAGCATTGAGTGAAACAATGTTGGCTTCCAAGTGTAGGACTTTAAGGAGAGAAGACTGTGTACTATGAGATGGTGTTCATCACTTGCAATTGTGAGTCCTAGGATGACTTGTTTAATCCTTGGTTGTTTTTCTAAACTTTTGATACCAGTTTGGAAGAGACTTTTGGATGCGGTTATCTAAATGACTTCAACACTGCTTGCTTACAAGAGCCACAGTCGGTTTCGATTCTCCAGCATCTTCTCAGGTATGGTTTCCTAGCATTATCAAGTCTGCTTGTGCTCAGTGAAATGACTCGTGGCTTACTGACCACTGGAGGGAGAAGGCCAGTAGCTGGCCCCTGCCGCCTGCTTCTAGACAGCGCTTTTCTAAAGGTGTGACTGGGAAGTGATTGTCTGGGGGCAGAGGGCGTGCTCATGGCTAATCCTTAGGCTTTAAAAATGTTGTCACTGTTGAAGTAGCCCAGGCGCCCAACATCCTTCAGGTCATGGTATGAGAATGTAAAGCCCGGTAAAAGCATAACCTTTTAGTTTTAGAAACAGTCATCTTCTCACCCTCTGTGAGAAGTGAAGGAAAATTCCTGCCTTCATGCAGTTTCCCTGAGACTGTAAACCCTTGAGTTGCCTCTTGGTTTCAGTTCAGCCTCAAATACATTGGGCAAGAGACCATACTTCTGAGCTCTCACAAGCGTTATCGGCGAGGCCAGACTTGTCAGGAGAGACTGACTGATCTCTGGAATATCTGGAAGGGATGTGGATGGTTAGCAACAGGCAGTTTTCTCTGATTGGCACACAGTGGTCAGTGGTTTTTTCGTGGGGTGAGGGGTTAGTTTACTCACGTTTGACTCTAAGCCAACCAGCTTTTCTTGGACTGTTTGCTAGTTTCTAGGTTATGTTCCTAAACATGGCTAGAGGCTTTTTACATTTACTTTAACAGCCATGATTTGAGTCTTTGCTTTGGGCTAGGCCTACAGGATCTGAAGATGACTTAGAAAATGCCCACCATCAAGGAATTTGTAACAAAGAAAAATGTGCCTTTACCTTTAAATTTACACAAGGTCTTTTTCCGTATATGTTCTACCGTTAATGGGGTCAAGTCAACCTTACTTAATAGATCTTTGTCTTAATATCTTAGCTTAGTGTAATATGTGCCCAGTCTCCCCTGCCAACCGCTTCTGTCATCTTTCTTTTAGGTTCGACGAGGTGCTTTATAGGTCATCTCAGGACCTTCAACCCAGGCACATTGTCAGTTACCTTCTAACTCTGAGGTACTTGATAAATTCCCTATTTTGAGGTGTTAAAAGACAATTGAGACCTAATGTGACAAGGGACCTTACTTTCATCTAAAGTTTTCCTGTAAATAAATCCCTTGACCTAAAAAATTATGTGCTTTAAGTTACAGGAATTCTTGCTTCATCTTTGCAAATTAGCAGTTAATGTTCATTCATTCAGTGATTGAAGGTCTGGTCACTACAGTTTAGTGAACAGGAACCAAAAGCTACATCCCAGGTAGTTACAGTGCAGTGTGTATGTGTTAGTATAGAGAGGACATGAGAGACAGATCTGGGCACTCATCTCAGCCTTAGGGTTCAGAGAGGGCTTCTCAGAAGAAAGGAGTAGACAGTAGTCAGGGGAAGTAAGGTGGGAGAGAAGGAGAGGAAAGCCCAGAGCTGAGCAAAAACATGATACATTAAGGGGAAGGGTATAGCTCAAGTGGTAGAGCGCATGCTTAGCATGCACAAGGTCCTGGGTTCAATCCCCAGTACCTCCTCTAAAAATAAAAATAAGTACACCTAATTACCTCCCTCCTAGAAAAAAAAAATGATACATTAAAAGAACTACAAACATAGTTCTGGAACAAATGAGAAATAAATGTGTACAGGCCTTTGTGTTATGTGCTAAGGCATCTTATTTTCATGGCAGTGGGGTCCATCCAAAGGTTTTAAGCACAGAAAAGTCAGTCAGATAGAGGGTAGAAAATGAGCTGGAAAGCGAGTAGGTGACCCTCAATAGAAATTTCATGGTAGCTGTTTTAAAAACTGAATAGAAGTTGAGTCTTATAGCAACAGCTGTATCTTCTTAAGAAAGGAAATATTTGCTTTTACTCAAGACTTATTGAAATCAGATTTATTGGGACTGTTTCTTGTTTATGCTTTTTACCCTATCTTCCCCAGATTTAACGATTTTTCCCCTTTAATTTCCACTTAGATATATAGAGATGAAGACACCAGAAAGTCTTATTAAATGTCACTTAATCACTGTAACAAATGTCATAAGCATCATTTCTCTGGCGCACTGTTCTACGTACTGCCGTAACCTAAACAAGCAAACAAACAAACAAAAAATGCTTTAAAGAAGAGTGGCCAGTGTGTGCAGAGTGGATTGATAACTAGTATTACCCGACCTGCTCCCCGTACAGAGGGGGACTGGCCGGGCTGTTTTACATTTCATCTTGAAGGATACCTAAATGAGGAAAGCCTGATTATTAGAAAGGAATCCCCTACACTTACAAAATTAACAATGAAACCATACTCTTAAGAACAATGAAATCACAATCATAATACCACCTAGTATTAGTAGAACCAGGACAAAATCTAAAGCTGGAGTTTAATGTGTTTTACTTCCCAGCTATTGAAACGCAGTGAATTCAGTCTCCACTCCCAACCTTGGATATATCCTTTAACGGCTCTCGGCTTCAATTTCTTTAAGTTGAGGCAGTGAGATTAGATACCACGATTATATGTTTCACAGGAAATTACTGCTGGTCCTAATCATGATTTCTCTCTTCCTGTTTCAGTCATCTTGCAGCTGTGGCACACAAAACACTGCACATCAAAAGCAGTCCTCCTGAAGTGGCGGGGGTACGTTACGTTGAGTTTCTCTGTGTAATCTCTAGCATCCTCAGACTGTCATTACAGAGTCAGTCTTTAAATGTTTCTAAAATAGCATCCTGTTGTTCCACTATAGCAGTGTACTTACACACTCAGGGAATAATTAGAATTGGGCCATAACAATCCAACATACCAGACTGAAACACATTTTCCTATGTCCGGTGGTAGAGTGACGCATTCCCCGTGTCTGAAGCTGAACTAGATACTGTCCTCCCACTCCACAACCCTTGGGTACCAGTCTTACTGTAATGGATTCCAGAAATGTGCCTTCCTCTGCCTACAGCAGACCCTAGGGCACTTGGAGATACTGTTCCTGTTTTAAGTTAGAAAAAGTTAAAATTACTTCTAAAAGTAATTTTCAATCTGGTTTATTCTGTTATAATTAGCCTGTTACTGAATTGAGCATTTACTCATTCTTTGATATACTTTGTAGGCCAGACTTCATCTTTTCAAAGCTGTCCGCTGTGTCCTAGCCAACGGAATGAAACTTCTTGGAATAACACCTGTATGTAAGATGTAATTTCTAATTAAAATTGTTTTTAAACTAGTAAATGAATTCTAGTCATCTATTCTTATATGCTTTGCTGCTTAGAATAGAATTGAAACTACTATTCTGTGTCAGAATCTGTATTTTATTGTCTATATTTCATTAAGTGATTTATCAACTTACTAAATTTTTATCTTTAAAAAAAATCATCTGAGTTCCATCACGGTCAATAAGTACTAAATAGACCTTCGTAAAACTAAGTTAAATTTTTTTAAAGTCATTGTGATCTGCTAGGGACAAAGGATTAGAGTTTAAACTCTGGCTTTAGGTTTCTTTTTTTTCTTCTTTTTTTTTTTGTAGTTGATTTACAATATTTGTTTCATGTATACAACATTGTGATTCAATATATTTTATAAATTCTACTCTATTTAAAGTTATTGCCAAACGGGGGCTATATTTCCCTGTGCTATACAATATATCTTTCTTCCTTATCTATTTTATACATAGTGGTTTGTATCTCTTAATCCCCTACCCCATCTTGCCCCTCCCTCTTCCCCTCCCTCTTCCCCTCTCCTCTCCCACGCATAACTAGTTTGTTCTCTGTATCTGTGAGTCTATTTCTGTTTGATTATATTCGTTTTATTTTTTAGATTCCACATACAAGTGACAACACAGAGTATTTGTCTTTGACTTATTTCATTAAGCAGAATACTCTATAGGTCCACCCACATTGTTGCAAATGACAGAATTTCATTGTTTTTATGGCTAATAGTCAAATATATACATTTGGACACATAAGTTGCTTTCATATCTTGGCCATTGTAAATAATGCTGCTCTGAACACTGGAGTGCATGTATCTTTTTGAATTAGTGGTTTAATTTTCTTTGGATACCCAGGAGTGGAATTGCTGGATCATATGGTTAGTTTTTTGAGAAACCTCCATATTGTTTTCCATAGTGGCTGCACCAATTTACATTCCCATCAACAGTGTACATGAGTTCCCTTTCCTCCACATCCTCACCAACATTTGCTATTTGTAGACTTTTTGGTAACCATTCTGACAGGTATGAGGTGGTATCCTGTGGTTTTGATTTTCATTTCTCTAATGATTGGCAGTGTTGAGCATCTTTGCATGAGCCTGTTAGCCATCTATATGTCTTCCTTGGAAAAATGTCTATTCAGGTCTTCTGCCCATTTTTTAATTGAGTTGTTGGGTTTTTTGATACTGAGTTGTGTAAGCTTTTTATATATTTTGTTTATTGATGAATTCTTTTAGTTTTTGCCTATCTGAGAATTTCTTTTGCCTTGTATTCTAAACGATCATCTTGTGACGTAGAGTATCCTAGGTTGCAGGCTTTTGCCTTTCAGCACTTTGAATATATCATCCCACTCCCTTCTAGCCTGCAAAATTTTGCAGAGAAATCAGCTGATAGCCTTAATGGGGATTCCCTTGTATATGATTCTGTTTTTCTTCTAGCTGCCTTTAGAATTCTCTTTAACTTTTGCCATTTTAATTATGATATATCTTGGTGTGGGTCTGTTTGGGCTTACCTTATTTGGGACCCTTGGTGCTTTCTGTGCCTGGATATCTGTTTCCTTTTCAGGTTTGGGAAGTTTTCTGTCATAATTTCATCAAATACATTTCAATCGCCTTCTATTTCTTCCAGGACCCCTGTTACGTGAATGTTGGTATGTTTCATGTTATCTCAGAGATTTCTTAAACTGTCCTCATTTTTTTGTTTTTGTTTTTTTGCTGTTCTGATTGGGTGATTTCCATTATTTGATCTTCCAGTTCCCTTATGCATTCTTCTGTATTACCTAGTCTGCCTTTAATTCCTTCTACTGTGTTTTTCATTTCAGTTATTGTATCCTTCAGTTCTTAGGGTTTTTTTTTTAATACTTTCTAGTTCCTTCTTAAAATTCTGTGTTCATCTCTTCTTTCCCTGATAAATTATTTGTTTCATTATTTGTTTTTTCAGGGGGTTTCTCTTGCTCTTTGAATTGAGACAGATTCCCTCTGTCTTCTCATTTTGCTTAACTTTCTGTCTCTATGAAATCAGGTGAAACAATTACCTATTCTGGTCTTTAGTGGGTGTCCTTGTGTGCGAGCATCCCTATACAGTCTGTATGTACCCAGTGGCTTTGGTGGGAGAGCTAGATCTGATGTGAGCATAAGTCACCTCTTTCCCCAGGGTGTGTTGGCAGCTATCACCTTGATAGCAGGTGGAGCTGGAGATGGAGGAGCTAGAGCCGGAGCCACGTGTGAGCCAGAGCTGCTTCTCTGCTCAGTGGCCTTCACTGCCCTACCAGGGGTAGGGGTGGGTCCCAGGTTGCTGAAGCAGAAGTCCTTACGAGTCAGGTTCAAGCTGGTTCTGTTTCCTCTAAGTGTGAGCTCTTCTCACTCTCAGCACCAGCATCTTTGCCCCAGAGGGGAGCAGTGCTAGAGCAGGAGGGGCCCGTGTGAGCTCTCAGCACGTGACAGGGCGTGGGCTGAGGTCCTCTCACCACAGAGTTCTGGGCTGCTTCTGATGCGCTGCCTGTGCAAGCACCAGTAATAGCTGTCCCCACCTGCTCAGACGCCACCTCTGTGTCTGATGGCCGAGCTCTTTCCTCAGTCATGGCAGCCCTCTCCCCCTCATGGTGCCGACATGAAGTAAGAGGGGCTCAGCTGTCTGGGGCAACCCAGGGTGGTGGTAGGAAACCAGTCAGCCCTCTGTGCAGTTCCACTCCACCCCCTCCACCCTGTTTCCAGAGTAAGCAAGTGCGCACTTCTCACAGAGTCCAGGATTCCCACCAGCCATCCAACCAGCCAAGGGGGCTGGTTTTCCCTGTTTTGGACCCAGGGCTGGAGTGTCCCATACATGGCTTGCACCACTCACTCCCAGGGAGTACCTCACCTGTGTAACCTCCCTTTACTTCAGTCTCCTCCCTGGGGCACAAGCCCCAACCTGATTGCTTCTCTTCCCTCCCTACCCAATTCCATGTGGACCTTTCTTCATTTGGTTGCACAGAAGTCTTTCTGCCAGTTTGCAGTTGGTTTTCAGTGAGGAGTGTTCCACATGTAGACGTATTTTTGATGTGTTCGCGGGGGGATGTGAGTTCCACATCCTTCTGCTTCACCATCTGATCTCCCCTGGCTTGAGGTTTCTTACTGAGCCATTTTTCCAGAAACTGTTCTTTTAACTGAGGTTATCCAATGTTTTCATCAAATAAAACTGATGAGAAAAATTTTTTTCAATTTTCTTGGAACTATAACTGGTTCTTAATAAATTTAGAGAGACCAAAATTAAGGGGTTTTGCCAATACAGCTGACAGCTACTCCCCGAGAACAGCTCTCCTACTTATCTTCTCATTGCTACGTACAGGTGACTCTGACCACGCTGCGTGAACAGGGAGGGCCCTGAATACATTTGAATAGCAAGGAATTACTTTACAGATGGCATATTAGAATCTTTTGTAAAAATTAGTCCATTAAACTGCATTTGAAATGGAGTTTCTCTAACAGTTTCATGTATCTGCATATTGGTAAAGTTTATTTTGTGAGACTTGCTTAGGGAACAGGAGTAGGATGTGATCTCTTTGATCAGTAGAGCTATCTTCATCTGAGAATTTCCATTCAGGTCTGCTATAACTTATGCTAAGTGGTGCCACTAGGAGTCTTCTGAATACTAATGACAGTCTGTTTTTATGCATAGAGAAGCAAATTAGCATGAGCCAAAGCTTCTCTAGTTGAATGAGCATAGTTTTATACTGGCAAGGATGGTATACCTTCTTGGTCCTAGAAAAGACTCCAGTTTTAAGTGAATTAGCTTCCAGATTGCTAATTTTCTAAAGGACCATCAATATTTCCTTAGCACAAATCAGCCATGGCATAAAAATGTTCAGTTGGGACATGTTTTCATGTCCAATATCCCTCTCCCCTGCTTTGGAGAAACGTTCCCCCTTCCCAGGTCTGTGATAGTCACTTTGGTATCTGTATCTTGAGTAAAATGACATAGGGACAATGACGGTTAGAGCCAAGTCTTTCCAAAAGCATCTCCCTAAAGATTGTTCGTTAATTCCTAAAACCTAGAATCCTCTAGCCTTGACTGCAGTACTTCTTATAAATTCCTTTTTTTTTTTTTGCTTAAGGCTAGCTAGAGTTGGTTTATAGCCATTTTCTCCAAACAAAGAACCCTAACTGATACAATTCTAGCATACATAAAGTAAAATATTTAATGTTTTGGGTTTTTGCTTATTTTTGCATTATCTTAATGATCATATCTACAATACAGAAAGTGATCTGAGATTTCATATAAATAAATTGTTTATTGCTGAATTTTCCCATAACTTTATAGAAATTTTTTTTAAAAAACACTGAAATTTCACAAGTTACTGGGAGCCCAACAGTTAAACATACTTTATAAAAAAAAAAGTACAAAAATGACATTAGAAATATTTTTTGAAGAAAAGTGTATCATCTAACAGCAAAGAAATATGGATCCAGACAATGAATGGCACAAATACAGCACTTAAAGGAGTACTCAGTCACCACCCAGAAAGCATTGTCTGAGTTATGAAACAGATTCAGCTTGAGAAATTACACATTCAGTTTGTTTCTGAACTAGCCTGTCTTATTTTTGCCTCTCTTTTGTAAGGAAAGAGCTAGGTCTTTCCTGCAGCTGAGCCCAAATACTGTACACACATTGGAGAGTAAGGAGAGGACGTCCTCCTCCCCTGTACCTGAACAAGAGAACAGTTATTCCAGAAGTGACTTTGGCACTTTTATCTTTAACATAACCTCAAATGTTGTTAATTGAATATTGTAGCCTCACCTGATTTTTTTAAACACCGTATCATCTCTATACTTTATATATACATTATATATATACACATTAATAAAAATCCCCCATTCTAAGACGAAACAGGTTGACTCCAAACAGGTCACATTAGATCTCTATAGCAACTCAGTCACATGGCTTTCTTCTTAATTCTGATGCCACAGTTTTTGTTTGTTTGTTTAAGCTACCTTCTGGGATTGACTTAAGGCTCTAGTTTAATGCAAATGGTTTAGTCTTAGTAGGAATCTCTTCTGAGGCTGAAGTCACACACCACTGACTCTCTCTTTTGAAGCTGTTTCTCCTTGTTGGATGGATGTAGTGTCTTGTCTGGGTAATCCATAGAGATATATAGAAACACATACAAGAAGAGTGCCCACAGCAAAGGTGAGTGCTGAAAAGAAAAGGAAAGCTTAATCTGTATTTGAGTCCTTAAAAGAATATAATAATGATCAGTTTAAAATTCTGAAGACTGACAATTGTGGGTTTACATCATCAGATTATATGGAAACTAAATAAATTTAAGGGTTCTATTTTATGATAGGAAGGTTTAGAAAGGTCATCATTTCTACCCCTTTCCTCCCACCCCCCCAAAAAGTGATAAAGTCCAGGGAGTAATAATCACTGACTACATACTTCTCAAGAACACAACTGTGCCTGTCCTGGACCACTGACAAAGAACATACTAACTTCCCAGTAGCAGATTGAAAGAAAAAGCAGTAGGATATGGCTATCCTGTGATACTAGAAACCTGTAGAAGTTAAGAGTAAAAGGCAGTTGTGCAAAATTCAAAGAATGACCAACAATTTAAACCATTGAAGATTTCTGAACAGGAGATAAGGTAGTGATTTAATAAGTAAAATTCCATTTTATGCTAGCCTGATATTTTCTTTTAAATCTTAATCCTGAAAACCAGGACACAAGATTTACAACTTGCCCAAACTTGACAAGTAGGCATCATATAAACAAATCCTTGTATCAAAACTATATATTCTGTTCAAAACTGAACCATATTCCATGTGGAGTACAATGGCATAGTCTTAATAGCTTTGAAAGTTTCATGCACAGAAATAACAATGAGCTATGATTTTAGTTCACTCTGAACTAGGAAAGACTAGCTTTGCCTCCAACAAAGGGGAAGAGGGCAAATTAAATCTAAGGTTGCTAAGACATTCTAATTAAATGTCCTTGACCACCAGTAAGACAATATTGACCAAAAAGTATTTATACTGTTCCCAAATATTCTTTAGGAGCACAGGCATAAGGATTTGTTGAGCGTAAGAATGGATCAGAACTCCAAGTGAAAGTTCACCCAAATCAGGTAAGAAAAATATGTAAAAGAGGACCTGCAAATACCCAATTCTGAAATGGTAACTGGTTGGCTTTATATGGAGTATCTACTACGTGCTAGGCACTGTTCTAAGCACCTCACCCGGAACAGCCCCAGGAGATAGGTGGTATCAGCATCCCCGTTTTACAGATGAAGAAACTAAGATACCGGGTAAAGTAAGCTCCCCAAGGCTGCACAGCTAATATAATGGTACAGGGAAGATTTGAACCATACTATCAAATTTTTTTCTAGTATTTCAACAAGGTTGGTATCTTCTATTTGCATTTGTAACAAGAGTCAATTTTAAATGAAATGTAAATACAGGCCAGATCTATTTCTTTTACTCAGTGTCGGTATTTGACAGATTTTTCTCATGTATCAGTTTATGGTATAATTGATCAGTAAAGAAAATTATCACAGCATAAAACCACTCTGAAATGTTAAGTCAACAGCATTACTTAGGTAATTCAAAAGCCAGCTTAATGAGGTGGATATGGCTAGGGAAAACTCTGCTAGAAGGACCAGCATAGAGGTGGTGCCAGAATGCCAGCCAAACTAATTAATGTGGGGTTAATTATATATGAAATAAAACAAAGATATCTTTACAAAAGAAAATTTAGATTTGGATTGTAGCTTCAAAACCAGTTCACGCCCAAGTCCAAAACAGGAAGGTATAAACTAGGGGAAATTAAAGAAGTTTTCTGTTCTTTCCTCAAAACACAAAGCCAAGTGTATGCTAATTCCACTGCTGAAAGTAGTCACTCCCTAAAGTCCTTATGTTTATTTCCTCGTGCACCTCATCATACTGCATTCACCCCCGAAGCACTTAAGTTACCTTGTATCTGATACCTGGGAAACAGGGAGGCCTTGACTGCAAAACACTCCTGAGCAGCCCGCTCACTTTCACACAGAAGCGGCGCCCCTCAGCTTGAGCTCCGGGACCACTTAACCAACCTAAGAACTGCAGACGCACACTGCCCACAACTATGAACCGCTGCACTGGGAGAGTGCCTGCAGCAGAACTGGGAACTTCGGTAACACTATGACCAACTGGCCTATTTAGTAAAAGGTAAAGTGAAGCAAGGAAGTGAGCTCTTCCATGGTAAAAACTTACAGTACAGACTAAGACATACTTATCTGTAATCCAAACAGCATCACGGAAGCAACGGTAGACAGGACAATGGCTGCTGCTGCAGAGAAGCCTTTCATGATGTTGTCTGTGTACTTGACCACAATAGAAGTGTAGAGGCCTCCGACGCTAGCAAGGACTCGCATACAGAAGGAGAGAAAACTTAACGCTCGCGTCAGTGAAGCTTCCTCTGGTGGTGAGGCAGTTCTCATCCCCAGAGAAGCCACACTAATTTACCCAGGAACATACTGCTTTCCTTAGAAGCAGTCATCTGAGAGAGTTTGTACTAAAACCCTGTAGTAGTTCCTACGAAACAACATTGTTTTTCAGATGCCCAAAGGGCTCTGTAGTCTGCTACTAAAATGTACGGATTTATTGCTAGCACATTAGACACTTCTGGTTGTGAAGGCAAAATTGCTTTGGGATAGCTTTGCTACAAAAGTCAATAAAACCAAAATTACGTTTTCAAACTCGTATTCACAGTATCAAAGGAACAATTTCAAAATGCTGTAAAGGCTTAAAATGGACATCTAACTTTAAAAAAAAAAGATCTACCCAGAACCTTTAATTCCTGGATACTTACAGATGACAAGCCAGACGTAATGTGTGTAACCATAGAAAAATCCTTTTTCTTTAATTTCAGCTCCATCTGACAAGTAGACGCCAACTAATGTCACAACAATCCCTGATAGATACATTTGAATGTTTCTCACCCATAGGGAAGTGTCTGAACTCTTTAAAACTTTTTCAAAATATACTCCTGAAAGAAAATTAGCCATGCAAATATGAAATAAACATATTAGAAATTATTCTAAAATGTCTTTCACTTAGAACAATAACCTAAAGATATGACAATATAAAGTATATGATTTGGTGAACAAACATATTTTACATTAATCAAATGCACATTTATTATGTTGGTTGTGACACATGGCATACCGAACATTACCAACTTGCATTTTTACAGAGAATATAGAATTAATAACCAAGAGAGAGCTTTTTACCCACATTTAACGGAAGACTCTTAAATTATTAAGAATAGTTTCTGCCTTTATGACAGCAGTGAGATCAATCACAAAAGCTCTCTATTATTGCCACTAAAAGATTTGCTTTGGTCAGCAGGAGAACTATACTATTAGAGTCAATTACCTTAATTATACCCCTATAATATCTGCCTCATAATGAATACTCCCAATTTTGCAAAATAACCAGTATAATCTCTAATTGGGATTTTTTCAAAGTAACGCGATCGAAATAAAATTTAAATAGAACTTGCTGAGTGAAGCCATTTTCCTTTAAAGCTGAGCTCCACAGGCCAAGTTCATAATGTCAGAAGGACCATGAACTCCCTAACCAGAGAACACATTCTGTGTATATGTGCATTTTTCTGGGATTCAGGGGCCATAGCTTTTTACAGATACTTGAAAAGAGCACATGACCTCCCCTAAAGAAAAAAAATTACATACCGCTGCTGTAAGTTTTATACTTAAAATGAATGCATGTTTAACAAGGACATGAAAGTTTTTTGTCATAAGCACCATGTTACTTAGAGACTTAGGAATTGCCACTGAAGTACTAATCAACTAAAAGTCCAAATGTAAAACAAGATTGTTTTTGATAAACCTGTGTTGGAAAGAGCCAGAGGATGGGAACAAACATATAACGGATATTCCTATTTCTACCTTGGATTTTCCTATCTGGGAAAACCATTCACCTATTCAGTGCTCCGTTGCAACAAGCACAGAGGGATATTAAACCTACCGTTTCCTCAGTTGTGTATTGAGAGGTTGAACTACACAGAATGTTGGACAGACAAATATTTAACTATTCAAAATTGTGCTAAAAAAAAATCAAATAGTACATTATTTTCCTGTTTCTAATTTGTTGTTTCTATTGGGGGGAGGGGTTTTTTCTAATTTGGTGGTTCCCAAGAAGAAAAGCTTAGCATGATGCTATCATTAAATGTATTCCTAAATTTAGGTTTTCCCCTCTTATCAGATACCCTTTTTACAAGACTATTTCATTTCCGTATCTAGCTTACTTTACTTACTTTACTTACTTACTTTACAAAAGTAAAAGCTCTTGAAACAGCACGAGTAAAGAAAAGTAATAAACATGGCCAGCTATAACTAACAGACTCTTTACTAAAGAGAACTTTCAGTTTCTTCTCTGTTGGAACTATTTCTAAAACATATTTCTTCTGTTGCACTTCACATTCATTCCTTGTCTCTTCCTGATTCAGTGGAGGTTTGCTTGTCCCCATACACATGTTTCCAGACCTCCGTGTTTATCTGATGCTAGCAATTCTGGTTCGTCCCTCCCCTTCTGGCTGTTACTTATGTGTACTAGATTTTCTGAGGTACTCTCCACCTCACTCTGCTTCCCTCCCTACTCCGTAGTTCCTAATTTGTTGAAGCAGAGGGAAAACTTGAGGTTACCAGGGAAAAACAGATAACCGAGCTGGTAACTAACAACCAAAAGCAGCAGAAGCCAGCCTGAGGACAGTGCCAGTTCCAGGAAAATGCCAAGAGGTACTTGAGCTTTCTGATGGCTAACTTCCTCCATCTGCAGAGGTCTTTTTCATTTATTTTGGGGTTCTTGGCTGGACTGAGGATGGTGAAGGATGGCAGAGACAGAAGTATATTCTTAGATAACTGCAGGGATGAATAAAGACTGAGGTCGAAACTGAGGTAAACACTACCACATGCTTACATGACACAAAACTAAAGAACTATAGGTAAGAAAGTAAGATGTAATGGGAATAAAATTGTTAGTTATGATAAAGCAAGATAAACTAAATCCCTAAAGTTAGATGTTTTGACAATAGAATAAAATGATGCTTTTATAATTTACCTGCAAATCCTGAGCACAATACAGCAACAGCTATAGCGCCAAACCCTAACAGTGGATTCTGTTCCACCTGCAACGGTAATGTTTAAAAGTTATTTTTAGTGACTAATAAATAGAACTCATCCAAGAGACCAAACAAATGAATACAAACATCTGTTTATAATTCTACTGAAAGCATGTGCCAGATCAGATGTAGCTATTCTATAGAATAAGACAGGGCCAAACAAAAAGGCCATCCCAGAGATAAGCTAAAGCACCTACATTACAAAATGTACCCCTCAAGTCACAGCCACAGTAAATGCTTCAGGTAACTAACACGTGTGCCAACTTCCAGTAACAGTGGGCACCGCAGCACAGAATTCTGTATCGTCAGCTTACCTCCTGATTTTAACTTCTGCCACCACCATAACCCAAGCCCTTATAGCATCAATCACAGAAATGGTAACGGTTTAACTTATTTATTCCCTGTCACCTACAGGATGAGGTAATGACTTGTGAAATTTCCTACTTTACCGAATTTTTATGTCAATAGCATACCTGCTGTGTCCCAGGTGTATTGTGTTACCTTCTACATGAATAAAGATGAAGATGATACACAGCTCTGATCCTTAAAATAGTTCAGGGATGGGAGAGACTGACGCGTATATATAATCATAATACTTTGCTAACAGATGCAGGTATATGGGCCTCAACCTATTGTTTCAACTTTATTTCCTCTTCCCTAAAGTAACCCTCAAGAGTTTTCATCAGTCCTTCCTCAGAGCTAAGTATTATCTCAGTGGTAACACTGAAACCCAAGGGCTGAGACACATGACTGTAATATGACAAGCACATGCCTTGTTCAGAATAAATAAGCCTGATAAATAAGGAGAATGATTATGTTAAGTACCTGAGAGGGAAAGCTTGGTATAAAATGTCTGCATGAAGATAAAAGGAGAAATAGAAGATACCGTGGTTCTCAAAGTATGGTCCCTGGACCAACAGTAGCATCGTCACCTGGGAATCTGTTAGAAGTGAAAACTGACAGTCCCCACCCCAGACCTAGTGAATCATGAACTATGGGAATGGGGCTCAGCAATCTGTTTCACCTTCCCGTCAACAACTGACATGCACTCAAGTTTGAGAATCACTGCTACAGACTACAACTGATACACATGGATGCTTTCTGAATACAAACTACAAGACTGGCACAGAGGTGAGACTTCATCTATCCCAACAACTGCTAGGAAGCTCAAGCTACTAAAAATGGTGTCTGATAAATTCTTGGCTTGCTTTTCTGCCAGTTTAATCTTTACAGTTAGGGAACATGGTGATAGACACTGCTTCTCTGGATTAATTCTGACTGATAAGAAAGTGCTGGGTGATGAAGCGGAAGTGATGGAAACTCTGGGAAATGGCAGCCATGTCGCTTTAGCACGAGTAACAGCCAAACGCAGCGGAGCTGAGAGCCCTGGGCTCTCATCCTGAATAAACGAATAAGCTCAAAAAAATAAAACTTAGTTAGAATTCCATGGCAGGAAGATGGTTCAAGAGGGGTAAGAGTTTCTTAAGAATGAGATTCTGGTGAAGAGTTATAAGAGATATCAGTGTTACTAATTAAGTCATCTTCCATGAATTCAGATTTTATAGGAACATTTTTTAAGAAATCCTTAGCACACGTAACCAAGAGGAATCTAACCAGGAATTTTAGTATCAAAACACAGAAAGTTAAGAATAAGTAGAATTTAAAACATTAAAGAAGGCTTGTTTAAAGTATGTTTAGTTCAGGAAAAAAAAAGTGTGCTTCCTCGGCGAGGTGACGCACGACTAGACAGCAAGAAAGTAGCTACCCCTATCTAGTTTCCACCTTCTCTGTGAATAATGTAAGTAAATATTTAAATGGGGGAACTGAAGTCCAAGACATCTGGTTTGCTTTTAAAAGAATACCTACCTAAAGAAATTTAAAAGTATCTTGACCAAGAATAGTAGCAAATCAAGATACTGATCACTGTATCTGTGAAGAATAGTGGGGCACGAGAGCTGTGCCAGAAAATCTGAATTGGGCAAATACTGTCCTGATTTTCAAAAACACAGAGGGAAAGAAAAGCAGAAATTATAGACAGCAGCTTGAGACCTGTGAGGCAGTCCAGTATGCTTATCAAGAGCATTGGCTCTGGGGCCACGCTGCCTGGGTTCAAGCAAGGTGTCTACAGGCCCATTACTTTCATTTGCCTATTGGTATCCTCATGTGAATGTGGAAATAAAAACGCAGGCCTCACAGGCTTGTTGTGGACATAAGCGAGCTAATATATGTAAGGCACTGGGAACATCGCTGGCGAGTGGCCGCAGCTGGTGTTATTGTTACTGATTACTAGGAAAATGCTGGAACAGGTGGCCTGAGGAACTGAAAAAGTTCAGTGGTCATCACTTGGAAACAGTGCGGCTTCCCTAAGAGTAAGACATACCAAACTCCTTACTGAAAGGATTCCTAGTGTAAGTGATGAGGAAGATTCCACAGAAATGATGTTTAGCAAGAAATCTGACAGATTTGCATAATATTTTGGTGAACAAGACATAAATATGGTGAGGGTAACAGTACAGTTCTATTCAGAGCTGAGTGAACGCCCAAACAGCAAGGTGCTAATTGACAGAACAAAAGCAAGCGAGACCAACAGCCGGTACCAGTTTCCCAGGTGCAGGAACGAGCCACCCTAGAAGCCTCCTCAGGCCCAGGCAGGTCCCAGGCGGCTGCAGCCCTGGCCAGTACCGCGACTGCAACCTTGTGACAGACCTCAAGCCAGAGCTACCTAGCCCAGGCGCCCTCAAATTCCTGACCATGAAACTATGAGATAATAAATGTCTTAAGCAAGGAAGAAAAAAAAAAAAAGTCATGCTAAAGAGAGGTCTAAAGGTATGGCCACAAAACTCGTCCTCTATCCTGTCTAAACTTTTCAGTGAAGACCCAGAAGCCGTATGTGTTGAATCTGTAGAAAGCATAGCATTCAAAGAAAAAGCTGATAATGGATAAGACTGAAAAGACCTCAAAGACCTGAGCAATAACCCAAAGCCAACAAGATGAGCTTAAAAAATGTAAACACATCTCGCATTTTAGAGTGGGTTTAGAAGCCCAATCCACAAAACATATTTGAGACAAACTATTCGTGTGAAACGGCTACACGTGATTGTATAATCAGTTATAGAATGGAAATCCTCCCCCAACCTCCGCCCCCCCCCAAATACAATCTAATGCTGATTTAGCTAGTCTCTAGTATTCAGAACAAAGGAGGTAATTAGCAAACTACACCTCAGTCTACACTACTCAGCCAATATCTGGAGATACTGTGAACTTTCAGGACACACTAAGGGAAAATAACAGATAAATAACCTAGAAGAGAAGTACAAGGCGGGATCGGGGCAAGAGCCAGGGAATCAGGTCTCTAGAAGCCGTTATTATAGAAAGACACAATAAGGTGGTCTCAATGGGGGAGGAAAAAAAGCCTTGGAGGGTGGGGATGTGACACTGTTCTCAGACATTCAAAGGATCATAAGATGGAGTTAGTAGGGATTTGAGTTATTGTGGTAAGAACGAAGAACAACAGGAGGCAGTTACAGGGAACTGCATTCCATTTAAAATGTGAAAGAACTTTCTAGAGTGTTCCAAAGGTAGACTGCCCTCCCCTATACTCTGCTTTCCCTTACTGAACATTTCACACACACAACCTGTGTGAGGTGGACCTTTTCTAATGGTGTAAGGTGTTACTTCAAGTTCACATCTAACTTTCGTCTCCCTTACTTCCTAAACGAACCATTTCTCTACGGGTCCACATCCAAGTTATATGTACATTGCATATTTGATCAGTGTTTCAAAATGTCACCAAGAACATAAGCGTGTTTTAACATCACGTAAAGACAATAAATATTTATCTGGGAAAGAAAATTCCTCTCCAGGCCAGAAAGTCCCTACATCATTAGAAAGGAACTGACTGCCTGCTTTCACAGACTCTACCTCATGCTCCTAGGAGAACCACAGTCTCCCACCTGCTAAGAGCGGCAGAAAGGCGTTCTGTGGTGAGGGCCCTCCCGCCTTTCAGAAGATCTTTCACTATAGTTCCACTTCCTACTTCTCTTTGGGAAAATAAGCAACTAAAGCCTGTAACGCAAAAAATAATCAGGTATGTACCTTAACATTCAACTCTTAAACTAAAAGGAGGAAAGGCACTTTTGCCCTATTTTAGTTACCAATTATCAGTAAAAACCCTACTCCTCACTAATCCTATCATTGACAGCGGGTGTATGTGCAAAAGAATAAAGAAAGATGTGAGATGCTGGAGAGCATGAAAATGAGATGGAGAAAACCTTGCCCAGTATTGCTGAGAAAATACCTAAAAGAAGCCTAGAGGGTCTGGACATACACACTGTGTACAAGTTGGTACAACTTTAGTCACAGGTTAACTATTAACTGTGTAACCCTGAACAAGTTACTTCACCTCCTTGGACTTCAATCTTGTTATCCATAAAATGAAGGGGCTGTGTTATATTAAGTTTAAGGTACTGTCCATTTCTAACATATTTTATGCATTTTCCTCTTTAAAAAAAAAAGGAAGCTGTAAGTATTACTATCCTTGACAGTAACATTATCCTAAGGGGGAAAAAGTCTATCGGGCATAGATTACTTTCAGCCAAAGAAATACAACCATGCCGCACTCATCAGCGCGACTGTCTGAAGTGCCCAAGACTAAGAAGTTTCCTATTTTAGTTACGGTAAGCATTTTGTTTCTTACCACGACTTTCGTGGCTTGGGCTGGTTTCCACTGCACAAGTATGACACCGCCGCACAGCATAAAAACTGAAATCCACTGTAACTTGCTGAGTGTTCGGTTTAACATTAGAACAGTACATAAAGCAGTACAGGGAATCTTCAACTGGTAGGTCACCTAAACACGAAACAAGGAACTAGTGAACTCAGTTAACATTAGCCTCTGACACAAATATGTTATTTCTGATATCATGAATAGAACTGTAGAGAAAGAACTAATTTTGATAGTGTGATAAAGCATTAATAAAAAGCTTTTCACCACCATAAAAGCAGTTTTTTGGAGGCTGCACTTTTCATCATTTACCCCACGTACCTGGTACACTGCTGCATCCAGGTTGCTGAGAGCTAGGAAAGCCATGTTGTTCTGAACAGCATACACTAACGATGGCACACTTAGCTTCATCAGCTCCTTGGGGCTCCCCAAGACATTCTCTCTTAAAGACGCCTTGAATCTACCCAAATTACCAGTTTCTCTTTGAAAACACAACGGAGAAATGAGAAAGGGTTAGGAAGAAAATGAAAACTCATCCTTTTGATTAGAGTCCATGACACACAGGACAGCTACGTTGTGTTAAATCCATTGATTGATTTAGCAAACAGTTTGTTTTTAACTACTTCCAGATTGGTTAAAAGAAACATACCAGCACTGAATCCTCATAAAAGAAAAACAATTACAAGTTCTTTTTGGGAAAATATGACAACAATTAGGTTTATCATCATCAACCTCCAGTCAAAGCTCCAGGAGTTATTGAGCATATTTACTATTGAGATAACAGGAAACCAGAATTGCTGGTATTACCTATAAAAATTAATTTAATCCCACTTTAATGTCATTGCATCAAGTTCACTCTGATTATTTTTAAATTAATCAGGTTGCATATTCATTTTTTTATTTTAAAAATTACAATAGATTTAAATTACAAACAAAAGAAAATAGCTTTAGTAGTATGGACGTTACTTGGGATAGGAATTGAGTGATTCAGGTCAATATTATTTGTAAATTAGTTCGGTGATTAAGCAATACATTAGATAATCTTTAATTAAGCATATTCTCATAAAACGCAAGTACGTAGCTGTATAATTGTGCAGGAAATCTGAATAATTCACTAATGCCACTAAAAGCAAACTATCTGTAATGTACATAAAGCTTACTAACTGACTGCATATTGATTATGTATGCTCTTAACTATTATGTTTCCTCAGGAGGAACTAGTTAATCTGGCTCATATTATCCCCTGTTGTAAATCAGCTCATTTATTTTCTTAAAGTACAAATAAAAGAACATTTTATTAGCATCAACACCAAAAAAATGTGCTTTATCAAAAGGGTCCTAAATGCAGCTCACAATATCCTTACAAGGACCATAATATTTGTTGGGGAGACAGATCTATTGCAACCCAAAATGAGTTAACATATTTTTGGTTAACATATTAGAATCAACAGTCATTAAATGAATTATTTTCATATTTATATAGTGCAAAAATAACTACCCAAGTTCTGAGGGGGAGTAACAAGTCCTTAGTGTCAGACTGACCACCTCTGCCCATCTGCTGTAGAACTGTCCAGCACCCTAGAAAATGCTTAAGACAGACAGGAAATTTGGCATAGACCACAAAAACAAAAGATGTCCTTCTTAGTTACAGATCTTACTCTGTTGCCAGATTCAGCATACTCCACACCACAATGGGAAGTCCTATGCTGAGAAGTCATGTACGCAGCCTGGCGGGAGACTAGCACCTAGCCAGGGGCAGGGGGAACACCAGAGCAGTCACTCCTCTGAGAATTCTCCATGCTGGAGTTTTCCACTTATCTGAAGACTGGCCCTTTAAACATCTGGCATTCTTTTCTCAACACATATCTAAGATGTTCTATATACTCTCCACATCTTAAACAAGGTATAAAGAATAATTTCTTAAAGAAAGTTTTCCCTCAGTTATAAACTAAAGAGAAAAAGAAAGAATAAAAAAGAAGAATCACAGAGGTCCAACTCAAAGAGCCATCTTAACAAGATGATATACTAGAAAACGTAATTGAACATCTTCCTCACAGTAAGCACCATATGATGGCAGAGGCATAATCTCACAGTGTGAAGTGCAGGACACTGCTTTCACTGTACTGTTACTTAATGCCCTTCCAAAATACTGCCTTACATCCTGATGTATCTGCAGAGTGGTTCCCTAAGGAACCTGTCTGTACCCATCTTTCACACTCCACCTCCTTCCACGTCCATTTGCCTCACATACGATTCCTCCAGCTCTAGTACAGTAACTATTTATCCCTCCCTAATCCCCAGTTACGGGCAATGCCATTTTACCTCCACGCTTTAGAGATACTCTAAGCCTTCAATGGGATCAAATGAGTTTCTGGCTATCCTGAGAACAGCTGGTCTCTGTACCACTGGCTCTCTTTGCCCTGCTAGAATACGGGCTGCTTAAGGATCTAATCGGTACTTCTGTTACCACCATGACTGTACCAATAGTCAACGCTGCTGTGGTCCCTTTGCTCCATGTCACTTTTCTCCTTTCTTTTCTCTTCTCCCACACATTCTAGCTTTCACCTGTGAGACATCACCAGCCAATCTGAGTACTCCTTTCTTTCACTGTGGCAAACCGTTAGAGGACGGTGTATCCAGGATGACCACCAGGCCTCGCTCTTCTGGATATATCCTTTTTATTGCATGCTTAGGAACTACTATCTCATTACTTCCAGGAAGGTTTTAGTATATTTTTCTGGTTCCTTCTCTAATGCAGATATTAGGGAAGCCAAGGTGTATCAGAATGTTGAGTACTGGAAAGCTCAACTTTCCCCATAGTACCTTAGAATTATATCAATATTATATACTAAGTAAGATATTTTGAAGTTAGTTACAAAAAATAGCAGAGGATTCTAAAAGAACTTGTAAAAGAAAACAAAAGCTCAAGAATAATTAAAGATATCAGAGAGTAAAATAAAGAGATTTAGAAGGTATAAGAATGATTATATGGGAATCTTACCACACAGAAAGGTTTAAAAAAGCAGGTAAAGGATTTCAGTATTAGATTAAATCTTGTTCATTTTAATATATTTACTAAGAATACAGCTCTAAAACTTACAGGTTTACCCACTAAGTTTAAAAAAAAAAAAAGCAATATATCTTCCAGAAAACACTAGTCATCTATCCTTGTGTTTTACCGTTAAGCAGACAAAGGTAAATGATCAATTCTAAATATGCTGCAGCCTTGAATATACTATAAAAAGGAACAAATAAAAACCAAAGGCCATTTTTTCTTCCACTTTCCTGCCCTGATACTTTCTTGGAAAGCAAATCCCAAGCACTTTAATGGGTACCTTTTGTTAAAAACACATCTATTAGATTTAATTATATAAATGACATTGCTGGATGAGAGAAAGAACATGTATAATCAAAAAGCATATGCCATCTCTAAGATAAAACATTTAAGTGAAAAAAAAAGTTAAAAAGCAAACCACAATGTAAACTATGTATGCATGTACAATGCATAACTAAAACTCCCTTAGCCCATGTAGTCCTTAAACCTCATTTATGCGAAGTAAAGCAGCCATGCCTTAATTCCTCCCCATGCCCCCCTCTTTTTCTCACAATTCTATAACTTACGATTGAAACAAGTATCCAAAAATTACTGGACATTATAAGTAAAATTAATAAGGATGATGGAAAACTCCAAGTTAATAAACAGAAATAAACAAAAAATAAATCTGTGATTTTCTTTTTAATGAATACCAAAATTACACTGAAGGAGAAAAAGAGAACTAATCCAAGTATTCTAGAACAGTCTTTTCACTATATGCTCTGAAACTAAGGGCAAAAGAACTACATACAAATACTGAGCTTGAATTAGTAGGTTTACTTTTTCACAGCTGTATGTTAGAAATTCAGAATTGACTTACGTATTCTAGGATTGAGCAGATAACTAAAGATCTTGAGGATAATGGAAGTCAGACTCATCACTATTAGAAAAGGGAATATGGGAAAAGGGAAAGTTACAATAACGCTGTGGTGGTGTTTTCAGAATTGTGGGTATCAAAGAATATATAACTCATATATACATATACATATACATATACACATACATATACATATACAGAAGCAGAGAGGGGTGTGTGTATATATACATGTACATGTTTCCTGGCTCTGTCTACTGAAAGCACCCAGATGTAATGATTCCCCAGCAGCAAAGTGCACACCTCGTGTCTAGATTCTGGTTTCCAAATACCATTCTGGTGGAAAAAAGGAACCAGGCTTCTCAGAGAAATGTATGATTTCAGGGTTGTGGTGGGGAAAGCATAAGATAGGCCTTGAACATCTTGCTGTGCTAACAAGACACTTCTCAAGGGTTGATGAAAATGTGTTAAAAAAAAAAAAAAAAAGAAGAAGAAGAAGAAGAGGAGGAAGCTTGAAGACAATCTCAATGTCCAAATCTGGGACAATCTAAGCTCAAAATAAATAATGATAATAATGGATCCAGCCCACAGAGTAAAATAATCCATGAATCTTGGCTGAGAGGGAGGAGGGAGGCAAGGGAAGGGAGAGGAAGACAGAGAGAAGGGAAAGCTTGGAGCAGAATGCCTCCTAACAAATGTGCAGGGAAGGATGGGGAAGTACCAGGTGACAACATCAAAGGACAATAAAACTAGCCAGTGAAAGTGTGATGAGAAAAGAGGACACTGACCTAGTTTCAAAGTATCTCTCCATAAGATACTTACTAGTTACAAAGAGAAAACTGCTGACTTTCTTTGCAGAAACCTTGCAAGCTACCTTAATCAAGAAATCAGTTAAATCACCATTAATGGGGCACATGGAGATTATGTGCCTCGTGTACACTGGCCCAAGGAGGACACATCACTTGTGATACTCATGACCAAAAACCTAAATTTCAACATAACCAAGCATTCAATTAAAAGCTGAGGGACATTCTACAAAGAGGACTGTGCTCTTCAACAATGTCAAAGACGTGAAAAAAAAAAAAGGAAGATGGAGGAACTGTCCCAGATTAAAGGCAATTAGAGATAAAACTAAATGTAAAGTGTGACTATTTTACTATTATAGGACATTAGTGGGCAGTTGGCAAAATTATCTAAGGTCTGCTAATCAGATAATAGACATCAATGCTGATGTCTCAATTTTGATATTCTGTGATTATGCAAGTGAATGCCCTTGTTTTTAGGAAATATGCACTCAAGAATTTAGGGACAAAGGGGCATCTTGTGTAAAACTTACTCTCAAACAGTTCAGAAAAACACTACACATACACACAAATACAGAGAAATCAAGGATATGGTAAAACATACATGGTACAATGTCAACATTTGGAAATAAAAACTTGAGAGAAAAACAAAAAATAAAACTGTTGAAAATTACTGAAATGTCTAATTATGCTACTACATGCTTACCTTTGTCCTGGCTAATCACAAAACAGCTCAACCATTTCTTTGTTCTAAAGGACTTATAATCTGAAATTGAGAAATCAGGGAACTTGCCTTTTGATCCTATCACTGCCAATCACTTTCTAGGTTCCTTTGGCAAATTAAAACATCCCTCAGCCTGCAATGTGTCATCATGGAAGGTGAAATAACAGCCAAGGCTAAGACAGAGGCACAAGAATGAAACAAAAAGTAGCTGTTTCCCCTGCATGTTTCCCTCACCTATTTCTAAGGGGAGACGGACACGGTGTTTCCTTAACACCATCCCTCTCTGGCCACCTGCCTTCCTCCACAGCAACAATCCTGAATGTCTAAAGGCAGCAAATTCAGTTGCTGCAGTCTTAAAAGAGGATGTTTGGCACTTTACATAACACATTTTGACAGGGATTAACAGCTGGTATTCCAGAGAGTAGTTACTTGCTTTCTAAAGAAAAGTTAGATATCTGTTCATTAGGTTTTCAGAGACTCATTTTTCACACTAGTCCCCAAAAGAAGCATAATTCTTTGGTTTTTCTAAGGCAATTTCAACATACAACATTTTACATTACAGCAATAGTATATTTTAAGTATTTTCCTCTTATTTATTGCCCAGTTTTCTTGGAGACCACGCCAAGATATGCATTCCTCTCCCTTCTCTTCTTTTACCACAACCTGAAATATGTGTTTACTTTTCTCTGAGAAATGTAAATGAAATCCATGACCTTTGTCACCCCAATAATATATATCGGGCACTTCTTGCTGAAGTAAGTCTGTTTCTTCTTCTAAGAACTTAAATATCCTAAACACATAAGGGAGAAAACTTTCAAGTGAATTCCATTTTTAATTAGTTCTTTTTTTAAAAAAATTATAAATAAGTAGGGCAAAGATTTGGGATTAAAATTAAGCAATTATCTTCCAGTGTTTTAGCAAATCAGCAATACCCTTCAGCCTGCAAAGTTTCACCACATTAATAATGTGAATGTTAGGGTGCCCAGGCCTCAGGGGATGCAACCCCACCACTCCCACCCCAGGAAAGGTTAAAAGGAAGAGAAAGAAATGAAGGGAATGGGGTCTCAGCCATGTGACTTAAGGCCATTTGCCGACATGAGTTTCAGCCACATAGGATCCCCTACACAGAGGAACCCCCTACAGCCTCCAATCCTGACAGAGACAGAGCTTCCATTTAAACCATGGCTCGGAACCTTGCTGATCTGTTTGGTCAGGTCAAAACCATTCATCAGAGAGGACATGATTTAATACCTCTCTGGGCTCAAAAAGTCCTCACACCAGACATGAGTCACTAGACATGAGGTTTCCCAAGGCTCACCAAGACCTGTCCTTGGAGCTACAACTGCCTCTGCTTAAATTCTCGGGACCTGAAGATTCTAATTTGCCTGACTTGGGCACTTGACCAAAGTTCTGCTTACTCTAGGCTAGTTTAACGCTTACAAAATGCTAGGATACTGCCTCAGCCCAGACTGACTCTTGTTATTAAACCAGCCGACTTCCTTCCGTTTGTCTAAACACTGCACCTGCTGTTGTGTGTCCCCTTTATGGTCTGTGGTTTCCATATATATTGCCCAGAAAAGTCACCTTTAAGGTAGGTGGAAGAATGCTGCAAATGTCAACACTTTTACCAGATCACTCTTTTTAAACCATCGTTTCTAACCTCATGAGATTAAATACTTTCATGTGACAAGGACTTGCGTACTTAGTTCTCCAACCCAGACCTCTATTCTGTGTTCCAGATCCATTCATTCAACTGCCTATTGTGTTCCCACTTGGATGCCTCAAAGGCATTAGAAATTTTACATTATACCTTCCCAAAATGAAATTGTTTCATATCACCTTCCCTCAAATCTGCTTTTCTTCCTGTCTCAGAAAAAAATAACTCTCTACCCAATTTTTAGGTTTGTTTATTTATTTAATGGAAGTACCCAGTTTTTAATTGGGGGGGGGGGGTGGGGGACAAAAAACAGTTTATCCAAACCCAGCAAGTCTTGTAGATTCTACTCCCAGAACGGAACTCAAATCCACTAACCTCTCTTCACCGCCTGCACTGTCATCATGGCCACAATCTCTGGGCTCTAATGAACTTCCTTCCAACTCTTACACCCTGTAATCCATCCATGCTAGTCCCTGATTTAAGCCACTCGTAATTTCCTAATGCACTTAAGATAAAATCCAAAATCCTTCACAGGCCCATAGGATCACTCCTGACACCCTGCCCACCTCTCCCGCGGCTTCCTAGCACCACCCCCCCTCACAACACTCCACACGTACCGATTTCCTGTTGTTCTTTAAGAGACAAGGACTTTCCCGCCCCGGGGACTTCACACTGTTCTCTTTACCTTCTCTTTGCTTTTTTCTTGCCCAACTTCTACTCAATCTCCAGGTCTGGGTTTACAAGTAACTTCCTCAGAGAGGAAGCTCTCAGGTCCAGATGGAGGCCCCCTAATGTACTTCTCACAGCATCGTCTACTTACCCTTCTTAACACCTCCAGTTTATTATTTATTTGCTTAATATCTGGTTCTCCACTAGTCTGTAAGCTCCATGAGGACAGAACTATGTCTTTTAGTTTACTTCTTACATCTCCAACAGTGCTGAGCACACACTTGGGGCTTTGCCCTACTTATTTATAGTATTTTAAAAAGAACTAATTAAAAACGGAATTCACTTGAAATTTTTCTCCCTTGTGTGTTTAGGATATTTAAGTTCTTAGAAGAAACACACTTACTTCAGTGAGAAGTGCCTGATACATATTATTGGGGCAACAAAGATCATGGATTTCACTACATCTTTTTAACTATATATTGAAACAGACATAGCATGGCTACGTGTTTAAAATGTTTGGAGGCAATGAAACACAGATTATTTGATGGTGGTAGTGATTGTTTCCCTGTAAGGGAACCTTAATTATGAGAAAAGCACTAAGAATTTTAAGAAATTTCCTGAGCCTCTGCTACTATCTCTACAAAGTATAAAAGGATATGTACTTCCTTTAACAATTAGCCAGGACTAAACATAGTACTGAGCAAAGAACATTATTGGAGAGACCATCCTAAATAAATAGGGTAAGCTCTGCATAGTTCAGATAAAGCTGAGGCTCTGGAGTAAAACTGTGTCAATTCTGTAAAGTTACTGCTCTTTATCAAGGGTAAAGAGCAGGAGGAGGGGAAGAAGCTTTTACTTTCTTTAATAGTTTTCCCCATCTAAACAGTAGTGCATTTCTTTCTCCCTTTTCTGTCATTCTCCAAAAATTTCAAATCAAAGTTTAGTAATATTTAATTTTTACATTAACTATTTTCCTCAGGATATAGGGGAAATGCATTGTTTTAATCATCAAGACGTAATTTTTTCTTACTTATTCTTCTCTGAAGAGAAGATTCTTCAAGTTCTAAATCTTTAGTTACTTCTAATATAATTCTTTCACATTTTCCCACAATATTCTGAAATTGTCATCTTTTCTCTCAGACAATAAAGTACTGCTTCTACTTTGAAAACAAAGAAAAAAGTCTAATCTCGTGTTTTTAGCCTTATGGAAAGAATTCATTTAACATCATGTGGGAAAGAATTCTCAAACAAATACAAATTCAAAGTCATTTTCCTATTCTTTTCCCCCTCCCCAAACCATTTTTATTTTTTCCAGATGATTATTTGTAACTATGTGTGTGTTTACCAGTTTATTTTCTGTCTCTTCCACTGAACCTAAGTTCCCAGCAAGCAGAAACCATATCTATTTCATTCATACCTGTATATCCAGCACCTATGATAAAACTGTCTCACAGAAATCACTTCATAAACATTTGTTCAATGAAATTTTCAAGTGTTTAAATGTAATTTAAGCCGACATGCGTGCTCTTCCTCACTGTTGCCCCACTCTCACCAGCCTACGTCTTGAAACCAATATGAAGTCATCCATCCACATGACCCAGATGGGTCCTCATCTCCTAAATCCCCCCAAGAAACTTCCTACCAGATTTTACTTAATCTCACAACCCTATTTTCTCCAATTAAGAAAGGAAGAAACTAAAGATTAGAGAATTTAAGCAATATGTGGAAAGTCACAATCCCATTGAGTCTGGGACTAACATTAGGTCTATCTCTTTCCAAAGCCCCATCCTTAACCCTCTCTTGTACAGCATCCCTGGCTAAAACATCTTTCATACGATGTTACCGATTCAAAGCCCAGTGCCACCACATGTTAGCAGCATAATACTGAGGAACCTCGGATGCTGTATAGGTAAAATAGGGGTCATTAGAGTACTTACCTTAAAAAAAACCATAAAGACCAAATGAGATACATAATGAACAGCATTTAGCACAGTGCCTGGCACTTCACACAGGAAACACTCAAGAAGCGTTAACTGTATTATTATATTCCTCTAAAACAGAAGTCAGCAAATGTGTTCTGGAAGGACCAAATGGGAAACAGTTCAAGCTGTGTGAGCCACAGTCTCGATTGCAACAAAAACATGTGGCCAACTCTGGATGTGGCCAACGCACCGCAGCTCGCCAACCCCTGCTTCAGAACAGAGTTTGTCAACTTCGGCACCACTAATATTTGAGGCTGGACAATTCCTTGTTACGGAAGGCTGTCTTGTGGGACACAGCACTGCAGGATGTTGATCAGCATCCTTGGCCTCCACCCAACAGATGCCAGTAGCATCCCCCACGTTGGGTCAACCAAAATAGTATCTCTAGGGAGCAAAACTGTCCTGAGTTGAGAAACACTGCTCTGGAGCAATCAAATATATGAGGATGTAGCTTGAATTTTCTAGTAAGGAAAACAACTGAGTAAGAAATTAATAATTTAACACACTAAAAAGTATTTATACTCACTTAGCTAAAATTCCCACACTTAGCAATAACTTTATCACTTCTGTGATACACACGGCTGTGGTTGAAAAGTAGAGTTCTTTGTCTGAGGTCCTTGTGTATCTTAAAGCTATGGTATAGGTTGCGGCCACCAGGGTCATCACTGCCAAGCAGTATAACTTGAATAATAAACTGACATTTTCTGGAAAATATGTGCAACAAAGACATTATTTACTAGACAGTATTATGTACATAAAAGTTAACCAGGGTTATACCTCAAAATGTTTTCCAATTTCAAGCACAGAATAAATTTAAAAATTTATTTCAAAACAGTGCTTTCCAATTACATGAATGCAAACACACACACACACACACACACACACAAAACACAGCTTGACTTAAAATATCAACTGGTTAGGCATAGATTTTGTTCCAGGGGAGGGCTCGATTGCAAGATTATGTGGCATAACTAACTCACTCCAATTTGGGATGCTGTAAATTACATATTTTACACATCTTTTTATGTGTAATTATAATTCATACTTGTGAAAGCAAAGCACAAAAGCAGGATAAAAACAAGTACAGCAGTGTGTCTTCTAAATACAAAGAGAGCAGGAAAACAAAAGGAGTAACTGAGAGGTACGAGTGGGGCTTGATACAGAATTTTATCATAATAAAAAACAAATTACATCTAGCCTCTCATTTCTTCGCATTATACAGAAAGATAATTCACAACATAAAAAAGTATTAAGAGTGAAGTTCTGTAAAACCTGAAATCCAGGAAATGCACACAACTTATGAATACTCAAGAACTTCTTGCGAGTCTGTCAGCAGCAGCCATCGCTCTGCCACCAGAGCCGGTCCAAGTCCGCCAATACAACTGCGAGCACAGGGTACCAGGTCTCCTTCATCCTTCCATCCTCCGGGCTCCGCTCGCATCCTGCCATCCCCTCCTGCACAAACTCTTCCTCCTTTCTGTACCCACTTCATGCCTCTCTCACCCCCAGCTATCCTTAACCTTCTTTCAAATCTCCAGGCACAGGTTAAACAGGGGTTAGCAAATTTTTCTCCATAAAGGGCCAAGAGTAAATATTTTAGATTTTTTAGGCCACAAGGCAAAATCAAGAATACCATGTAGGTAATAAGGGAAAAAACACATTTTTTTCACATTTAATGTATATTTAATTGGACAAATTCAAAATAAAATAATAATTGAATACAATGCTTTAGAGTACTGAGAAGAGGGAGGGAGGGTAACATTTCATTTCACTGGCCTTCAAAGTTAGTGGTTCATCAAATCAACTGCAAATGTTCATCTGCAAAAACCAGTCTTAGCTTATAGGCCATCCAAAAACAAGTGACAGGCTAGATGTGACCACACTTTGACAGTCTGGCCTGGAAGGACAGGGAGTGACCCTGGGCTGATACTATAACTACATTACACCTACATGCGCTTTTGTTCACCGTTTTGGGAGCCTAACCACTATTCAAAGGTGACTTTCATAGGAAGATAAAACAGATGAACAACAAGGTTCTACTGTACAGCACAGGGAACTATACTCAATATCTTACAGTAACCCACAGCAAAAGAGAATATGAAGAGGAATACATGTCTGTATATGTATGACTGAAGCATTATGCTGTACACCAGAAACTGACACAACATTGTAAACTGACTATACTTTAAATAAATAAATAAATAAAATAGGAGTTTCAAATAAATTATCTTTATATGGTAAGTTAGAACTTACAAGGAAACAAGTTCTTTGGTATAAATATTTTCCCCTGGGTGAATTAAAGAATTATTGGGAAATTGCAGGCAGACTTTTTTTAATTACATCAGGTCTTAACTAAGAAGTAATATGGTAGAACAGAGAAACAGAGCTTACGTCTGCCTAAACTTTCTTTCCAAAAGCTCTGAGGAGCCAAAAAGCAATGTTTATGTAAAAGGAAGTAAAGGAGGTCACTATAATATTTTGTTTGTTCTAAAACTTTCCTACACAAGGGGAAAATGTAAGACTTAAAAAACAAACAGCAATAACCTTTAATTACTCGGTACAGGAGGAAGCATTTTCCATCTTCTCGATCAGGGGTGAGCAACCTACATTTCCTCTTATTTTTATATGACCTGCCAGCTCAGAACAGTTTTACATTTTTAAATGGTCAGAAAACAAGTTTTTAAATAACCTTTTGTGATGCATGAAAATTATATGAAATTCAAATTTCAGTGTCCATAAAAAAGGTTTTATTGGAACGCAGCTACACTCAATTGTTTCCGGGTCACCTATGGCTATGTTCTGGCCCCGTGGCAGCAGAGGTGAGTAGTTATGACAGAGACCATCCAGCCATTAACAGAAAAAGTTTGCCAACCCATGTCCAAGATGATCAAGACTTCCATAAATAAGAGAGGTGAGGACTGCCAAACCAAAAACTACTTTATTTTAGCTCGTATATAGGTCCCTGATTCCAAAACAACATACTGAATGTTTAAACACTAAATACATATAACCTACATATTCTGACCTGTAATTGTCATCAACTTTGAAAATACACCTATTAAATGGGAACATATGTTATTCTTGAAAATAACGACTGATCTCTATAGGAGAGTAATCAAGTAAGTTTAGATATTTGTATAACATATAGGACTTTGGAATGGAATACCATTTTTAAAATACATATAAACTTTTTAGAAACAATTAAATGCTTTTTTAAGCATTATTTTCTCTAATTTCAGTTTAACATTAGATCAAGATGTTTCTTCCTCACTCCCGTCATAAATTCTCCAGTATGAAATTTCCATTATTAGCAATTTCCATTTTTTCGGGAAATATCAGAAGTCCAGACATGTAATCACTGTAAATTTTGCTAAGTGTTCAAATCATGCCAAAGGCCAGTAACTATAAACTTAGCTCACAGGTCCACAGCACTGAGGGGGCACACCAGCACAACTGCATTGTTCTCTCCATCTCACAAAGTTCCCATGAGCTCCCAGGCAATATTTGTTTCTGCATGGAAAATGCCCCCCAAAGGAAATTTACAGTCTGGAGTTCTTTTTTTTTTTTTTTTTTTTTTTCAATTATATTTTACTGTATTTTAGCAGGGACATTTTTTGTAATATTTGAGAACTTGCAAATTCAGGAAGTCCCAGATAAATAAATCCTTTGTGACTATCCGGAAGCTCTGGAAACTGCAATTTTGTATTACCAATTTCTAGTGGGCATGTAAGATTTAAAACATGACCGAGGCAAAACAAATAGCTACTGGCAATAAACCTAAATCTGTACATTGTTGCCATTACTTCAGCTAATGCTTTGACTTATGTAATTCTGAAGTTGCCTTCATCATTACTCTTGCTACTTCCACTTTATGTTATCAAAATAATTCTGTTTTTTTTCCTTCACTTCCTGTGTTACTCCAGGAAGACTCTTAAGATTGGGCTTATTTGAAATGGGAGAACGCATCAGAGAAGCAAATGCAACTACAATGTCCTCTGGGCAGGGATTGAATGATAAACGTGGCCTTTTCAACCAGGAAAATAATTTGGCACCCACGCAAAGAGCTGTTCTTTAAATATTTGTTCAACATTTATTCAGAGAGAATCCAAGAGCTCTATGTGAGACAGTTGGGGAAAGAATCCGGGTGTTGCTCAACCTCTCGTAGCTACCGCTCTACCATCCAGAAATTTAGCTCTGGTCCTAACTTACACACCCCACTTAGCAAAAAAAGTGCTGCGAAGCTAATCAGACTGACTCACCCTCAAGAAATGGCAATCAGTCATCAAGTATTAATACTCTAATGGGCCATCCCTGTGGAATGGGTGGATCTCACCCTCTACCCAAAACATCCTAAGTGTTCTAACCACATACAACAGTCTCCTTGGAAGTAACTCTCTTAATGACTGCTTTCTCCATCTCACTACGGCTTCAGTGCTATTTTAACGCCCCAATGATGTTTTCAGAGGCTGTTACGCGGACCAGCCGCTGTTCAGGCTCTGCACCGGCAGCATGCCCTTAAGCCGGTGAGCATCCTAGGGCAGGAGGCGCAGCAGAGACCGCAGCCGCGGTGACCCCGGCCGGGACGGAGAACGGTCCTGCCTCCCGCTGGGTGATGCGGCTCCCGCCCGGGACCTGAACCCCGACCACTCGCTGGGTCCGCCGCAGCCCGGGCCTGCCTGAACTCGGCTCCCACCCACTACCAGCTCGTCCAGGCAGGCGCGGTCTCGGGCCGCCGAACTACACCGCGCGGAGCCCGCCGCAGTGGGAGGCTGGCTGCCCCGCGCCGCCCGGACAAGCGGAGCAACACAAACTCCTGGCGCCCGACGCCTCCGCCTGGCCACGGGGTCCAGGAGCCCGGCGAGAGTGGAGGATGCTCGGCCGCCGACAGGTGAAGACGAGCGCAGAAGCTCGCTCGCCGCCGCCCCCCGAGCACCCCCGTCCCAGCGGCCCCGACCTCACCTCTTGGGGCAGCCATGGTTCCCCGACAGCCCCGCGCGGAACTGACGCGCGCCCCCTCCGCGCGCGCGCACAGCGCAGGACGCCGGGGACGGCCTCCTGTGGTCATAGAGACGAAAGCCGCTCGGCCTAGAGCGCATCTCCGGTTGCCGGCCGCCGGCTTCCCCCACAGCCTAGCGTTGAGATCAGGCTCAAGAATCCCACTGAGACCGAAAAGGAGAAGACCCAGATGGAGGGGAGGCCTCCACCGCCCAGTCTTTGTTGACAACGGCGTAAAACTCGGTTCCAAGGCGTCCATTTGTAAACTACAACTCTCGGCCTACTAAGGAAGCGGAGGCGGGGAGCGCAGCATTGCCTTCTGGGAGTTGTAGTCCGCATCAAAGTGATTTGGCGGCAAGTAGTCTTTGGGCTTAGACTTAGTGATTCATGCCTCTCAAAGCTGTTGCAGAACTCGTAGAGTAACAGAAACTACTTGGCAACGTTGGCAACTTTTGTTAACTTCCTCCTCGCCCATTAACTTCCATTGTTACCTCTTATTTAAACGTAATATAGTTTATATTACATATGATTCAGAAGTTTCGTGCCTGTGTCCTTACGGTTAGCATTGTCACTCATTATATTTACCTAACCAGACTTTATAACTGCACGATCTTCGCACAACTAAAGGCGAGAGGCATTTACTTCAACTGCTATAATGTCCACTTTCACTAGAGCATATTAATTAACGTAAGCGATGCTAGAAATAATTCACTGTGGAAATGAATGGCTTTCAAGATAATGTGGATTGGTTAGAAATACTATAAAAGTACTTCGGTTCTTACAGAACGTGGGTACAAGATTCTGAGATGCCCAGCAGCCTGCACCTTCTGTGGCATGATCTTTCCCCAAAATGTTTTTAAAGGTTTGAGTGGTTAAGGTTATATACCATTGTTTGTCATGAAATATACATATAGATATACATAGTCTATTAATATTATTAGAAAATTTTGCATGCCTTATTAGCATCACATTAATATTAGAAGGGTCTCCTAGGAGACCACAGTTTATATAGTCGGACATTTAATTAATTTCACTTTGGAACGGTGGTGGATCTTCCCTCTACCTGGTAGTTTGTGTGCTTACTGGTGCTAATCACCTCTTCCTGTAACTGGTACAGTTCTCACTTACAGAATTATTCGTTTCCTTGTTGTGTATTTTCTTTTACATACACTTAAACAAGAACTCATGTGTACTTGAAGTTAATGACAAAAATTTTAAATGTTTTACCATACATTCTTTCTTTTGTTTTATAGCTACTGCCTTGTATGGTTTTTATCTCTTTCCATTTTGAAGGATCATTATAGTTTCAACTTACTTCAGTTAATTATAATTATTCTCCTTTGGACACTAAAATTGTACCACGATGGTCCCTGTAAGCCTAATCTTTTCTTCAAGTCTGCACAAGCTTTTTGAAACATTTTTTAATTTCTGGCAGTGGGGTTCCAGGCCAATCTTGATTTTACCCTTTCCTAGACCATGGAATCAACTACCCTTCAAGGAACTATCATTACTTCTGGTGGAGAATAGTGTTACACACACGCACGCGCACACACACACACACACACACACACATCATAATTAGGGTAAAATGCTGTTGGGCTGGTTTTGTGGCATTTCTGGTTCACGTAATATATCATGATGCAGAATCCTACTTTTCTTGTAAATTTCCATAGCCCATGAAGAATTTCTACTCTATTGGCATCAGCCTTGAATACATTTTGATGCCTCTTGTCAAGACCTGATCAGCCCAAGACCACCAGGGACAAACTTATAATCAGATAAGAGTCAGGATTATTGACCCATTCCAGTGAGAGAATCTGCACACCAGAATGACTGTGGGATGTCTCAGGAAACAAAGGGAAAGACTAAGTTATAGAATCTGGGGGAAGGATGGACTTAGGTGAAATTTTAAAAGAAGCAGTGTGATAGATTTAAAGTAGGGCTGTGCGTGAAAACAAACTTATGGTTACTAGTAGGGGAAAGGGTGGGGGTGGAGGGATAAATTGGGAGATTGGGGTTTGCAGATACTAACTACTAGGTATAAAACAGATAAACAAGGACCTACTGTATAGCACAGGGAACTATATTCCGTATCTTATAAGAGCCTATAATGAAAAAGAATATGAAAGGAATGTGTGTATGTATAACTGAATCACTATGCTATACACCAGAAACTAACACAACATTGTAAACCGACTACACTTCAGTTTTTTTAAAAAAGGGCTGTGTGTGAAAAACCCAACATCAGATCTGGACTACAGAAAAGTCTCAGGATCCTGTTTCTTGGAAACTACAAAGTCCCAGATAGACATGGACGATTGTATTCAGGAGCCCCTTAAATGACGGCTTTGCACCTAGGTTACAAACTGAGGCTGCTTCTTTGTGTCAAATTTACTTACATCATTCAAGCAAGAGTGGAGTGTTTCATTCTTACTGATACAATTTCAACAGCAAAGTTTCTAATAGTGTATGATTTTAGAGAACAAAATTTTGCAGTGATTTAGAAAATAGACACTCAAAATGGTGGTTGTGATTAGACTCTACAATTGCAACAAATATTTGAGAGAAATGTTATTTTCCTGTTAACTTTGAAGCTGGCATTTCTGTTTGGTATCCCAGCCCAATGAACAGCCAGGCAGATATTTACATTCTCAATTCAAGTTAACTTTTACTTTCTCATTCCTAATTATCCTAAGTTTGGAGGGGGGAAAAATCAGTTTAATGTATTTCTTTTATGTATGCCTAGCTTTCTCTGCAAACCTTGGTTAGAGCAAGGAGCAGCAATCTCCAACATGCGAACCGTAAGCTCAGTTGCCTCACGATGAAATAACCTTATGCAGCTGTTGCTGTTTCTATTTGAGACCCTGTTGATATTCGTGATGGTCACTATCAAACTGCAATATTTGTCCCAATACCCTGCTCAATTCTCTCTGCACAGGCATCAGAGCTACCCTGGTCTCAATGAATTGTGAAAAGAAGCCTGGTACTATCTCCATTGGTAATAAAGTAAAAGTGTGAACTTATTAAACAAGGAGACTGTGCAGGAAGCAAATACCAAAAGGCTTAAGGAAGTTGTAGTTCAATTCAAATATGGTAGCTATATAATGGAATATTAAAAGTGATAAGGTTTAAAGTATAGTAAATCATTAACCATAAAGAACTGTGTAGATAAATGCAGATACCTAAACATGATTGTTTCCATGACAGCTGAAGCATATTATGCTCATTCTATTATTAAGAAAACATCCAAAACCAATCTGGTAAGTTACTGTTATTTTAAAACAATTCTTTCCTGTGGTATACTATCACTAAAGACACGCCAGAAGTGTTGTTGCATTTTAGAATTGAGAATTTTTTTTAAAGAGAGAGAGAAAGACAAAGGAAAATTCAATGTCTGGACTAAGAGAGTTAAACACAAATAATCATCATCACTATCTAAACATGGCTTATTTGAGCTTCTCTCGCCTTTGCCTCTGCTTCCTTTTTTAGTTATCGTGATCTCATTTCTCTTTTTCTGCCAGACAGTCACTGGTAAGTAGTCTGCACTTATTTCTACAGCGTTCTGCTTAGCTGGCTGCAGTCTTATTTCTGCCCAAGCCAACTCTGTTAGAAGAGAGCTGAGCAGTTGCCAATTCTGTTCTTCATCCTCTTTTGTTTGTTCATCAGACATTTACTGACAGTCCTAATGTGCCAAGCATTATTCTAGGCACTGAGAGCTAGAGAACAGAAAGTGGGGAAATGAGGATGGGTGAGCGGCAGAAGTAAAACACTGGGGACCCTCTCCCCTCTCGGCTGACATTGACAAGGCACTTACTGTACCAAAGCTTTACCTGTGTTAACTCAATGCTCTTGATAACCCAGTGAGTTGGGAACTGTTATTACCCCAGTTTTTATGATGAAGGAATTGCAGCAGAGATTAAGTAACACACTAGTAAGTAGTAGACCTAGACTTTACTTCCATGACCACAGCAATTCCTTTATGTCTTTTTCTACTCTTCTGACTGGTCCTCTCTCTTATCTCTTCCTCCTCATTTCATCCCCACTCCTTGCGGATGACCCCCAAAATTATCTTTGTCCAGCTCAAATTCCAGTCACCTCTGCTTTCCTATCTTTGTCATTCCTTAAACTCAAATTCTCTAATACTGAACATACTATCTTTTTTGACCAACAAGTTCTTCTTCCCAATTATCCTGTCTCCTCTGAAACCCTAGAGTAGAAACTTTGATTTTCCCTTCCCTTCCCTTCCTGAGATGCTATACCCTCTTCATTAAATTTCACATTTGCCCCTTCATGTCATCCATTACCCCAATGCCGTCTTTTTTTATATATATATTTTATTTATTATTGTATTATTTGATTATTTGATTTTGGCAGAGGTTAAGTTTATTTTAGGGTAGGTACTGGGAATTGAACCCAGGACCTCTTACATACTAGACATGTGCTCTACCACTTGAGCTATACCCTCCCCCCATCACCCTAACTCTAACAACTTCCTCGCCATGTCCCCAACTCCAGCATCTCTCTCCCACAATTGACCTTCTGCTCAAGAATCTGCATGGTTTTCTAATATCCTACTACAAGGAGGCAACAAATTCCTCTGCCTGGCTTTCAGTCCTCCAAAAGCTATACCAACCCTGTTTATCCAACTTTATTTCCCACCACTTTTCCAAAAGATTATCTCCTCTTTCCTTTCTGTTTTCTTCTCTCTTCTTTTCCAATAACTACTTTGCCACTGAACTCCCACCGTGACTACTAAAATAGTCACTCAACTAGTACCCTGCTTCCAGTTTGTCTTTCTTTCATTCCTTTTTTGTTTTCAATTCATTTATCCAACAAGATATATATAAATACCAGCGATATAAAAGTGATTAAAACATAGTTCAAATTTCAAGAAACAAACACACTAACAGGGAGAATGCAGATGGACACATCTAGACCTTTTTTACTTCAAATGCTGTAATAAGAGTATGAATAAAACCCAGTGAAAACCCAAAGGAAGAGTAATTAATTCCCTCAAAGGTGAAGGAGAAAAACCTTTACTGAAAAATAAAATCTGATCAACAGATTTCCTAGGGACAAACAGACTTCCTGGGGGTGTCTGTAGAGTCCATTCCAGGGACAGAGTGAAAAGCAAGTGCACAGAGTGGTGGGATTAAAACCATTAATGTATTCACAGAGTGTTGGTTCCACTTGCCTATTATGTACAGTATGTGGAGAGAGCTTGAGGGGGCAGAAAATGAACCTGGAAGATAAAGGATGTATTTTGAAAAGTCTTACATAATATGTGAAGGCGTTCTTATTTTTTCCCCTGGATAATGAAAACTCTTTTAAGCAAGAAAAGTAAAGGTTGGGGGGAGGGAGCCAGGTGACCTGGTCAGATTTGTATGTTAGAAAAATTATGCCACCAATGAAATCAGTAGGACTAAGTCCTAAACTACAGCAGTGGCAGTGAGAACAGGGAGACACGGGTCTGAAAGACAGTTTAGGTCAAATCAACAGAGCTTGATGACTTAACTAAATGTAGGGGCTGTGGGAGAAAGCAATCAAGAAGTTTTTAATTTAAGCTACTGAGTAATTGGTGATGCCTCTGACCATAGAAGGAAATACAGAGGGAGAAACAAGTTCAGTAGAGAAACTAAGTCTGGCCTGTGACCTGCTGAAATGGCAGTGATCAGATGACACAGGGTCCAGCATCTGGTTGGAAACCTTTAGAGAGCAATGGGCCTGGGCAGACAGTGGAGGTCCTGGGACAAGATGAGTTTACCATTTGCTCTCGCTCCCTTTACTCGGATTCTGTTCTACTCACCAGGTGATTTTCTGATATTAAGTTTAGCTTTTCAAATTATATTTGATATTTTTATTCACTTGGCAATTCTACTTTCAGCCCTAACTTGATGACCCCAAATTGGGACTTATTAGACATTCTTTTCTGTGTTTAGGAATCTTAAAGAATCAAAGGAGGGTTGATTAGAACAGGGAAAATCAAATTCCTGAATCTGCCAAGTTTAGTAGTAGCTATAACCACCCCACCACCTTCAGGTACAGATTCCCTCCCACCCCCACTCCCACACCCAGTCAGCCAGCCAATCTTTAACCTGATTTTAAACTATAGGTATGAAGATCAAGACAACTTAGAAGTAGGTCTGCTTAAAGTTTACTTTGATAATATCTGTGGAAAATGGATTTTAAAGCTTATTCATAAGTAACTTTTAACCTACATAGAAAAAAAATTATAAACACCTTAAAGAATATTTTTTGGCTTAGGTAAAAGTCACCTAAGCCAAAAAATATGCTAAATATAAATGCCCTCCCCAGCTGCTAAGGCAGGTTTTAACCGTCCCCCCACCTGAGAACCTTCCTTATCCATGTGTGGGTATTGGAAGTACCTAAGGCAGTAACAAAACTATAGTTCTAACATTTAGCTGTCAGGAATTCACAGGGCCGCTAAACACAACTGCTCACGGAATCAGGCAAACAAGGCAAAGGAGTCCAGTAGGAGCCCTGGAAGGCTGCAGGGATTAGAACCGGAAGTACTTGCCCCACTGCTCCTTACAGGACTGCTGGCCAAGTGTCATTGGATGTTCTGATCTTTTCAAGGGGCCAGAAATCCAGATTCTATATAAGATTTCCAGATTTTAAAAAACATCATGTGGCCCTTTGTTCTAACTGTTTCAAATTAGTGAGCTTTTATTATATATCAGTTTAATGCATGTTAACATTTAATAGCTAATGAAGCTGAATATATTGACTATGGTTTAAATTTTTAATGAATAACTTTATGTATGATTTTAGAAATAAACTTCTAGCCAAGTCATAATAATCTTATAATATATTCATATCTAAATTGTACCTAAGAATTTCAGTCTTAATGTTGCCAAATTTTTTCTAACAAGTCAAAAAGTAATGGACAGAGTTTTACTTTTCCATTTTAATAGAATGAAAAATGAATTACAGAAAACAATTTTTCATTTTTTGTAGCAGTTTGACAGTACCTATAAATGAGAATCCAAAAAATTCATACAACCAACCACTGTGCCAACCCCACAAAATTTTCATGGATGCAAAACTGCTTTAAGTATTTGCCATTGTTCATAATTTGGTGGTATATACGTTGAAAACACGGTCTCTAACTAAGTTTCATCCACAGCTCTGGTTAAGTTCACCTTGACTCCGCGGGTGGTCTTAGTCTTGCCCCCACGGAGACCAGCTATGTAGATCTGGGGCCTGGGCACTCGGCTGCTGCCTTCTGTCATTGACTGCGTGCTAGCATCCTTTGAAGGGTACACCTGGGAACAATTTTCTCTTCTCATGTGACTGAGATCAGTTTGCACCGAGTGAGTAACTTTCTGGCGCAAATTGGCCTAAGTAGAAAGAGAATACACAGGAATTAACATCTCTCTAAAGAACAAGTAAAATACTCTCAGGTACCAGTTAATAGCTGCCTTTTCTTTTTCTTCCCCCCTCTCAATTCACAAAGAAATTAGTCCTATAACATAGCATGTTTCTGCAAAACATTAAAACATTAGAAAATGTAGAACATAATAGAAAATAAATACCCTTTGCTGAGAAGTCGGAAATAGATTAAATCATGAAAATGGACCCAAAGAGAGAACACACAGATTCAGACTTTTTTAATGGCTTTTTTTCTTGGAGGAGGGGGTGGTAATTAGGTTTATTTATTTATTTTAATGGAGTACTGGGAATTGAAGCCAGGATTTCATTTGTGCATGTTAAGTATACGCTTTACCACTGAGTTATACCCTAACCCCAGATTCAGACTTACAGTGAACTCAATTCTTTGTTAGTATAATCTTCTAATTCATTCATTAGTATACTTTGAGATGTAGACAACTTGGATTTTTTCCACCAAGAATGGTGGAATGGTTTATTTTTTTTTTTAAAGACAAAAATTTAAGATTTCCATTGTCTTACTTAAATGGGCTTCACCCAAGACTTTTAATATAAAAAGCTCTGATATTTCCAGGTTATATTTTATATTATGCTACATTTTACTTACTCCTTTTATGGATTATTAGTAAACATGAGGTTAAATAGGTTACTCAGGCTGGAAAGGAAGGAGGAGTTTATAAAAAGGAGGATAAGAGTTTTCCTGAGGTTGTGGTCAAGTCCAAGGAAAAAACTCAGAAGGTACTAGAGAAGGTGAGTTAAGAGAGACCTGGAATTAGAGGAAATTCAGAGTTTAAGATGCTGCAGGTGACTGAAAACCAAAACTACTTTTCCCCCCACCACACAGCTTACTCTCTACATGAACATGCCTTTACTATTCCTGTGTCTCTATTAGCATAGTTTTGCTATTCAGGAGACTCCTGCCAAAGCAAATAACTTGATTGTTCAATACAGAACATCTTGAAAGGTACATCAACCCTTCAGAAGTGAGCATTAACACACAGAATAAGCCCTAGAACTCTTCGCACCCCTTGCCTCAAGATTCACCTTGCTATTCCCATCAATCCTGGACTGCTTTTTCATGATCTTTACCCAACCCAATTCAAGCCCCCAACCCAACCCCCGACCAACCCCTGGCACTGAAAGACCTGCCTTCAACCAAACTTCAAAGTCTCAATAAATCCTGACCGTGCTGTTCTCCCCATGAGCCACTGCAAAGCTCTGCTGAGGGAGTGGTTTTCCTGATGGCTTTAAACCACATCCTCTGCTTTGTCTTATCAACAGGTCCTGTTGGCAATATATGGGGAGCTGGCATTCAAGATGCTGCAGTTCTAGGAGATAATTAGGTCTAAGGTGAGGCTCAGAATGAAATTGAGGAATGAGAAGAGAGAACCCCATCAGTGTGAAGGTCAGTCCCACTGAACACCCTATTCTAACATTTCCAGTCCAGACCTAATCTGCCACCTACATCTCACATATCCTATCCAACCATCACCCCCCACTTCTCTTTTGCCTATCTGTATCTCAAGACCAACTTAAAATGCCACCTAAGTCAGTGTAGTAGAATTTTTATTTCACTTCTATTATAGCACTTGTAAAGAGGAACTGAAATATTTTTCACATATCAGTGTCACCTGCTAGACTCTTAGTTCCTGAAGAACAGGTGGTAGGATATAAATGTTACCCAGTATACGTCTGAAGAGCTCAAGTGAGTCTCATGCACAACAGGAAAGAATACAGGGAATGGGAGCTTCATCAACTACAGGACAGTAACTGGAAAGCTAATGCAACGATGCTCTGGAAGGTATACCGGGAAGCTGAACCTTCCTCATCCCAAGAAATCGGGACTGAACAGTTGCCACCAGAGAGGGGAGCAATGGAAATGATGGGTTAGTGAAAAGTGAGACTGAACACACAAACGGACAAAGGCTGGACCTTACATGACAGTAGAACTCTGATCCACAACCTCTGCAGCAACCTGTCTTGGAAGTCAAACCACAGCTTTGGTAGCTGTAGCAATCAGCCCAGAATAGCCCTATTATTTTTCTGCCTCCCCTTCTAGCTCTGGACCCAATCAGAGAAAGCCAAGTATGCTCACCAAACCAATCATGTAAGATGCTTCCTGCTGCTAGTTAGCCTGCCTCCAGGTTCCCCGTCAATAACCTCAAATCAGAGACTACCCAAAGCCTTCACCTTTGTCACTATAAAGCTTTCTCACTCCTCTCCCCAGCCTTGAGTCTCTGCCGAGTGCAAGAGTTGGTAAGTGACTGCCTTAATACAGCAAGCTCTGAATAAATAGCCTCTGTTCTCACGTGAGTACTCATCCTTTATCTCCACACTTGATTTCAGTTAAAGAGATGGAAGAAATATATTAAAAGAAGACTACAGATATAAAAAGAGTTTGTTCCTTCGCGTTACAAATATTTGCTGTTTAAAATGACAAGATACTATACAAAGGGTGAGGAGGGGAATTCCACTGAGTCATGGATGTGAGTTTCAAAGACAGGCTTCAAGGTTAGGTACCTACTGTGATTAAGGTGACTGAGAATGAGAAGGACAAGAGAGCCAAGAGAACATGTTGACAGTAAGAGGGAACAATACCTGTGATATAACAGGGGTAACATTCTACTCCAAAAAAAGTCCAAGAAAGAGAAGGGTATACTTTAAATGATTAGAGGAAGCCGGTCGGTTTTAAATACTAGCACCTCATAGGTTAGCACAATACATTGGGATCAGTAGGGAGGTACAGAGAAAGAGAGAGAGAGAGCAAGTATCACTGTTCTAGTTACTGGCTGACATAATTTGAGAGAAGCTTCATGCTTCTGTATTTCCACATATACTTACAATTAGAATACAATCTTACAATGTAAAGCTGGAAAATCATAAATTATGCTCATTATTTTTATTTTAGAAAAAAAAACCCTGTGTACAATGCACTATTTTATATCACTAATTTAGCTTACCAACTCTGTGAGTGACAACATACTAAAATTCCCCAACCTAGAACTAATTTTAGAAAATATTGTTACAAACCAGTTTTATAGCTTGTCTTCTTAATTCCCATTCATTCCACTCATATGATCTCACAATTGTTGGCGGCAGTAAGTGTGTGTCTGTCTGGGTGCTACTTTCACACTTTGTAATTGGTTTTGTATAATGTTTGTTCACATCTTTCATCTAAAAAAATGGAGTTTTGTCATTAATATTCATCAGATATAAACATTATTTACAGATAACTAAAAATATTTAATTAAAACTAACAAAAAACATTAGGAAAATAAAAATTTTTTCCCCTTTCTTGGGAAAACAAGAATTTCTGAAATATGAAACATACTTGTAAATAACAGAAGAAAAACAAAAAGCTCACAATTAGTGACCCAAATGTTATTATTTTCCTGGGCACTGTGGATTTGTGCCTGATTTTGTGAACTTAAGGTAGGAGGTGTATTCTAAAAGGAAGCAACCTAACATCACTCATTCCCAAGTTAAATGCCCCTCTCCAACTTTCACAATTGGTAGCATGAGTAATACCTTGTTGCAAATGGACAGAAGTCAAGAATAGCTATTAAATATTATATATAAATCACATTTGTTTAAAGTATCAGAACATCTTTGGGATACATCTTAAACCCAAACTATGCATACATAGCAGATTGTTATCCATTTTAGTTGAATATGTTAATTTTTTCTGCCAAGACACCCAGAAGCTCACTATTAAAATATTAAGTGTTCAGTAAGTCCAGGTTAAACAAGTTATGATTATTCTGGAAATGAAGTTGCTGGAAGGGGTGACAAAGGTTTAAGAAACTCAGGCCATAGTAAAGAGGAAGGAGAAGAAATTAATTTCTTTTCTCAAATCAAGGAACAGATAATCACTGAGTGCCTACCATTTAGCAGAAGATACAATTTTTGCCTTCAAAATGATCTTATGATAGAGTTAGGTAGATTAAAAGATGCTCAAAATATAATTAACATTGTTATACAAGTAAATGGCAAGTGAAAACTAATAAGGACTACAGCATTGAGATACAGAGGGAGAAGACTCACTTCCATTGGTGTTGAAGGTCAGTGAAGGGTTAAATACACAGGGAAAAACAGGATCAGATATGTAGGGGAAATTTGTTCTTTTTTTTACATTTATTATTGTTTTAAGGGTTTTTTTGGGGGGGGGGGCAATTAGGTTTATTTATTTATTTAATGGAGGTACTGGGGATTGAACCCTGGACCTCATGCATGCTAAGCAACAGCTCTACCACTTGAGCTATACCCTCCCCCAGGAAACTTACTCTTTAATGGAAAAGTATCTACATACAGCACACCTTTCTGGTCATCTGATTCTAGCCTTTCATTGTCTTTGTGCTATCTTACAACTCCCTAAATTAGAAATAAGTGGTATCGAGGCCAAATAATTCTTGTCTATAGACATGCAAATTCATAATTCTTTCAAGGTTTTTTATGGACCTTGTAAAGCGTCAAGTATAGCCAAGACTCCTTAGAGAAGAAAGGAAGAGATAACTTACTCTATCAGATATTAAGACTTATTGTAAAGCTATAGTAAGACATAGGTACAGGAATATTGTTTAATTGATTAATTGAACAGAAAAGGGAGCCTAAAAAATAAGCCAGAAAATAAGAGACGAAGAGGAAGAAAACGAGGACCTACAGCAGGAGAATGTGACCCCCACGGAAGCAGGAATTGTCACCTGTTCCATTCACTGGGCCGAGAACTGTACCTGGCACACAGTAAGCCACTCAGTAAATGTCTGCTGAATGAATTAACACATAGGTGCCAACGCACAAAGAAACACACCTTCAGATCCATTTTGGATCTTTCAGACCACTGCAACTCAAATCTGTTAAGTTACTTTACAGCCCTGAGCATAAGTTATCACCTGTGTTACCTGTGCTGAACTCCTTCAATGTTTCAATTATTTATCTAAACATCGTCTTTCTCTTTGGGATTTTTCCAGTCTAATTCATCAATTTGACTCCTTATCTTTCCATTTATTCTTTGTGGATTTCCTTAGTTTCCAGCTTCACATGTGAACCCCTTTCAGATAACCTGTAAAGGCCCTCATCTGACCCTGTCTTTGCCTGAAATGGGGAACCATTCTGCAACAAAATGTAACTTTTTAATTAACTATGCTTTTAAATGTCATAAATTTTTACAATACCAATCCTGCTTACCTGAGAATATGGAATAAGGGTTTCAAACTGTTGATGAAGTTCCAGCAGCTGAATTAATTCTGCATTTTTTTTGGCTTTTTCCCTAATTATATCAATATAATTTTCAGGATTTTCTGCAAATGAATATGCAGCATCTCTAGTATTGAAAGTATAATACTTTTCTTTATATTTCAAAATTCCAATTGCTGGATTTCCTGGAAATTAAGAGAGGAATTGAATTAAGTATGAAATACTTAGTGATTCTATGTTTGTAATACACCCACAGAACCATTTCCTAGACATTCCATTTTTAACATACCACTTATGTTTTAATTTAGCTAAATTGTTACAACTAGCAATTTTAAATTATATATTTTGATAAATTGTATTTTATATAAAGTTCAAATTAAATTAATTTTATTTTATATTTTTTTAAAAATTTACATTATGATTTTATATAAAAATATTTCACTATCTGGATATAAGTTGTTTAAAAATCTTTTATGAGAAGCCAGTTAGTCATCTGGCAGGCTTTTCAAATCTCCTTAAACTAAACTGACTATTATAAGCATTGTTTTAAAAACAATTCTATATGAACTACAAATATGGGACACCTATTCCTAAATGTAAATTTGCATGTTAGAAAGCATTTCCCACTGTGAAGAGATACTACATAAAACACAGATTTTTAAATATCCACAAAGTTTGTATGACTTATATAGGATACAATAATACTGTCTTATTTATCCTTTTCAACAAATATTTCTTGACCCTGTTCTTGGCACTGAGGATATAGAAGAAAACAAATCAATAAATATACCATAGGCCAGAGAGTGATCAGTGCTACAGAAAACAACAACAACAGAAAATAAAGCAGGTTAAGCATGTAGTAAAAGGAAGGAGGGTGAGGTTGATATTTTAAATTGCGTGATCAGGTACAGAGCTATCCAGGTATGGGGGACTGAGCTGTCCAGGCAGAAGGAACAGCAAGTGCAAAAGCTCTGGGGTGAAAATGGGCTTGGAATATTCAAGAATAGCAAGAAAGCCAGTGGGGCTGGAGCAGCGCACAAGGGCAGGAGTGGTGGGCAGTCAAGTGAGGGACGCCCTCTAAAGAGAACGCAGACAGGAAAGCCCAGCATCACTGGGGGATTTGAGCCACGTGGTCTGCAGTCCTGAAGAAGGAGGGGGTCCTACAAAACACCTCCGAGGCAAGGCAAGTGGCTGCTGCCCAGAAAAATAATGTACGAAGTAGAAATAATGTAGAGGGCAGAAATGAAGTCTCAAGACCAGCTTACTCAGAGAGGACTCTAAAACCCAAAGCCCTACAAACCCTTTTGCTTTTCTCCCCCTTTCTGAGAATCATAGTTGGTGGGAGCTGGAAGGGACCAAGCAGACCTCTTTGTTGGTCCTTCTCCTTTTCCTGACGTGGAAACTGAGGTCCACACCAGGCATGAGGATGGCTGAAGGTTACTCAGTTTACTAATGGTTCAACTGAGACTGGAAACCAGGCTCTCCTAATCCCTGCCCATAGCTTTTTCAACCCTATCATGCTACCTGTGTCATCACCCTACATTCATGTTTCTCTGGGTTTGTGTCTCTCATGACCCCCTTCCCTGCTTATTTGTGAAGAGAGAAGAGAGGGAGGGATGTAGGGAGGGGGAAGGGAAGAAGGAAGAGAAAGGAAAGGGAAAGAGAAGAGAGAAGAGAAGAAAGAAACCATCTACATTCTGTTGCTTTTTACTTAGTGCTTTTTACTTCATGGCTCTTGACTGATTTCTCCCCAGTATCAGTGGCCCTCATGGGACCTCAGAACATTATTCTCTCAGTTCCCCAAGGTGAAACTTTTATTACTCCCATAATGAAAAAAATCACTACCATTAAAAAAAATGAGTCAGTGTGTACATTCTCTAGCCTATGTACACACAATCCCAATAATTCTTTGCAATAATTCTATTCCCAGTTCACACAGCACCTTTTGGATAATGATTTCATCTCAGTTTCTGATTTACTCTTTGTTTTGGAGAAACTCTAGTTTTATATATATATAAAATAGAGAAATTTTACTTGGTAAAATATTGGCCATTTCCAGAGATGGATCTGACTTATCCAGAAATCCTGATCTAGGTTAATGGAATGGAACCAAAAAGTGACAAAGAATATTTTTTAATAAACATATCAGTCAAGCTAGTGTAGCTCTTAAAAGTAATTACTTTGGAAGATGACACATTTTAGTAATGCCACGTAACATTTCTGGAATCCCTCATTGACATACGAGTCATCCCCCTGTTATGATCTTGTAGCATCCATATTTCATCAGATACACATTCCATCACTTATCGCTTGTATTATAATTTCTTGTTTATGTCCGTCTACCAGGTCATACTGCAGGCATTTCAAAGATAAAGACTTTGCGTCATCTTTGTAGCTCCTTTCCTAACTCACCAATAGATTCCATGAAGTTTTACAAAGTGAATAAGGGAGTGACAATGATGGCACTTCATTCAAAAGAAAAAAAAAAAAACTGGGGAGGGGGAACAGTATTATTTCCAATGATGTACCTGGAAGGAGAAGACCATCTGTTGTAGCAAATGTGTATGGACAAAATCCCCGATACTGAATTAACAATTTATCAAAATTGGCTGTTGTTTCTGGGAAAAGCCACTCCAGTTTTCTGAAATCCGCCAGATTCACTCTATCTTCTGAAATGAAAAAGGCCAAGAAAAACCTTATTCAATGGGAAGAGTAAATCACGCAAGGGAATGAGCAAGAGAGAATGGTTGCTACGTGACTAAAACGGAGATAAGTCAACTTCATTCAAGATGGTGTAGCTCAGTAATTTAAAAACGTGGCAAAATACTTTGAATATGATGCTTATATACTAGGACTGTTACTTCTCAAAACAGATGAGAATGTTCTAAGCAGAAAGAGTCAAGGAGATATCACTTAGTAACTTAATTTTGATAACAAGGTATGTAATTTTTGTTCGTCTCACTTTTAAAGTCTTCCTAGTGTTGCTAATGCTGCTAATTTTTTTTTCTCACACAAATAAAAACATACATGTATGCCCCCGGGTTCTTAGCTTTTGCAGTTATACTTACATTCTGGGCCTGGCTCTGTACCCAAACAGCAGGCACCACAAATGACCCTGGAGCTACAACTAGAGGTTAATGTGCACTTGGGAGAAAACAGACCCTCTTCCCTCTTTTTTCTTGATACGCCTGAAAGCCTCAAACAATGATGAGATGTGGCAAGTGTAAATTAAATTCTTTCAGAAGAACATTGGGTCTCCCAAGTCACTGGGGCAGTAACTTGATAAATAGTTTTCTAGTGAATAAAAAGTTTTGATTTATAGTAGAAAATGACATGTCTTACCAATAAGGTTGAGTTTAATATTCACTGTTGAAGTGACTTCAATTTTTCAATTTCATTTAGTATTTGCATAGATATGCTGTTTGAATAAAACGAAATGAGTAGGGAAAACTTTAACTGGAAGGATGCTTTTGAGTCCCTCTGATTTAGTTTTCAGATTTTATATATCCTAATAGTTTAAGAATGAAAATTACCACTACATTTTTATTTTTCACTTTTACAAAAATAGAATTTGAAAAGGAAATTTAGACAGTAAATCATCTAATTTTACTTGCTGGGAAAATTTTCTTAGGCAACAATTCAAATCTCAGACTCTATTTTGGCATTTCTCATGAATTTTAAGTTGTCTTTAGCTAAGACTGAACAGACCAAGAAAGTAAAAAGAAGTTTATTAATAAAGACAACCTTTCTGTAAGAATCAATGCATCTCTAAAAAGGCCTAAAATAAGCTCAGTTTTACAGGGAAAATGCTTATTGATTTATAAATATCAACCTGAATCTGGAGTAGATAAATGGCAAATAGCATGCCAAAGAAATGGTGCTTTATATGCAACAAATATAGGAAGGATTAATATCCTTTTCTACTAGAAATCAATAATAAAGTCACTAAGACTACAACAGAAACACAGAAGCACAGAAAATCATTGTTAACTAAAACACTAACAATAATGTTAGGGATGGTCATTGCTGGACAGCAAAATACTCACTTTATATATTTTCACATTTTCTATAATAAACATTAGTAGTCTTATAATCAAGAAAGATGTTTAAAACTTTGTCAGAAAGATATAACATGAAAATTTTAAAACAAGAGTAACTTTATTCTTGAGGTAATTTTAAGAAGAGAAAATAACGGATGATTTATTACCCATGTGTTCTTTCATTCTATACATATCAGTTTTCACTGTCACTCCATCAAGAAGGTCTTGCATTACTTTCTCAGGAAAGAATAGTTCATGAGCCCCCAGAAATGGCTCAAGGTGAGTCATTAAATTACTGAGGATGCTAATCAAAACAGTTTCATCCTGAAAGCTGGTCCACACATTGGAAAGGGCAATGAAGATGGGCTGAGGAAGAGTCAAAAATGTTCAAAATGTCAGTATTTAATAAAATTATAAATCACACTGCTCTTAAAACTAAATACAAATTTTTGTTTGTAAAGAAATTAATTCTCCCGTAAGTCAATGCAAGTCTTGTGGGGTTAGAAAACAGAATCTCGGTAGAAATTGGACTCATAAATTATGAGAGAATAAACTTGTATTTTATTTCAAAGGATTGTATTTTGGTATGACTGTCAGTAAGTTAGTTGACTCAAAAGAGCCAAGCACATGTGATCACCTAAGAAACCTTTATGGATGCTTCACCTCAAAAGTTCTAGGGGAAAATATCTTCTTTAAAAAAAAAAAAGCTAAATATGACTCATTATAATTAGATTTATGTGGCTCAATCATGATTCAAAAGAACCTAGAAAGTTAAGGGACATATCTTAGACATTTCTTGTGACATGCAAGCTAAAGATTTCACATCAGTGAGATAAAATATTTTTCAGTCATATTAAAGGTCACTGACTTACAGAGCAAATACAAAATTAATCAGTCCCTACTTACAAGTGAAACAACTTAGCCTTTTGTTTCTTGGTTTTTAAAATCAAATGCTGGGAATGATTTCAGAAAATTATCAGAGGCTCACAATGCTCTATAAAATGCTGCATACGTATCTTGTACCTCTTTGGGGCTCCTGGATTTACCCATAAGGTGGTGCAGACACTCAGAAAGTCAGAATAAGTGCGAGCCTGGTAAACAAAGCGATTATTATCTGTCTTTTCAGAAAGGTCACAAGTCACATCACCTCTTTGCTGAAGGTAATTTCCAACCAGCTACTGTGAACACGCTTTCAACAATACACTATGGATTATTTTTGTTGCCACAGACAATACTAATATTATGGTTATAATCATACATCTGCAATTATCTACCAAGGGACTCCTCTCATCCAACCTAAAACATACAGGTTATATGATTATTACTGTAAAATAACCAAAAAGAACAGGATCAACTTGTATAAAGCTAATATTATCTTTTTAGTAATTAAATATAAGTAAAATTACTTCTGATCTAATTTTATAGGACTTAAAAGTATATTCACCCTTAAACAAGGTGAAAGTTGAGGACAAATACTTACAAAGACTTGTGATGTTGGGACAGCCGTCTTTGATTTCACAGTCATTTTTAATTGTTCCAGTTGGGCTCCTAACTGCTTTATCATCATTTCCACTTCTCGAGCACAAGTAATTATATCTGACTGTGAAGACAACATGATTTGCATTAACATTTTTATAACTTTACTACAAAAATTATATGTGGTTTAAGCCCTATCTGCTCCCCTCATCTCTGAAGGTAAGCTCAGTGAGAGCAGGGTTCTGCTCTCTGTGGTGTCCCCAACACCAAGAACACTCCTGGCAAATGGACACTGCTCCAGAAATACTTGTTGAATGGATGAATCTTTTGAAATACAATGGCTACAATTTTTCTCAAATGTATAAAGGTACTCTTTGATACTCAGTATAACCACATTCCCAAGTAGCAGACAGCTTACAGAGCTGTTATTTTCGCATTCCTCAAAGATAAAATTAATGAGGTGCTCCTTTGAAAACATTTTTTTTGGGGGGGGAGTAATTAGGTTTGTTTGTTTGTTTATTTTAATGGAGGCCCTGGGGATTGAACTCCGAACCTTATTCATGCTAAGCATGCATTCTGCCACTGAGCTATACCCTCCCCGCTGAAAACCATTTTAATACCAAGATTTCTAAAAATTACATTCAAGAATGCAGAAGACCTTTAAAATCACAGCATTGAAAGAAAAACAATGTATTTCTGATACTACAATAGTAATCTGAAAATCAGGTGCTAAATGCTGAATCTGAAATAATTGCTAACATTTATTCTTACTATATGCTAAGCACCATATTAAATACTTGTAAGTACAAAAAGAAATAAGTACAAATAAGAAAACCAAAGTACAGAAAGGTAAGTAAATTGCCCAAGGATAAATAGCTAATGAGAGGTAGAATCATGGTCCTACACCAGATCTTCTGAGCCCAGGGCCCAGCTCTTACCCTAAGACGTGACAAGAAACGGCAGTGGGATGGGTTTATGAGTACATACAGTGTAAAAGAGTGACCATGCTTGAAGGGAAAAAAAGTGCATTTGAGTTTTCAGATATTTGAAACCTAACTATATGCTTCATTAGACTATTTTTAAATGACAAAATATAATTACTTCATGAGAAATATCAAAAATTACCACTGTATTCAAGTAACAAATTTTTTAATTCATGATATAACATGCATTGTTTTAATTTTACCCGTATTACTTTTTAAGCATCTCCTCTCCTCTTGCCTCCTTCTCCCATACAGTATTATTTATCCTGTCTAATAGGTCTCTTGTCTACCCTGGAGTGTTGTTCTCCCCTTGATTGTTGGTTTCGTTTTAGGAATCAAATATGAAAATGGATTCCTTATAGTCTTTAGATATATGCGCAAACAAGAAGAAACAGAAATAAATCTGCGTGTGTTCTCCAAAGTAAAAGTTACATTGAATACATGACACTTCTCAAAACCTGCCTGTAAAGATTACTCCACACCTACTCCCCCCAGCTGTCTGCAGGCTCCATTCACAGACTAGGCATGCAGAACCTTTTGATTTTTCCTGATAATGTCCTAGAACACTCACTCTGTTTACATTTTACCAAAAAGAATTTGTTCACACCATGTGGAATTTTTAGTTGTAAAGCGAGTCCTCACAAATAAAGGGAAAGATATTCCCTGCTCAGGGATTAGAATTAAGATTGTTAAAATGTCTACCCAAAGCAACCTACAGATTCAATGCAATCCCTATCAAAATTCCAAAGGCATTTTTCAAAGAAATAGAACAAACAATCCTAAGATTTGTATAGAACCACAAAAGACTTCGAATAGCCAAAGCAGTCTTGGAAAAGAAGAACAAAGCTGAAAGCATCATGAATCCTGATTTCAAATTACACTACAAAAATCACAGTAATCAAAACAGCATGGTATTGGCATAAAAAGAGACACATAGATCCATGGAACAGAACAGAGAGCCTAAAAATAAACCACAATATATGGTCAATTAATTTACCACAGAGGAGCCAAGACTATACAATGGGGAAAGGATAGCCTCTTCAATAAATGGTGCTGGAAAAACTGGACAGCCACATGCAAAGGATGAAACTACAACACTGTTTTCTATCATGCACTATCTATTCAAGATAGATTAAGAACTTGAACGTAATACCCAAAACCATAAACTCCTAGGAAAAAACATAGGCAGTAAGTTCTTGACCTCAGTCTTGGTGACAGTTTTTTGGATTTGACACCCGAAACAAAGGCAACAAAAGCAAAAATCAGCAAGTCGGACTGTCTCAAACTAAAAAGCTTCTACACAGCAAAGGAAACTATCAACAAAATGAAAAAGCAACCAATGGAATGGGAGAAAATATCTGCAAATCACATATCTGATAAAGGGTAAATATAAAATACATAAAGAAATCATACAACTCAACAGCAAAAACAAACAATAGAATTTTAAAATGGGCAGAGGATCTGAATAGACATTTTTTCCAAAGAAGACATACAGATAGCCAACAGGTACATGAAAAAGTGCTCAACATCAGGGAAATGCAAATCAAAACCACAATGAGATATCACTTCACATCTGACAGAACGGCTATTATCGAAATGACAAGAAATAACAAGTGTTGGCAAAAGTGTGGAAAAAAGGGAACACTTGTGCACTGCAGGTGGGGATATAACTTGGTGCAGCCACTATGGAAAATGTAGGGAGGTTCCTCAAAAAAATTAAAAATATAACTACCATATGACCCAACAGTTCCATTTCTGGATATTTATCTGAACAAAACAAAAACAATAATTCAAAAAGATACAGGCTCCCCCCTCCCCCCATGTGCATTACAGCATATTTACAAGGAAATCTGGCCATTTGCAGCAACATGAATGAAACTTGAAGGAATTACACTAAGTGAAATAAGTCAGACAGAGAAAGACAAACATCATATGATCTCACTTATATGTGGAATCTTTAAAAAACAAAAACAAAAAACCTGACCTCATAGATACAGAGAACAGATAGGCAGTTGCTACAGATAAAAGGGTGGGGGTGGGACAAAATGGTGAAGGGGGTCAAAAGGTACAAACTTCTAGTTATAAGATAAATAAGTCATGGGCATGTAATGTACAGCATCGTGACTAGGACTATAGTTAATAACACTGTATTGTACAATTGATAGTTGATAAGAGAGTAGATCTTAAAAGTTCTCATCACAAGAAAAAAAACTATATATGTGCGTGGTGACAAATGTTCACTAGGCTTGTTGTGGTGATCATTTTGCAGAGTATACACATATATAGAATCAGTATGTTCTACATCTGAAACCAATATAATGTCATATGTCAATTATATCTCAATAAAAACACTGGTTTCACTTAAGGCTATCTATGATGATGCAGTAAAAAATACTAATTTTATTAAATCTTGATCCTTAAGTGCACAGCTTTTTAATAATCAAATAGGATTTGTGATCAAATAGGAAGACTTCTAATGCACATTAAAATACACAGTTCTCTTGAGAGAAACATTTACATGACGGAGTTGCAAGCTGAACTAGCCTTTTTTCCCTTCCAGTAGAACATCATTTTTACCTAAAAGAACAATTGACAAACTATGATTTTTGAGTCTTAGCTATTGGCAGATATTTTCTTTTTTCTTTTTTCTTTTTTTTTTTTTTTAATGGAAGTACTGGGGATTGAAGCCAGGAACTCATGAGTGCTACAACTGAGCATTTCCCTCCCCCTGGCAGATATTTTCTTGAAAGTGAATGAAATGAGTCCATCACTTCGAGAAAACAATAGTTTTTGTCACCAGTGGTAAAATTCACATTCTGAAAAACTTGTATCTGCTGCTATGAACTTGATGGTATCTGAACATAAAGATATTTCTAATGAGATTGTTGGAGGAAAAAAATAAGAATAAAGTTAGTCTTCTAGGAATGCTATCACTTAAAAAAAATTCTTTTCATATGCAGCCAAAAAATGCTTGGGGAAACCATGTGAGCCCAGCATTCTTTTTCCTCTCCCCAACTTTTTAATTTATATGTTTCTCACACATTTTTCCATGGACATTTTTTAACAAGCACAAATTCCACCTAATACTTTACTTGCATTATCAGAAAAATCAAGTCCTATGTTATCTATCCTGTGAGTAAGAACACCAATGAGAATTTAAAACTGTGAATCAGTTGGATGAATATGAGTCACGATTCAAAGCTGTAAGAAGATACTATGTAATGAACAAAGTCCTCTACAACACCCTTACAGTATGTGTGACAGTTTCCCAAGGTTCCTTCTTATAATATCCCTCCTGAACACAAATGGCAAAAGTAAATGTGAGGTTCTGCTCCTGTGGACCTATATGTGCTTCAATATAACCTGACTGTGAAGTCCTCTTAGTATCTGATAGTCACACAAGACTGAGAGCCACAAGTCAATGTTAGGGGAGCATCTCCCCTAAAGAATGATTTGGTTAAAGAGTTGATCTGGGGTTGTCTCTTCTGACGGCAATTAGATAGTAGGTCAGTTGTGGGGACCACTCCTAAATGTTGCAATGAAGTCACATCTTCTGAATGTTCATTTTTCTATTCTCTATAGTGGAAGTAAGGAGAAAAGACAGATCCAGTGCATCCAAAGTAGCATCAAGTTATGAAGATACAAGGGAAAATGAAGAGAGTGCCAGAACACGACCTGCTCTATCCCTGAAGACATGAGTGTTCACTTGCACAAAGGACAGTCCCGCTGATGCTGAGGTCTCATGGTTACTGAACAGCAGAGGCTGTGGAAAGTGACCAGGGAGATGGATGTGTTAATTACCTCAGTGGAGGGGATCCTTTCACAATGTATATGTAGATCAAGTCATCACATTGTACACTTTAAATATCCTACAGCTTTGTCAATTATACTTCAGTAAAGCTAGGGGAAAGAAAAAAACCCACAAAACAAAACAAAGCTGGTGGAAACATAGCTTGCTGTCATGACATAGTTAACAAACTGTGTTCCCTGGATCCCTAGGGTGGCACGGGGATGCTCCTTGATGAAAAGGTCCTCCAAGCCTTTCCAGAGACTGACTTTATATTTTTAGGATTCCAAGTAAGTTTCCACCTAAAATAAGGGGTTCTGCTGCTTTTTAAAAAGCTTAAAATCACCACTTTACCATATTTTTCAACTCTTTGGGGACAGTCTTTGGCTTGTTCATTAGATCTAAAAACATCAGGAAAAAAAATATCTTCTACCAATTTGTACAAGTAGAACAAATAATGACATAAAAGTTATCTGAGTGCCAAAAACCTGCCAAACAATATGTTAGATGCTTGCTTTGAATGAAAACAAACAACGCAGCACGGCCGATACACATGCGCACACCACTGCTTAACCACAGCAGGCAGCAACCAGACTCCTGAGGACCAAAGACAACCAACATATAATATCAACATATTTTCATTAATTTCAAAATGCAACTTCCCCATTTCTATTTTAGTTCTTAATCCTACAGAGGCAATATAAACTGAGTGGTTATCAAGGTTGCCTTCTTTATCAATGACCTGGTTCTAGCTTTTGTTTCAGACAGATATAAATATATTTAATAATAGATACTAATAACATATAAAGAGGTTGCAGTCTGTGGAAAAGACCAGCCTCTTGTGACATTAACTCACCAAAATGATCTGAAGGAAGATCTCATATTGCCGTGCATTGTACAGTGCTTCTTTGAGCATATACGGCTGAAGTTCTTGACTCAAGAGTGGGTTCTTCGCTGCTTTCTCGAGGATGGCTGTGTAGCGGTATGCCTGGTCCTGGACAGCCTCGAGCTGGGAATCAACATGCTGAGTGCTGACTGGGATTGCTTCCTGCAGAATAGCAGGCACTGTTTTTAAAGATATAATAAGAGAGATTATTATACCTGAAGGAACCTAAAAAGAATTCAGAAGAAAAAGCCTAGCAAGTGGTCCTATTCAAATACTGAGTTCATTTTTTTCCTTAACCAAATTAATCATACTGAGGCATGAATTTCATGGGTCCTACACCATGAAGCAAAGAAGAAGAAAAAAAAAAAACCTATCCAAACAAAAGACACCACCAGAATAATAACCAAAAGTTAAAGCAGATCAGCTTTTGCCACTAAAACACAGAGAAGTCGGAAGAACAGACAAGCTTTGGTGTTATGTGCTATTAACCATGTGCCTCTAGAAAAGCCACTATATCTCTCCTTCTGTATATTTTCTTCACTCTCTGTAAACAAGGAAAATAAAAGTGTACCACTTAAACTCACTGGGATACTGAAAAACAGCAGAATAGTCTAACAAGAGAGGGACCATTAAGAAGAATGGGAATTGGCTTTTTAGAACAGGTTTGAAATTGCAAAAAAATTACCCTATTGTGCTAGATCAGTGATCTGGTAAAAGACACTTCTCAGTGGGCCTAAGTGTATATCAAATTCACAAGGAAGTTGTTTATGACCAAACATTCCGTAGGTAGGTCCTTGGTCAAATATTTTAACGAGTACTTTCCAACTTAGAGATAATGGACGCATTAAGCATATAAAAGCATAGCAGATGCTCCTGAATTTTCAGGCTTGCAGACGTTTCCTCTTGGACCATTTCATTCCATTAACCATATCAGCGATGGTTTTCTTTTCAAGGTGATTTTTATATTTTAAAACATTGAATATTGATATTCCCTTTTGGTTATTTGACTTGAAGTAAAGAACACAAAGGCCCATGGAGTCGGGGAGGCTGGCCTCCCGGAGGTCCTCTCATCCCTTTTGCTGATTCACACTCCCATACTAGCTTCATGGTACACAAAACTTAAGGTCTTGCCCCAATAAAATAAAAAGTTACCATACATTATGAACAGGAGCTGTACCGGAGGTATAGTTAAAGCTGCAAACCTTACATCTAAGAATGCCAGTGGTGTGTTATGTGCAATTTCCCTCTGTACCATTACATTTTAAACCTGCAAAACGTATAGAATTAACCTAATGATGTACCTACAGTCATCAATGCCTTCTCCTCCCTTTCCACAGTCTCGGTTAAATAAACGGATTCCAGTAACAATCATGGTGAGTTCTTTCAGCTGGCGTTCTTTGTCCTTCTTGGAAAGAGTTAGAAAGGTCCCCAGCTCAACCGGAGGAAACACACTCTGTAGGGCAGCTAAAACAAACCACAAAAACAACAACAAAATAAAGGTTCAGAACTTAAAAAACAAGTCTCTTTCAGCTGGAAGTTAAGGGACTTGTTGGCTTGTCTTTATAGAGTTCCTTAGATGATTATTTAAGTTTCTAATACCTGATTGCAGAATACATGGCAAATTTAGCATATATCAAAAGTGAGCTACTGAAAACAATGCCTTATGTCTATTTTCAATAATTAAGCATCTGTCAGTAATTTGTTGGCAATGGGCATTAAAACAAGCTTTCTAATTTGGTCTCTGAGTAGAAAAATTGATGCTTTAGAATAATTATGGAAGAAAGTCATTGGAAGACTGGAGATCTTGCCTGTTCCTTACTGTAAAGCATGAAAGTGGGCAAGTATTTCCTTTCCCGTCATCCATTTTAGGTGACAGACTCAGCTCCTTTCATCAATATGAGATATCTTTTTCCAGCAGTCCCATTACGCAGTCAGACTGGTACTCTTAATCATCGTGCCAATGTTTCTCTAGTGAGGAGTAAGAGATCCCGAGGCACACACAGCTCTAAGATTAACAATATTTACTTTCCAGAGGTGCTACTTGAGTTTTAGAGTTGATACAGCCTGTAACAGGAATCTGGGTAAGTTTAAATCTCTTATTTGTGCTAATATTTTTTTCATGTAAAAGAAGAAAATTCAATCTTCAATACTTGTGATTTAATATATATATTTTTTAATGGAGGTACAGGGGATTGAACCCAGGATCACATGCATGCTAAGCCTGCGCTCTACCACTGAGCTGTTACCCTCCCCTAGTTTAACATATTTTATAGGATACAATGTTCATGTATTTTCATGGATGGAATGGAAATTGTGTATTTTTCACCTGTTGCCTCTCTGACAATCTTGATATCTGTTGGGGACCCAAGCCCAGAGCGCAGTAACACGTAGCTGACAATCTTGCGGTAGAGGCTTTCCAGTTCTTCCCGAACACATGCTCGATTATCTGTAATTTCTCTGCTAACAGAACTTAATCTAGACTCTATGACTCGGTGATGTTCTTCCAGAAATTCCCCTAAAATTGGCAAAGGACAATGTTATATATATTGATACTTGGAATTCTTCCAACATGAGAAAGTAGGACCAGAGGAAAAGAACAGCTTGGTATGGCAATTCTACTACAGGAAAACAAGTATTTTCTTAAGATGTAGTAATCAAAAAAATAATAATAAAAATAAAATAAAAATTAAAAAAACAGTGGCCAGCAAGTAACCTCAGAACAAAAATCTAGCAGGAAAAATTTATTACAACAATTTAAATGGCATACTTTGCCAAAACACATTAAGATTTTAAACAGATAATCCATAGAGTAATAGCAAATAGGGCTAAAACCTCCTAATAAAGCAGAAAGTACACAAGACAATTTATAATATATATTACAAACACATACAGTATAAATATATGTACTATATATATGCTATAGGTAAGTATATGCAGTACACTGTATGTAAGCATATAGAATATGAATATCCATATATGTAGTATGAATATTCCTCTTTAATTATGTGTATTTCTATTTTAGTTCTAGATAAATTTCCTTTGAATAGCATTACTGTAACAAGATGTTGCATGAAGAACTGTATCCCTTTCCCTTCTTCCTGTGATACAATGAGGTCTAGGCTTAACTGTGGCAGGAGCCACAGTTCACCAGCACAATTCTGGCAACTAAGTCAATAGGACATCCTATTTTACTATTATAAGGGCAATAATTAACATATCAACCATGCACAGTTTATATCTATAATTTTACCACAAACTTTGCAAAGTAAGAAAAATCTGAATTATGTCATCAATTCCACTACTATTAAGCAAAAAATTTCACTATTATTTCACTATTATTAAGCAAAAAAGTAGGATGTACGATTTTACACGTCACATAATGAAAGTTTAATACATAGAGGGGGGAAAAGACAACAAAAATCACCAAATGGTTAATAATGATTGCTTTACAGTGGGGCAGAGGCAGTCCAGTCTGTAGAGAAATTTATTTTCCTTTTTCTCTTGCATCCAGTTTGTCTTTGATGTATGTAATGAACTACTTACATAAGGAAATATGTTCTAAACTTAAATTTACCATCATTGACTTCATTTCTGGGTAAGTTACATAATTGAGGTAAGCATTATTAGATAATAAAATAAACCAGGAACAAAAAAATCAGCAAATTAAAAACTTTTATCTTCAATGGGCTGGTTGTTTTAATTTAAATTATTATGTATTCATGGTATAACAGTTAACACACAATAGACTTGGAAGCCTAATTATTATGGGCATAGTAATAAGAATTTATTTTTAACATTCACAAAGGCCACTGGTGTTTCTCTCATTTAGCCTTTCCAACATTATTATATTCTTCAAAGTTAGAAAAAATTTCAAAGGAGAGATGAAAAAGTAAAATTGCTCTTGGTCAACCAAATGAAGCCCTTATTACCTGAAATACAATATGAATCTTTTTAAAGAGGATATCAAAATAGGTAGATGTATGTTACCTCGACTTGTATAATTCATATCAAAGTAGACTTGCATCTTTATGGTGTCCAGGGATGGATTTTTACTATCCAATAGCCGACTCACACAAAGCTGAAAAAGAATTCCCATGCTTCTAGTTACATTTTCTGAAACAATCAGAAGTATTTTCCAAAGTTATTTTCAAAAAAAGGGAAACATCAAAGCAATAGTTTCTGATATTTCCCCACCAATAACTTCTTTTATTATTAGTTTTCTCTTTGAGGAGTTCATGCTTTATAGCTTATAGTTTACTTAACCATGCTTTATGGTTTACCTAACCAACAACATTTATTAAGTAATAAGTTATTTCCCCTGAGTTAACCACATTACCACACCCAGGTGGCTAATAGGCTAGTGGGAGGCAAGGAACTTGCCCTTTCGGTTAATCTCTGCCGTCTGAGTCGGAGTAAATGTTCCCTGAAGCTTATGCTCCTGTCTTGAGCTCTTCCCGAGTTCCTCACTACTGTTTATTTGAGCCTTCACATCTTTTTTTTTTTTTTTTTTTTTTGTGCTGATGCTAGAGGTCATGTGCATTTTATAAAAAGCTGTTGCAGCTACCCTCCCCTGCTCACAAGATTTCTCTGGCTGTCTTTGGTTTCAACATTTCTTCCTCTGTTCTGTTTTCTCCTGTTCCTCGTCCCCCAACCCTGCCCCATTTATAGATGGCTCATTCCTCTTTTCTGCTTTGCCCCTTTAGATTAGATGATCAACCTGAATTTCTTCTCTCCTCTCCACCCTCAACCCCACTCTTCCCCAGTTCACCCATTAGGCTTTATTTAGTCTGCACCTGGCGGGCACATCAACAGCCTCACTCTCCCCCCATCTCCCAGAGCACTGATCCCTGCTTTCCTGGGAGGAGGGAGAAGAGAAAGCAGGAGTGAGGCCTGGACACTGTATCTTTATGGAACTCGTGCACCTGATCCCTCCAGGCAGGTTCAGATGGACTGCTCCAAGCACAGACTTTACAAAGATTAGCTCAACCACAGGAGTTTCAATTGAGAAAAGGAAACAATCTTTATCACCTGAATATGAAACATACTGACAGTTAATGCACCTGTCATATTTTCCTTAATAGCAAAGCCCCAATTTGGATTGAGACAAAGATCTGTTCAGCTAAAAAAGGAAAGAAAGAAAGAAACAAAGACCAATGTCCCGAGCTCACCTGCAATATCATTCCAGTCAATAAATGCAAATAGATGGGAGGGATTCTGGGAGAGCCTATTATTTTCCAAAAACAAAGTAACAGACCCAATTGCATACATTTTGACCTTTGTCCTCTCACCTTATATCTGCCTAGAGGTGGACGAGCTCTCTTGTGACATGGGGTGAAAGCATATGCATGATGGGGACTCAGGAAGCCAGGAAAAACAGCCTCTGGACCTCCAGACTTTGTTTAATGAGAAAAAAAATCTCTCATATGTTTGCACCACTATTTGGTAGGTTTTGTTTCATGGAGCTGAAGACAGTACTGACCAACACAAGCACTATATTTAGAATTGCAAGTAAATAATTCCAAGTTTGAGAACTGTTGGATAATCACCTTAACAAGTTTCTGCACATCACTTTTTAGGAGCATTCTATCTGTGTTAAAGCCATTACTTGGGTCCAGGACAACAGCTTTCACCTAAGAGTAGGAAAGAGCCCATTAAATTTATTTCAGAGTATTACAAAATTAGTTTAATATTTTCCCATTTTAAAAATAACTGCCTCTTGATTACTCAGGGGTTGATTATTGGGCTGATTTTCTTATTACCCAACTCATCAGCACCTTCATTAGCGGCTGAAGAAAGGGAACAATAAACATTAAATCTGCATGTGGTGTTAGAAAACGTGGAGAAGTAGGTTGACAGCAATGGCTAGATTTTACATTGGGAAATTATTTGATTATTTTTTATCGTATTTTTCTTGTGTATCATTAAACCAAAAGCAAGAATGGAAAGACCAAGGCAATGAGTAATTTTTACAACAGTGAACAAAATTACATACTTAAAAACCTCCCACACAGGAAAACATTATTGATGTTTCTAAAACTCATCAAGATCCTTTAAATCAGTCTCTAAAAATCTAGAACTAACATGCTGTACAGACTTAAAAAAAACTTTTTTTTGGCTACCTTGTCCAATGATCTCAACATGTTTTCAATGGAATAACATTTAGGAAAACATCAGAGTTTTTAGAAGAAAATGAGCACCACTTAAAAACATTTTTTAACAAAGCAGTAATTCACAAAAATTATTATTCTTACCATAAATGCAACCAGAGTTTCAGAAACAATCTCTCCATGGGCTGCACATTCTTGTCCTATTTCTCGAATGATATTCTTTATAACACTTTCAGCCTGAGTGGGAGGCATTCTGGCTAAATAAAAAGAGATTGTTTTTTCAAAATTGTATTTATATATTACTTTTTCCTCTTGCGATTTCTCCACTATTATATTTGTAAAGAGCCATATTATTTATTAACGTGTTAGTATTTTCTAGCATCTAGGCCCCTCTTGTTTTCCATTAGTTTGTTTTATATTTATAAAAATGAAGGACTTTGTTGATGACAGAAAGAGCAACTGGGACTTCAAATGATTGAAACATTCCCTCTTTATTTAAATGATGGTGGTCACCAAAACTACATTTATATCATGGTATTTTTAGATTTAAAGAAGGTTAAACAGTATTGGTGGCGGGGAGAGGCAGAATTAATGAGAAACCCCATCTCATCTGTGTAGGCGGCCGCGTACAGCTTGAAGGAGGAAATACTTATTCCACCACAGTCACTCAATGACCTTTCATAATTATAAGAGACTCTTGGAAAACAATTCTTGCTCGAATCGTTAAATTCTTCTTGCACATTCAAGTTGGCTTTTAGACTCTTGATTAAAAACATAAAAGCAAAAAAAGTAAAACATATTAAGAGAGCTATACATCATGGGAAAAAATGAATTCCTGGTTATTAATTACTAAAAACCAGAAAAAGGTGGTAGGTCTTAATGGTTATCTGGTTTTCTGATTCCTATTAGTAACTAAGCATAGGGGAAATCAGCATGCAGAGAAGAATAAACGCAATCCCGGGTAGATAAAGCTAACTTTTCGCATTACTAGTGTTCAGCTAAGGTTAACACTTGGCATCTTGTCCAGCAGACCCAGACTGCCTGGGTTCCATCGTGACCCCACCATTTTCTAGCTGAGCCTTTGGGCATTTGCTTCTCCTCTCTTTGAGGCGGTTTTCTCATCTGAAATATATAGATGCAACTACTACCCTTTTCCCACAGTTGTCGCGTGGAATAATTGAGTTCTATGTGCTTAGTGGTTAAAACAGTGCGTGGCGTAAGGTAAGCACTTAACTCAGAGGCTTGTAACAACTACCTACGCCCAATGTTAGCCGTGCGCGCGCGCGATCGGGCACGGAGCACGGGTAGCTACCGGCTCCTCTTGGTACGCTCCCCAGCCCCACTCTCGGAAGCTCTAAATCTCCCGAGTTCCGGCCGTTGCGGGCGCTAGCGGCCCCGAGCAGCGGCAGGAAGGCCCTGAAGCCGGCCCAGTAGCCGTTAGAGGTCTCACCCTCCGACCTGGGCGCCTCGGCCGGAAGTGACCGCTGTTTCTGCCCAGTGGCGGCGCCCCCAAAGGAGTCCTTACTGAGAGTCCAGTCTCAACCGGGATGGACGGGATGCTACAGCCGCCCAGCCTCCGCCCGCTGCCCTATGCTAGCGTCCTGGTCCCGGCTTAAGGGCGCGGGTCTTCGAGTGGGCTGACCTCGGCCGGAATGGAGAGCTAGAGCAGTGGCCACCCGATTCTTCCCAGCGTCGGCGGTGTAACCATGGAAACCAAACGCTAAGGCCCAAGGGGGCGTGGCCAGGGCGTGGGTGGGGCCAATGAAGGGAGGCGCGGCGGGATCCAAGCTTAAGAGTCTTTCCTCAAAGGATGGGCGAGCATAACTTTAAAGAACAAAAGCAAACAACATACAGAAAGACCCAAACCCTAGGCAGAAAAGGGCAGGTTCACTACACCTCAGTAGGTTAAGAGTGTCTAACACAAGATTTCTTAAGCAAGAGTATTAACTTGCTAACTGGAAACCTATGCCCTGTTAAAAACGGAGGTGGTGTGGGAGACGAGGTGGGCGGGGGACAGGAGCCAGTTCTGAGACTATGGGAAAACTGAAGGGTTGTATTGTTGAGAAAGGCATTTCTTATAAAAGTATTGTTGCTGGACATAATAAACTATCTGTAACAGGAATAGAAAGAGTTTTATTTGAGCCAATCTGAAGACTATAGTCCTGGACATAGCCTCTCAGACAACTCTGAGGAATTGCTCTGGAGAAACATGGTTTTCAGCACAGTTTTATATTCTGTCAGAACAAATATAAAACAAGTCAGGGATACATTCCCTTAAGGTTTCAAAAAACACGGATCAGCATGTGCACAGCCAGTCAGTGTGGCACCAGCATCTGGGAAGGAAGTCTTATCATTGAAGGAGTACCAGCAGTGATATCCAAGGAAAGAACTTTATTTTTAACATGGACAGTCTTTTTACTTCTGGTCAATGGACCCTTCTCTTCTATGACTAAAGCAGATGTACAGTGTATATTTGATAGGCCACAAACAGGTTGTTTTAGTTAGCATAAAATTCGAGTTAAATTACGTATAAGCAAGATGACTTTCCCCATACCTCAATATGTGAAATTTTTTCATTAATGTCTAGTTTAAAAAAAAAAAAAGTAAAAAGTATTACAGCTTAATTTCATGTTCTCGTGTTAAAAGGAAGCCTGTAACAGGATGATCCAAGATGCCAGAAGAGAAAATTCCACATTCTAGAAGCACATATGACACATCTGAGTCTGGAGTTGGGATAATGAGGTTTTGTCCTTTAACCATAATGTTCATTAGGCCCACCTACTGACATGAAAGTATGAAGCAGGATTAAACTAGTATTAGAAGCAGAGCATCAAACAACAAAGTTTCATTTTTAAACAGACTGCCAGTAATTTTTCTCAAGTTGCAAAGAAATATAGCCAATATACTTTGCTTAAGGACATTCACAAATTATTAGCAAATGAATCAACACAAAAATACGCAAGTCATAGTATAAAAGGATTTTACTTATCCTCCCCTTCTAGAAGATTTTCCTGGAATGAGGATGAAGCTTGTGCAAAAATAGATGTTTATGATCAATTAATCTTCGACAAAGGAAGCAAGAATATACAGTGGAGAAAAGACAGTCTCTTCAGCAAGTGGTGTTGGGAAAACTGGACAGCAGCATGTAAATCAATTAAGTTAGAATACTCCCTCAATCCGTACACAAAAATTAACTCAAAATGGCTTAAAGACTTAAATATAAGACAAGACAGAATAAATCTCCTAGAAGAAAACATAGGCTAAAACATTCTCTGACATAAATTTTAGCAACATCCTCCTAGAGCAGTCTACCCAAGTAATGGAAATAAGAAAGACAAATGGAACCTAATTAAACTCATAAGCTTTTGCACAGCAAAGGAAACCATAAGCAAAACAAAACAACAACCTACAGAATGGCAGAAAATATTTGCAAATGATGTGGCTGACAAAGGCTTAATTTCCAGAATATATAATCAGCTCATACAACTCAATAACAAAAAAACAACCCAATCCAAAAATGGGCAGAAGACCTAAATAAGCATTTCTCCAATGGAGACATAAAAATGGCCAATAGACATATGAAAAAATGCTCAATATCACTAATTATCAGAGAAATGCAAATCAAAACTACAAAGAGGTATTACTTCACACCAGTCAGAATGGCCATCATTCAGAAGTCCATGAACGATAAATGCTGGAGAGGCTGTGGAGAAAAGGGAACCCTCCGACACTGTTGGTGGGAATGTAGTTTGGTGCAGCCATTATAGAAAACAGTATGGAGATTACTCAAAAAACTGAAAGTAGACTTACCATATGATCCAGCAATCCCACTCCTAGGCATATATCCAGAAGGAACTCTAATGTGAAAAGACACATGCACCCCAATTTTCACAGCAGCACTATATACAATAGCCAAGACATGGAAACAACCTAAATGTCTATCGACAGATGACTGGATAAAGAAGTGGTATATTTACACAATGGAATACTACTCAGCCATAAAAACCGACAATATAACACCATTTGCAGCAACATGGATGGCCCTGGAGAATGTCATTCTAAGTGAAGTAAGCCAGAAAGAGATAGACCAGGACTTTTAAGCCAGCCTTGATCAATGAAAGCAATTTAGCAATTCTTTAGATATTGTAAAAGCCTTCCTAAGAAAGTTTCCATTTACTAACACAGATATATAATGAACATTTGCAAGAGTACTTTAGAGTTTACAAAGTTATTTCATAGATAATAACAAAGGGGCTGTTCCCTACAGCAGCCTCACAGAGAGTGAACTATTGGCATTGCATCCTACGGATTCAAGAATCAGTGTAAAAGACCAACCCAAGACTACACAGTTCTCTTAGTCCTGTTGCTCATATCAGTATTTAATATTTGAAGGGGACTCTTTTAAGGTTATAAGAAAAGTTCTAGACTTTCCTCCAGAAAAACGCGTAAGGTTTCTAATTTTACATATGATTTCAGAGAATTCAGATCCCCGAAGCTCATGCAAGTGGCAGCAGACTCTCAATTAAGAGTCTGTAATGCCCCTGACAGTGGTTATACGGATGTTCATTTTATAATTATTTATTCAGTGGTGCATATATGTTACATTGACCTTTTCTGTTTGTTATATTTCATAATAAAAAAGAAAAGGCACAACAATGTGGAGCTTCTCTACTTTGTTGCTTTTTAGTTGTAGATCATTAAAATAGAGCTACAACCGCATTTTCCAAAAAAATTCTCAAATGTTAAAAAAAAAATCCAGATCTCGTGCTTTTCACCCTGTCTCACTCTTCTTCTCTATTATTATCAACATGCTATGCAATGATTGGCTACTTTTTTTTTAAACCCAGCCAACGTGTTGATCAATGTGATATATACAGTTTATCAATTTTGAAACCGTGGACGTCATAGTGTCTTAGAATTAGCTAACAATTTTATTTTCCAGTTTAACTTTCCTTCTCCACAAAAATGCTGGGTTGTAGAAAGGGAAGCTGACTTTTTAGGGTAATGATGAAAAAGAAACTGTGGGACAAGCAAGACAATGCAAGTCACTTTTCTTGCAGTTTCTCTTAGAATAAGCATGAGCTATTTTCAGTCTACTTTCCCACATCCTTTCAGTGAAAAAGATCACAAGATCATTCCTTAATCATCTTCCTTAGAGAGAGGCCTCTTTAGAGGTTAGTTACATGGGCACAATATGAAGAGGCACACACAAAAAAGCAGAGAGTTGAGTTTCCTGACACAAAAATAGCAAACTTCTTAAGCTCATTAATCTGATCTTTAAAAATCTACTTTTCTTTATGATTGTAAATTATCTTTAAAGGTAAGATGAATGGTGAGCGAAAGCATGAATTGTTTCCCATCTTCTTCTCCATCACCTGAATCAGCCAGTGGGGAAACAACAAACCTTATGAGCAGATTTTCACAACCTAGATCGGGGAGCAGGGGGTGGGTATTTGAAACATTTACTGCAGATACCCAAGCTTGGGGTCCTGCTCTTTAATATATTGCAAGAGAATAGAGATTACAAGAACATAAAATGAAAAAAATCAGCCAATTCTGTTAAAATCAAGCCTCTAAAAAAAAAAAAAAAAGCCAAGGCAATAATGGTTCTCTCTTAAAATTATTTTCCTTCAAAGCAGCTAAATTTCATACATATAGTCCTAATGAGGAAAATGGGATTTAAAGCATAAAAGCCTTTGAATTATAGCCCCTGTGACGGTGATTCTCAATTCTGGAGAGTGAGGGAGAGCATATCAGAAATACCTTGGGAGTCCCCGAGGATGAATCTGCTTAGATTGGCTTCTTTCACTTAATGATATGCATGTAAGTTTCTTCCACTTTTTTTTTTTCCCCTGGCTTGAGAGTTTGATTTCTTTTTAGCATTGAATAATAATGAAAGAAATTTTCACATATTGACGTATGAGAAAGTCATTTTGGCTCATACATGATTTAACTCGAATTTTATGCTAACTAAAACAGTCTATCAATACATCGTACATCCATTTTAATTATTAAGGAAAAGGAGTATTAACCAGAAGTAAAGAATGTCCACGTTAAAAATAAAGTTAAATGCCTCCCTTCCTTGGATGCCAATGCTGGTACTCCTTCAATGATAAGACTTCCTTCCCAGGTGCCAAGGCCATACTAACTGATCTGTTCACATGCTGATCTGTTCTTTTGAAACCTAGAAAGAATGCATCCCTGACTTGTTTGATGTTCTTTGTTCTGACAAAATATAAAACAATGCTGAAAACCATGCTTCTCCAGAGCAATTCCTCAAAGATATCTGGGAGGCTGTCTTCTGGACTGTAGTCCTCAGTTTGGCTCAAATAAAACTCTTTTCTATTCCTGTTATGGATTGTTTATTGATTATTTCCATCAACAATAATATTCCATTGCCTGGATGTACCAGTTTGCTTATCCATTCACCTACTGAAGGACATCTTATTTGCCTCTGAGTTTTGGCAATTATGAATAAAGCTGCTATAAACATTTGTGTACTGGTTTTTGTGCAGATATAAGTTTTCAGCTCCCTTAGGTAAATACTAAGGATTGCAATTTCTGAATCATACGGTAAGAGTATGTCTAGTCTTGTAAAAAAAAAAAAACCCAAAACCTGCTAAACTGTCTCCAGAGTGACTGTACCATTTTGCATTTCCATTAGCAATGAATAAGAGTTCCATTTGCTCCACATCTTCACCTGCGTTTGGTATTATTAGTGCTGGATTTTGGGCATTCTAATAGGTGTGTAGTGGTATCACACTGTTGCTTTAATTTGGCAGTTCCCTAATACTTATGATGTAAAGCACCTTTTCAAATGCTACTTGTCATCTGCGTATCTGCTTTGGTGAAGTGCCTGTTCAGATTTTTGGCCCATTTAAGAAATTGGGGTTTTTTTTCTTGCTGTTGAGTTTTAAGAGTTCTTTGTATACATTGGATAACAGTTCTTTATCAGATATGTCTTTTGCAAAGACTTCAAGCCAGTCTGTGGCTTGTCTTTTCATTCTCTTAACCAGTTCTTTCACACTATAGTTTTTAATTTTATCATTCTTTTTTTCCTCCCTGCAAGTTTTATTGAGACATAGTTGATATATAGCACTGTGTCCTTTTTGGGGGGTGGTGGTAATTAGGTTTTATTATTTTTTTTTTTTACAGAGGTATTGGGGATTGAACCCAGGACCTTGTGCTTGCTAAGTAAGCACTCTACCATTGAGCTATACCCTCCTCCTGGAGTTTTTAATTTTAATTAAATCCAATTTATCAATTTTTTCTTTCATGGATTATGCTTTTGGTGTTTTATTTAAAAAGTCATTGCCAAACTCAATGGTAGCTAGATTTTTTCCTATGTTATCTTCTAAGTTCTTATAGTTTTGTATTTTACATTTAGGTTATGATCCATTTTGAGTTAATTTTTGTGAAAGGTGTAAGATCTGTGTATTGATTTTTTTTTTCCTGCTTCTGGATGTCCAGTTGTTCCAGCACCATTTGTTGAAAAGAGTACTCTTTCTCCTATGAATTGCCTTTGCTCTTTTGTCAATAGAGCAATATGTATGTGGGTCTATTTCTGGTCTCCCTATTCTGTTCCACTGATCTGTTTGTCTACTGTGGTATTTCTTTGGCCAATACCACACTCTCTTGATTACTGTAGCTTTGTCTTGAAGTCAGATAGTGTCAATCCTCCCATTTATTTTTCATGTATTTTCCACCTTTTACTATTCTGATTTGGACTTCTAGTCAATGTTGAATCATAGTAATGGTAATATTGAGTGCCATTATTTTAAAAGAAATGCTTATATTATCCCAGTAAGTATAGTGTTTGCTGAAAATAAATACTCTACTTTGGTGGGGGGTGGGTTGGCAGTGGTTAAGAAAGTTCCCTGTTACTGGTATGGGAATTTGCAAACACTTTTTTTGCTTATAAATTTATTTCTCACAGCTCTAGAACCCAAGATCAGGGTGCTAGCATGGTTGAGTTCTGATGAAAACCCTGTTCTGGATTGCAGACTACTGACTTCTCATTGTGTCTTCATATGGTGAACAGCAGAGAGAGGAAGTAAGCTTTCTAGTGACTTTTTTCCCTCTGTGGCCATTATGTCTTTTCCTACCCCTCAAAAAAAAGTAGATTAGCTATGTTGATGACTTAGTAACTAAAAATGATTTGAAAAACCAAAAATGTTACCATAATTATTGATATGTATAATTTATTTTACCAATATTAAAAGTGCTGCAGACTTCCAGTATACTAAACTGCACGTTTTAAGTGTGCACTTTGATTATGACAAGTACACACCCAAGAAAGCATAACTACAATCAAGATAATCAACATGTCATCAGCCCCTTCCTTGCAAAGTTCTCCCCTGTCCCAATGTGATCTATCCCTTCCATTCTTCCTTTCCATTCCCATCCCCAGGCAATCTTTGACTGCTTTCTGTCCCAATAGATTAGATTGCATTTTCTAGAATTTTATAAATGGAATCAAATGATATGTAAGTTTTTGGTCTAGGTCTTTTAGAGAGCATAAATTATTTTGAGATTCATTCAAGTTGTTATGTATATCAATAGTTCTTTCCCATTTATTGCTGATTAATACTTCATTGTATGCACATACCACAATTTCCTTATCACAAATAGTTAATCCACATTTTCAATGAAGTTAAAAAAAAAGTTATTTGGGGAGGGTATAGCTCATTAGTAGAGCCCATGCTTACCATGCAGGAGGTTCTGGGTTAAATCCCCAGTACCTCCATTAAAAATAAATAAATAAACCTAATTACCCCCCCCCCAAAAGTTATTTGGCTCAAAATCAAATAAAGTAAAACAGATTAGAAACTCACTGACTTTAAAGAAATTCTTCAGACAAAAAGGATATGAAGAATAAATTATGAGAAGAGACTATTTGTTTTGATCAGAGGTAGGAAACTTGTGATAAGAACAAAATCTGAAAGAGTTAATTAGAGAAAACAGTGGACGGTGAGGGATTTGGAAAGCAAGAATAAAACATGAACTGAAAAATCTAGTTATACGAAGTTGGTAGCAAGTGTAACAGTGAATTTCAAGGTATTTAAATTTAATGAAGTCTAATTTATCACTTTTTTACTTTGTGGTTAATATACTCTCTGTCCTGTTTAAAAAACCTTTGCTTACCCCCAAAGTCATGAAGGTGTTCTAAGCTGCCTTCTAGAAGCTTCATTTTTCTGCCTTTCACATTTAGATCTACAATATACTGGGAATTGATTTTGGTGTTTGGAGTGAAGTAGAAGTCAATTATTTATTTTTTTCCATGTGGATACCCAGTTAGCCCAGCATCACTTATTAAAAAGAGCATTCTTTCCTCATCAACTGCAGTGTCTCCTTTGTCATAAATCAAGCATGTGTAAATTTACTGGCCTGCTTGGATGATATATCCTATTCTTTTAGTCCATCCTTTGCATCAATACCATATTATTATTAACTACTGTATTAATTATTGTAGCTTTGTAATAAATCTTGATAAAGTCAAAGTATTCTAACTTTGTTCTCCCTTAAGATTGTATTGGTTATTTTTGGCCCTTTGCTTTTCCATATAAAACTTAAAATCATCTTGTTACTTTCCACAAAAATACTTGCTAGATTTTCATTGGTATTTATAGATAAATTTGAATCTATAGGTTAATTTTTAAACGTCCTCATAATAGTGAGTCTTAAATCCATCAACATGGTATATCTCTGTATTTACTCAGTCTTTTAATTTCCCTCAGTAATGCCTTGTACTAGTCTGTGTAGATGTCTTGCATATCTTTCATTAATTTGGGAACCATTGAAAAAATAATACTGATGCTCAAACCCTTCTCCCAGAGATTGTGAATCAATTGGTCTGGCATCGCTCTGGAGCACTGGTATTTTTCCAGGATGCCCAGATGGTTATAGTATGCAGCCACAGTGCAGAAACACTACTCTCAAGGCTGACACTGATCTATTATCGGTGTTTTTGACATGTAGTCATTCACTTGGTTAAAAACCATTTATATATATTATCATCTAGTCCTGGCCTTTTATCACTGGAACCTGTCAGTGTCACCTATGTGGGCCCTAAAAGCCATTACAAGTGCCCTTATTGGGCAAAGGGAGGTAACACAGGCACACATAGGGGGAGGCATTGTGAAGGTGGGGCAGAGAGAGATGTAGCTATGAGCCAAGGAATGCCAAGAGACTCCAGAAGCTGTAAGAGGCAAGGAACAAATTTTCCCCTAGAGCTTCCAGAGGAAGTGTGGCCCTGATGGTAGCTTTTATTTCAGACTTCAGGCCACCAGAAGCTATGAGAAAATAAATTCCTGTTGCTTTAAGCCACCTAGTTTGTACTGATTTGTTACAGCAGCCCTAGGAAATTAATATACAACTTATCAGATAACATCTGTTAATATAAACCTACGAGTTAAATACAAGAGAAAAGAAACATTGAGTGGGTAAGCCTCTAGGCTTTGGACATAAACAGACTCACTGGATGTGCAGTCTTGGGAATGTTACTTATACTCCATGAGTCTTGGTTTTCTAATTTGTACAACAGTACCTACCAACCATATGGCTCTTGGGATGATTAAATCACTTAAATAGAAAGCTATTAGGAGAGATCCTGGAACAAGGTCAACATTCAAGTACTAACAGTTACTGTTAGAAGAAAATCTCATAAAGAGAGAAAGAATGTGACACATCAAATAGGGCACTTAGTTTTGTCTTGTTTTGTTTTTAAGGAAAAGTATCTCTTTCTCTAAAACAGATTTTTAATCAGAGGTACACAGAGGAGTTTCTAAGGCTGTGTCAACCTGACACTCTATTCAAACTTTTGTGTACATGGGCATTTTTTCTCTGGAAAGAAGGGTCATGGTTTCTTCAGCTCCTCAGAGGATTTCATAATTCAGTAAAGGCTAAGAAGGCCTTAAAATATTGAGAGGGTGAGAACAGGGTGTGTGGTGGCGGGGATACATCCATTCAACAGCATTCCCCTCTTCTCATTGAAACAAACTTCCCAAGTACCATGTTGGGCAGGAGGACGAAGAAACACAGCACAGTAGAGGAACAAAGGTGTGGCTTGGGGACAGTGCCTTAGGTTCATCCTCCTTCCCCAATAAATACATGTAAGTAGAAACAGCCATGGGCTATGGGAACGCATCTTTTAGAGAAGTCCTCAGCTCCTTCCAGTATGTTGCTGCCCCAGCCTGTCCTTTATAGAACACTTTAGGTGTGGCCAATGCAGTAAGTCAGATAGTCCATAGGGTGTGTTGTTAAGGGACAGTTAAGGCTGGCCCACGGAGGCAAAGGTGGAATAGACAGATGAAGTAACCTTTCTAATTTCCTCATTTTAGAAAACCATAAGAGGAGGGGTATGAGCTGGAGGAGTCCTAAGTAACCTCCCAGCCCTGTAATTCTGTTATCTTAAATCTACCGTGGCCCAGATTTGCTCCATTAGTGGACTTTCTCCAGCAGCACCCCAGAACAGAAAACTGTAGCAAAGCTCAGGCTGAAGTGGGGAAATGGTATGGGGCAATGGGCCAAGCTGACCGGGGTAAAACTGAGCTTGTACCACCTATGGGTGTCAGGAGGCCCACTTGGCAGAAAGACTATGACTGCTGATACTGAGTGAGATGAAGTTGAGATCTGTGGAGTCTAAATATCAAGCAGTGATGAAATGAAAGGTTACTGGTGGGTCATTATTGCTGTTACAAAAATTGTAGTCTAATGTTGCAATGTTTGGAAGTCAAAATTTGTGATGCTGACAGCATGTATAAGCAAGGTACTATTGAATTCCCTCAATGAGGGAACTGAGGGAGTGTACATTGCCAAGTATCTGACTTTCATTCCCAGAAAGAACAATAATCAGATTGTAATCCCCCAAGGTAAGCATAGCTAAGAAGGAAGAAATTCCCTCCTGCTGCATGAATGTCATCTTTCACACAAAAATCAATGCAAAAAAAAAAAAATCAATGCAAAGAACTGCTTTTAAGTTCAGCCTCCATCATACACAATATGTGACAACTAATGAAATGACTTAAATGATTCCTACATAGACCCCAGTGCCACTTTTCTTTACCTATATGTAAGGGAGCCAACTACTGTCAAAACAGGATCCCATGGCTACAAATTCTTCCGTTTTTTCCCAACTACATAACTGCATATGCTTGGCTCCAGTAATCTAGACCAAGAATTTTATAGAATTTAAGAAGCTGACATAACTTTTAGGGAGAAGTAACTCATAGTACCCTCCTTGTCTCTTTTGCAAGTCAGGAAACACTTGTCAAGCACTTATATCCATTTATTACACATTACAATTCTCAAAGAGGGTGCTGGCATACAGGAATTAATAAGGCGCTCTGTAATAACAAATGTCCCCACCAATTTCCTTCTGAGTATTTTTGGTAATAATATTCCTTCCTGAACTTGTTGTTGCCTGTCCCAATCCTACCCAACCTGCAAGCTCAGCTCAAGTCCTACCTCCTCCAAAAAGCTCCAGTCCACAGTGGCCTCTGCTGCGTGGACCCTGCTCTATCCCAGAGCACCACTCCTACTGGTACTTCATCAGACATGTTCTGCTTTTATACACTAACAGCTAGCATCTCCCATATGTCAGAACTGTTACAAGCACTTTTCTTTTATGAATTTATTAGTTCTCACCTTAACCCTATAAGGTAGTCACTATTATAATCTGCATTTTGCAGAAGAGGAAACTGAAGCCTAGAGAGGTTAAAAAAAAACAAACACCTTTTCCAGCATCATCAAGGTTATTAAGCAGTGGAGCCACAATTAAACTGATGAATCTGCTTTCCCAACTTGTTTGTGAGCATCCAGAGGACAAGAACTCAGTTGTAAAATTTTTTGAGTTCCCACAATGCTCAGCCTAGTGCTAGAATCTTAGGAGCTGGTGTTTATAGTTTTATTACAGTTTACTAATTTTCCAGGAAGTCAGAAGACCAAAGGAAGAGGATTGTTTGGTCCTACTAATCAACTTGATTTAAAACAAGTCTGACAAGATACTACAAAGAACTTGTACTGAGGATGTACACTGTGCTAAGTTTTTAAAAATATATTAATGTATTTAATCCTTTTAATAAGTCATTTCAGAGGAGTACTAGTAGACCTATTTTATCAATGAGGAAACAAGCACAGAGAGGTGAAGTAACTTGCTTGAGGTCACACAGACTCCAGCCTGTGCCTAACCTACATGCAATCATCTCACACTTACTGTAAAGGAATGCTTATCTGCCAGGAGATTTAGAAACTGTGGAGAACATACAGTGATGAAGACGGCCTTCCCCATAGAACACCAACTCTAACCTCGTAGTAGTGACGCCGGAGGGAGAATCTCCCCACAGGACTGCACAGTCCCCTGGGGATCCCACTGGTTACTACTGCCAGCACTGAGCTGGCCTCAGGGAGGCACTGCTCCCCTTTTAACACCTCAGCTTTTACATGCTTGTTTTTAAAAACTACAGCAACCCTGGAGCAAGGCTGGAACATTTAAGTCAGGATTTACCAAAGTCCAGGGTAATAACACAAATAAAGAAAGGGCATAAGGGAGAGAGAGGACCATAATCTGGTTACAAGATGTGGCCCCTATCTAAGGCTCAAACAAAGTGGAGACTCCTGACCTTCCTTCCTGCAGAGGTACCATTCTTGTGTCTACCACACAAAAGCACTCAGCCAGCACCTCTCCTCTTCAGAGTCAGGCCCTTGGAGGGCTGGGTCCAGGAGGAGGTGGGACTTCCTGTGGGGTGAGACCCAACTCAGCATTCCTAATTCCTGTATGAGGACCTGCCTTTTCCACAGACAATGTACGTTGGAGATGAGTGCTCTCTTGGGGCGATGCCTCCCCTCCAGCCGCTTCTTCAGGAACGAGACTTGTTCTTAAGCCTGTACAGGACAACATCACAAATCTAACTAACGTCTGTATAAGATAAATACGCATATGGTCGTAGGTGGCCACAAACCAGCCCCTGTGGTTAGGGTATCTAGAAATGAAAGGAATCCTCACAACAGGACGCCTGAGAGATCAGAGAAGACAACAAAATGAATGGAGTCGGACCAGAAGCACATCCTGACAATCAAGTATGCACGAGTACATGCGCCCAAGAGCACAGACTAGGGGGCGGTGATGTGCGTTTTTGCTTCCAGATACTGTAATCTGAGGTGCTAATGACTGGGAGATCACCAAGAAGACTGCATGTGGAGACAAAATCAAGCACAGTGCACTCGTGAGCACTCCTGATGATGCTGCCTCCAAACCTGTGTGTCCACTGCTGCCAGGAGCCTGACTACCTTGAGGAGAAGGGGACTCATAATTGTAGATGCTCAAAAAGCTATTTGTTAATTTCACTAAGTGCTTATTTAATGCTCTTATTTTTTAAAACCAACCACTTCTTTTTAAAAATTTTTTGCACAAAGAAGCATAAAGATAGATATAAATGTGCTTACATAGGCATAGAAAAATTCTAAAAGGATACCCAGAAAACTCTTCATAGTGGAACAAAGATATTGACTTTTCCCTTTACACATCTCCATATTTAAACTTTGGACATGAGAGTGATTACTTTTATAATTTAAAATGCAAAAGAATAAAGAAGATAAAATGGCAATAATAATTCGAAGCGACTTATACGTAAAAGTAAGGGAAGGTTTAAGTAAAATACAATCCACTGACTAGGGATACCATGATGTGGTTATTAAAATTCCTATTTAGAACACTGGGTAATAGCACGGGGAAAAGTTTATGTCATAATATGAAGCAAAAAAAAGGGATAAAGAATTATACTTCTATACTTCTGAAAAAATAAAAGCCACTACTTAAGAAAACAACTTAAAACCATTTCTGAAACTGGCAACAATGCTTTACCTAGAAGTTTTTTTTCTGGGGCTTGCCTCTGGCATCAGTTTGGTCTTTGCCTCTACAATCCACCACTTCTAGCCCCAGGATAAACAGACACACAGAGGCTCATGCATTCCAGTCATTCCCTCTGATATGGAGCATACCCAGGGCACAAGGCGCTGCAGAGCCAGCGATCACTGATGAGAACAGATGAAACAGTTTCTTCTACTTGAGAAGCATTTCCTTCCTGATCATGTAGAAATAATGTTATCAGTCATGTCTATTTTTAAGATGCAACTGTTTTCTAAGAAAATCTTCTGCAGACATAGTTACCTGTGAAGCCTTCACATAAAGATCTGCAAATGACAGGCTACAGGCCAAGTCCATCCCCCTGCCTGTCTTTGTACAGCTTGTAAGCTAAGAATGAGTTTTAGACTTTCTTAAATAGTTGAAAAAAGCAAAGAGCAATAACATTTTGTGACATGGGAAATTAAGTGAAATTCACATTTCAGTGTCCCTAATGAAGTTTGATTGGAACATAGCCCCGTTCATCCTTCGTGTTGCCTAAGGCTGCTTTTGCTCTAAGACAGTGGACTTAAGTCATTGCAACAGAGATGGAAGGGCCTGTGACACCTAAATATTCATATCTGGTCCTTGACAGAAAAAGTTTAGCAACCCCCGACATAGTGTAACAGGCACTCTGATGCACAAACTATATCGTCATTCTTTCTCAAATCCTCTCTGTGACCTTACTTCATAGATGAAGAAATCAGAGGCCCAGAGAGGTTATAAACAGTTTGAATAACACAGAGCCTGAACTAAGACACTTGGCCAAATCATTTAAGCTAGCTAAACCTTAGTTACACCACTTATCAAAAAATTGTGCTGACCTCATATAATTGTGGTGGAGGTGAAAGGAAATAATGCATATATGGGTTTAGCACCGTGTCTGGCATAAGTGTTTACTAAGCACAGCTATTTTTCTTAGCTAATAATATCATTATTACTATTAAAACTCAGATCATCTTCTGGTTCAGCCTAGTGCCTTTTTCACTACAATAAACTGTATCCTCCTCAAAGAAAAAAGGTTATATAATCATTGATTTTAAAATGTCACTCATGTTTTATCAAGACTCGAGATGGTTTCCACTCACTCCCATATACCTGATCCACTTATATCCTTGAGTTTCTACCAAAGTGACATTATGATGGCCACAGAAGGTCTTGGGGAGATGGCTATCACTTATTCAGGAAGCCCCTATGACCATTTTACCTCTTCTGGTCTGTAAAAGGAGGAGAATGCTTGTTTGGCACAACTGAAAGCTCAAAGGAGATAAGAGATACAAAGGCGCTTTGAAAAGTTTAATGTCTTTACAGTACCATTATACATCAATGAAACCTTTTGCGAAAGCAGGCAATTCCTAAGATCATTATCTATTCACAAGCCATCAAGAGTTTTGCCATCACGTGAACTATGACCTAAATATAACCCTTAAGGTTCTCTTTATTCCTTGGTTTGAAAAGGAGCAAGCAGTACCCAGCTCAAAACTTTGGACAGGGTGCCAGCAATGGAAGGAGAGAGAAAGCTGTCAGCACACAGAAGTGAACAGATCAAGGATCTTCTGAAGTTTCCTGTCATCTGTGCACCTAAGTGTTACTTACCTCCTCACTGTGTCTCTCTCCTAAGCACCCTCTACCTCCATCAATCTGCTGTCTTTTCTTCCTCAGCTTTCTTTCTCCTCCTGTCTTCTCTGTTTCTTTCTCCCACCTCCCAACCCCCACTCCATCCTGTCTTTACTTCGCTCTCACTTTGTCTGAAGAATGCTATTTATTGCTAGTTTTTATATGAAAAAACACTTGTAGCCCATGTCCTCAATGTTATATTACTCTTCCACTCATGTAAATTGTTGTTCTATGTTCCTTGAGAAGAAAAAATTAAATAAATAGAACTTTATTGTTGGCAAAGCCCTTTCACATGCGTTATTTTGTTAATCTTTAGGTCCTCTCAAAACCCCATTAGAAAACAGGATTCTGAGTTACAAAAGTGAATAATGACAGCAAAAGCTTTCCCTCTACTTTTTTCTAAATAGGAAAGTGTCTCTTGACTGAACAAAAGAGCCTCCTGCACTGTGAGCTTCAAGCATCACTTGGTTGATTTAGCTCTTTACTTTCTGATTTTACTGTGGACATCTTTCTCTGATCCATTTTGAAGATGTTCACAATCAGGTTATGGTAAATAAATTCTGAATTCTCTAGTATGGTGTTAGAGAGCATCCGTGATTAACCCTGGCCTCTCTTTCCAGCCTTATGTCTCACAACCACTACTTCATGTACCATAGGAGATTATGTTTTTCTGACTGTACCTTTCCTCCTAAACTTCACTCTTAGATAAAGGCTTAGATTAGCCAACTTCTCACAAAATCTGCCAATTGAGATTGGACTGCCCCATAAAGGCCCACATCAAAACTAGCCATTACAAAGCAACCTAAATGTCCATTGACAGATGACTGGATAAAGAAGTTGTGGTATATTTATACAATGGAATACTACTCAGCCATAAAAAAAGAATAAAATGCCATTTGCAGCAACATGGCTGGATCTGGAGATCATCAATCTAAGTGAAGTAAGACAGAAAGAAAAAGAAAAATACCATATGATGTCTCTCATATGTGGAATCTTAAAAAGAAAAAGAAAAAAAGAGGACAGTAATGAACTCATCTACAAAAGAAACAGACTTGCAGACATAGTAAACAATTTTACAGTTACTGGGAAAAGGAATAAATTGAGAGTTTGAGATTTGCAAATGCTAACCACTATATATAAAAATAGATTTAAAAAAACTAATTTTTTCTGTATAGCACAGGGAACTATATTCAATATCTTGTAATAACCTATAATGAAAAAGAATATATGTACATATATGCATGACTAGGACATTATGCTGTATACCAGAAATTGACACATTGTAACAGACTATACTTCAATTAAAAAATAAATAAAAATTTAAAAAACTAGCCATTACATTTCTCTGAACTCCTACCCTCCCTTTGTCAATGCCTCCATTGGGGCACTCCCCAGATTTGGAATTGTGTTGTTAGTATCACGGTTTAGGAACCCATCGTCTCCCACTACTGTCTGATACACATCTTTGTAGTCCTCACAAACTTAGCACAATGACTACATGCAATAGATTTTCCATGAATACTTAATGAATGACCAAACCTACTCTGTCCAGCCCAAATTCCCTATTAAGACCTGAAAAAGATTCAATTAAAAAATCGTTTATTTATATGTTCATTCCATTTGGGAATCAAATCACTTTATTTAATACCCAATTTTAACCTTAGCAATTATGACATGAAGTTCAATATGCCACTGCTAAGAGTTTCTCTCTCTAAACTCCCAGTTCTGGGGAAAATAAAAACATCTGCCACAGGCACTTTTTCAGGCCCCACAAGCACAGGAGGACTAGGCAAACATGACTATGAACCTGATGCTGACCTTTAGGATGGCTTTAGGTTTGGCAAAACTATTACATGACTTCAAAGCTGGCTTTACTTTTAAATTCTAGTAATCCAAAAAACACTCTGAATTATTTATTTGTCTGCAATGGGTCTTAAAATGTGACATTAACATCCTGGAAAAAATTACATTCGAATCCATTTATAATTGAAAGAGAATATGGTTGATATTTTTTGGAAGCTCCACTCTCTACAAAGAAAGTAGGAATAGGCTATATAATCGTTTATTTAAAAATGCTAGGGTGCTTTATTAAGTAAGACTCAAGACATCTGATCCACGAATGTCTTCAAGTTTCTGCCAAGGTGACATCATAATGACCACAGATGGTCCTTTGAGAGATGGATATCACTGACTCAGGAAGGAAAGGAAGTATGTTTTTGGCTCAGATTTCTTAGCAACATAAGAAATTAATTTTGTTAAAATAGAAAGTCATTCTCTCTGAAAGCTACTGTGTTTTTTCTTTTCAGGTTCAGCAATTTCCCCCAAAACCCAGTATTTTTCACGTTTCCTTTTAAAGATTTTTATAACCTATCCTGATGATCTTTTATAAATAGACAGTCTTTTTTTTCCTTATAAGACTCTATATTTAAATAGAAATAAATGTATATGGTAGCAGAAATACTATATTAAGTCTATGTGAAATAGGGACCAGTGAAGCAAGCTAGGTGGTCTTGGCGCTGGGCTCATGGAGGGTGGGATGTGTCCCATCTTCCTTTGCAGAAAACCTCAGCATGTCCCTGAGAGCGCCCCTAGTGGCGACTAAGCAGGAATGCAAGCATTCCTAAATCAGGGTCCCTGATGCTATTCTTTGAGATTAAAGAAGGCTAAGTACTCAGTAATATTCCTCAAGTTCAGTTCCTGGTCTCAATAATATTCAAGCTCAGTACCTATGCCTCATTGGTTAAATCTTCAGAAATATAGCTTAGGAGTAAAAGCTGGCTGATTTGTTATGCATTAAAAACCCCCAAATCTGTCCTCTCCTCTTCAACATCCCCTGCCCTCCCTGACCCTCTCTCAACTCCTGTCCTGCTCCTGGCACACGTAAATATAGCTAAGTGCTCATTTAAGGTTTATCACAGTCTGAGGGGCAAACATAAAAGGATATCCTCAATCCGATTTATTTAAACATTCTCAAATGGCTTCTAATACTTCAGCAGTTTTGTTTTTCCTTTGTTTTTTGTTTTTACTTTTAACCCTTTGATCCACTTGGAATATATTTTGATACATTACAAGACAGGATTCAATCATTTCTGACCTTAATGACTATCTAGTTACCTCCAAACCATTAATTAAATAAGGTATCTTTTTTCACTACTTCAAAATGCCATTTTTGCTATGTGCTAAATTAGTAAGTGACATTAAAGAGATTTGTATCGAATATTCTATATTTTGAAACAGTGTCCCAAAGTTTTCCCTATTACATTTTATTCTCAAATTCTATTCTGTGCCACTGATTCTTGTGTTTATTTATGCCCCAGGACTACTATTTCAAGTTTCTTATGGCAAACAGTGAAAAGGTTAGTGCCCCATCATTGCATTTATTGTCAGAATTTCCCTAAAAATTCTTGCTGCTTATTTTTCCACCTGAAATTTAGAATCAGCTTGCTACTCCCTCTCAAACAATGCTAACACCACGATCAAAACAACAGTAACAGCAGACCTGTGGTCTCTCTGTGGGTTCCTATTACATTCCTAGTCTCCAGTTCCAACCTTAGCTATTGCCTTCAGCATAACGAAATCACTGAAAAACAAAGTCTTTTCCTGTTTTGTCTCTAAGCTAATTCTTTCTGAATTTCTGGTGGCAGGGGCAAGCATCATTTCATCTTGATGGCGGCCTTGGGCTGTTGTTCTGGGCTCTGAGCCCCAGCAATCCTGATATCCCCCTGTGCTTTTTTTTCTTACCAGTTCATGCTATAGCATAATTTAAAGCAGTGTGTTTGAAATCACAAGGACTTACCTTAATACATCTTTTATGAACTTCTTTTACATAAAGTCTTATAATCCTGAAACAATCTTGCAGTCATTTCAATTCAATCTGAAGTTGTGATCCCGCCCTTTAAACTTGTAAGCATACTGTCCACTTGAGTTCTTAAATAGTCAGACACACGACCGGTTTCCATGCAACCACTCAGGTGAAGTACATACTCTATCTTGAAGCTTTCTGTTCCTCAGCAAAGTGTTTAACATCTGTAGTCAATAAACATACTCCACAGGGGTGTCAAGAGAAAAAATGAACTGAATAAAACACTTTTAAAATAAATGGCAGCAGGCATCTCATAAAATTAAATTTTTAAAAGCTAAAATAAAGTCCTGCCCACCATTTTGACTAAATATATTTTAAAATCTATAAGCAGTGGATAAACTATACTTCACATCCATATATATATATGAACCCATAAAAAGACTGAAGACATAAAAATTAATGAAACTGGTGCATTCTAAAGATTACAATCAATGGCTCTAGGATCTGCATGAGAAATACAGAGCCATTTATGACTTGTTGTCTCATTTTTGTAGGGATGAAAAATAGTAACAACTGACAGTTGAAGTACTTTGTCTCAGGTGCCAGGCTAAGCATTCTACTGAATCTTCACCAAGACCCTATGGTCCAGGTAAAATTATCATCTCCATTTTCTAGATGAAAAAAAATCTGAGGCTGAATAAACCAAAGCCAGCCAGGTATCAACTGGTAGACTAGGACTCACCCTCTAGGAAGCTGGACTTAGCCCACAACGCTGCTACTATGCACACATGAGAAGCTAGAATGGGAGCACATGTAGGGCAGTTCAATATAACATGAATTAGGAAATGAGCTGTGAGCCTATTACTGCTGCTTCTCCAGTTCTCGACAGTATTAACACATGCACTCACTATCTTTCTGTTCACTTCGCTAACGTTTTAATGGAGGTACTGGGGATTGAATCGAGGGCCTCGTGCATACTAAGCATGCACTCTGCCACTGAGCTACACCCACTGACTTTTCTAAGAGTAAGGACCACTACCTATTTCACGTACCAAGAACCTGAGCATCTGACACAGCAGCAGATACACAGTAGGTTGCTTCCTGGTGCATGCTGAATAAACAAAATCAATAATTAATATCCCATATAGCTCTATGACTTCTAGAGATACAGGTTCTTTAGAGCAGATTGTAGAGCTTCTAGAGATGCATAGACTTCTAGTTGAAATGTACAACTCTATGGATAATTTTATTATGTAATTAAATAAGATTTCTTCAAACGGGCCAATGAAACAAATAGGCCTCCTTGGAACACTGAGTTGGTGGGTGAGTGGATGAGAAATACTTGCGCATAGAGTGATATGTCAAGGACACTACCTGGTCCTGGAGTTTGTTATGGGTGCAGCAGAGAAAGTTCTCTATGGTCTTAAAGTCCAGCAGTGGAAAATAGACATCCAAAGCAGGTAAGAGGGGAAAAAAATGCTATGAAAAATAGGAAATACCACATGTGGCTAAAAGTAAGGACAAGCAGACCAATAAACTTGGATCCTTGCTAACTTTAGGACCTAACACGCACTTGCTATGTATAGAAGGAAAATTTTAATTTCATTCAATTCAATATGAAAGTATTTCTATTTAGAACTAGAGTAAAAACACTTATTTTCAATCCTGATTTGGAATCAGAGAGCAATGGGTTGATTGTGTCTGCACTTTTCAAACGGAATGACTTGATGAGAATACCTAACCTCAAGTGCCTGAGTTTCTTTACCTGCTTGCTGTGAGGCAGGAATAACGCAGGCGAGGTGCTCACACATTGCCTGGCTTCTGATAACTAGACAGCAAATGGCAAGTTATTTGTTACCTCCTCTGAGTGATCTCAGCCAAGCAGACAGGAGTTTATTAGAGGCAGCAAATGCCAAAATTCTCTGTTCTGTAAACAAACTTACGTTTTGCCAAACAGTGTCTACGTGGTTTCAGTGGAAGCAAGGTCCCCAAAGCTAGAATATGGAGGCTTTAAATAGGTCAAATGGAATCAAAGTCTGAGAAAGACAATACTGGAGTGACTCCTTTGCAACGTGAAGGTCCACTGATTATTAAATAGCATGACATCTGTGCTTTGTGACTGTTGTGGGGGTGAGGGTAGCTTCTTCATCTCTCCTAGGGATGCTCAGCACCTCTTTCCCAGCCCATAGGTCTATTTTCCCTAAAAGCAAGGTTCTTTTTTTGGTGGGATGACTTCTAGAAACTTAAACTGCAGTAATTTCTTAGAGTCCTCAAATTAAGTTCCCAGATGGCCTGTAGGAATTAACATGGCTTCCTAAATACCAGAAACCATGGGAACTGCATGTACTCCTCCAATGTACAGGGAGCATCTAAGACAACCAAGAAAAATGCACTCTTTAAGCTCTTTTTAAAGTAACTCTCCAAAATGTTTACGATTTTAATAACTTATATGGGGCTTAGTATCTGAGGTCCATAGTGGCCTCTCCAGGTATTGTACTCAAAATAATTGGTACCAGGAGAGTTACTAAGAGTTCTCAAGTCAAGTTATACTAAAAATTGGTTCACTCAGTGAATCTTTTTGAAAACAGCCTGATTTAGTTTCAAACAGGTTTTGCTAAAAAACTGGAGTAAGGGTCCCACTGAGATTTCAAAAACATACCTCACTTTCCATTTTCACTTGACTCTTCAATTCTCATCTTTGAGCTACAGGCTTTTGATCCCTCTCCTAAACCCTGAGGAGGAGTCTGTCCTTCTTGACACTGGAATGGTGAGGGGGAGCTCCAGGGGCGCCCCTCCATACATTTATCCCTGGGGCTCCACATGGGGAGGCACCTTCAGCCACATTCAGGGAAGGGTGATTAATTCTTGGCTCCCCTAGCCCATGTCCACAGGAAGAGCTTGTGTTCTACACAGTCATTCAGAATTGCCTGCTACAATTCCAATATATTTTGAAAGTTAGTGCACCCCTGACACCTACTCAGTGTTTACACAGGCACTAAATTAGGCTGATGTGCTGCACTCGTAGAAAACACCCAGGCTTCGCAGTCAAATGGTTTTGTGATTTTTCAACATGTGATTTTACTTCTCTGAGTCCGTTTTCTAATTCTCAAAATGTGGATAACAGGAGGCATGTTATGGGGTTGCTGTGAGATTTTGATGAGACAAGGTTTAGTAAGGAACTTGGAATAATATCTGAGATATAGCAGAGGCTCAATAAATGGTCATTGCTATACTTTCCATTGTTTCTTTTTTTATCCACAAGGATCATCTTTGCTCAGGGCCAAAGAACAAGAAACTGTGGAGAGGCTCCATAAATGGGATACCGGAAATATGAGTGAGGTCTTATTTTTAGTTTACCATCAGCTTTTTCTACTCTTTAGTGCAAATTATCCATCCACTTTAAACTTTAATTCTCAGGGGTACATTACCTGGGAGACATTCAAGCTAGAAAGAACTGTGGGTTGAGGTGATCAGATCAAAGTGAAGGATTTGGGTAAGAACAGGGATGCTGTTTCTTCATTTTGGCCTTGGGACAGGTAGAGCTGACTGAGAAGAGAGGACTGGAGAAGTCCCCTCCCCGCATGGCTGGTACTGACTCTAGGCTGTAAGGTGAGAGGCAATGGGGGTCTGGGATCAGGTCAGTCTGTCCTCACAGGATCCCCTGTGATCACCCCTACAATGTGAGGGCTGATTAGCACGTTGGGGGAGTGGGTGGGGAGCCCTCTGGTGGGCAGGGAGCCCTCCGGGGAGGTCAAGCTGGGATCAGGACAGTGGTAAGATCCCCAAATCTTCCCTTCTCAGAAGCATGCAGATTACCTTAAAAATCCTAAGGAAGGTGTTGTTTGAGTTTAGGGTGGGAGCAGAGGGTGGAGTACAAACAAGGAAAATACTAAAAACATGCATAATTTAATTGATTCCAATCTGGCTGAAGACTGAGAAGCTAGGTGCCTCTTTCCAAACCAAAAATAAGTTGCCTGCTTCCTTTTTGTTACTCACTGTGTCACTGATGCCAAAAGAAACACCTCAACTGTGGCCAGGAAGTGAACTGTTCAGAAGGCAGTTTCTTTCCGCTCCCATATGTTGTGTGCTCAACTGTGAATGTAGTGGACGACTCCAATAACTCAGACACCACAATTCTAGATACAACTTCCTTCCACTTCTACAAGAGAAAAAAACGATGCTTGACATGGACATACCATGTCTCTCCAGTCCTCATCACAGAACCCATGAAGACACACACGTGCAGAGTCAACAAACCAGGCACCAAAGCCTTTACATCCAGCTGAACAAAATAATGATGAAAGGCATGGGCTGAAGACTCACTCTCTGGATTTGAAACTGGCTCTGATGCCTACTTGCTGTGTGACACTGAGAAACTGACTTAACCTGTCTGTGCCAATGTTAATGGTTCCTAGCTTTCACAGACTGCTGTGAAAATGACTGAGTCCACTTGCGTACGTGTGCCTGGCACATGCTAGCACTCCCCAGTGTCAGCTGCTATTCTTATCTATTCAATTCTGAAAAACTCAGGTCTCTCTCATGCATCCAACTGCCCGTGCCTTGCAATATTTTGAATTCCGACTCTGTGTGCCTGGGGAAAGTTATCGAATCTTCCTGAGCCTTGGTTTCCCACCCCCATAAATTGGGGACAATGATAATAACTTTCAAAAGGTGCTGTGAGGATTAAAAATTAACGTTTTTAAAGTGCTTCACGTGTAGAGAAAAGAGATCTCTCTTAAACTGTTGGTGGGAATGTAAATTGGTGCAGCCACTATGACAAACGGTATGGAGCTTCCCTAAAAAACTAAAAACAGACTTACCACATGATTCAGCAACTCCACTCTTGGGCATATGTCCAGAGAAAACTCTAATTCAAAAAGATATATGCACCCTAATGTTCATAGCAAGGCATTATTTACAACAGCCAAGACATGGAAGCAATCCAAGTGCCCATCAATAGATGACTGGCTTAAAAAGATGTGGTGTACATACACAATGGAATACTACTCAGCCATAAAAAAGAATGAAATAATGCAGCACCATGGATGGACCTAGAGATTATCATCCTAAGTCAGTCACACAGAGAAAGACAAGTAATATATGACATTACTTATAAGTGGAATCTAAAAAGTAATACAAATGGATCTATTTACAAAACAGAAACAGATTCATAGACACTGAAAACAAATTTATGGTTACCAAAGAGGAGAAGGGTGGCGGAGAGATAAATTAGGAGTATAAGGTTAACAGATACACACTACTATTATAAAACAGATAAACAGCAAGGATTTACTGTATAGCATAGAATATAGAGAACTATATTCAATATCTTATAATAAGCTATATTGGAAAATGATCTAAAAAAATTATATATATACACAAAACTGAATGACTTCACTGTGTATCTGAAACTAATACAATATTGTAAATCAACTATACTTCAATTTTAAAAAAGTGCTTCACCCATGTAAACACTTTAGTACATAGTAGTTTTTATCATTTGTCAAAAATGCAGTAACAACCACCCCTCCCTGCCTCTCCCACTGACTGCTGTGAGAAAAATGTACTGGAAAGAGCAGGGTAAAGCACTGGGTTAAGTGCTCTTACTTCCGGCCCAGAGGCAATCGAGGAGTATGGATGGCAACAGTCCTGCAGCACCAGAAACCCTAAGAGAGTGCGGACCATTCTGCAACCGTAAACAAACTGCTGACCTTCCCACCAGGAAACCCCAGACCCGGCAGTGTAAACAAACTCCCTCAGGCTTACCTGAGAACAGCACTTTTTAATATAGTGAAAACTGCTTCCCAAGTACTTCATTTTAAAGCCAATTTTAAAGTGATTAATAATTTAAGGATGCTACATTAAAGTGGATAGATTTTTTGGAGAGGTCTTTTACAACTTGAGTCTTCTTCCATTTTAATTTAGTAGATGTTGACATGTGTTGGTCCTGAGCACTGTGGTACATAACAATTTTCTGTATTTTGACCCAAAGGAGATGAGTTCAAAGCACTCCCAGGCCTGGGTATAAACACAAGAGGACTCCCCATCCCTCAGGCAGGGAACCTGACTTCTAAAGACATATTTTTCTTTCACAGATGGCAAATATAAGTGAGCCTTTTCTGAATTATATTATACAGGGTTCCCAGAATTTAAGTTTTATCCTATTAAAATTTGAGCAACATTGCTTTTTTCCCTACAATGCTATTGCTGTTCACCAAATAACAATTTCTAGACTGGATTCCTAGAAGTCCTGGAAGTTGGCACACCTCTCCGCAATGGGAACAATCTAAGATCATGCCCCTGTACTCGTTTTCAACTGCAACAAATACTAAACTACGTCTGATGTAAACATGAATAAAGCCAGATATGGAAGTTTGCTTAAACTTCTTCCAAGGGCCCTTCCTCCCTCCTAATCAAACAGCCTCCCCACTGTTATCTCTCCTCAGTTAGACTTGGAACTCATTGTTGCCTGGAATGTACTTTCGAATGTTTTGGTTTTCCACCAAAATGTTTACAGCTCAACAGTTCCTGTATATAACCCGGGGGTCAACAAATGGTCTTTGAGTGAATTTATTTAGTCTTTAGAACAATGCCTTTTGTAGTGAAATTTCAGACAAAGACTTCTAGTCAAAGAGTTGTTTCATTCTCCTGAGGAATAAGACTGGAAGGTGTTTTCTTTCTTTCGGGCAGAAGGAAATCTGCATGCCCCGGCGAGAGCTTAGGAAACGTATAATTGATGTATTTTTGAAATGCTGCCCTCGTTTCCTGTAACTCCTCCTCCAGGAAATCTTTCCAATTTGTCATAATTCCCAGCTGTTTCGCTATGGACAGCAGCTCCCCCTGCGTGCTGACCAGTTTATCCGTCACGTTTCCAAGGGCGGCCTGATGTGTCTTCTCGGCCTCCTGAAGCACTGCCTGCACCTCCTCGTGCTCCTGCCTCTGAGCCATGCAGTAGTAGGCATTCATTTCATGCTCTTTCCGCTTTATCAGTTGGCTCACATTCTTCTGATCCTTAACAACCGTGACACCAGTATCCACAAACTCCTCCAAGGCCTTTCTACAAAAAACCCATATGGGTTGAATTAATATTAGATGGATTAGCTGCTGAAAACAAAAAGACTTTGTCTCTCACCACAGACGTATGAGAAATGACTGCGTTGTTTATATGAGTCACCAGTCTGAGTCAGGCTGGCAGAGATGAGCTTTTGGATTAGACGGTAACAATCAAAAAGACACTTTCTAGAGCATGGAAGTAGCACATGGACTTCCCCACTGTGGGCTAGGGTGAGGCCACTGGTCTAGTGTCTGATGCTAACTTCAGGGATCTGAGTTGGAAGAATATGAATGTACAGTTCTTAAAAAATGAAGAAATCGGGTCAGGGTTCCAAACCCCTAGAGAAAGTATTTCTGTATATCAACACAGCTACTTACCTTTGGCCAGAGGGGAGGAAACCTTACTCACAGGCTGAGTTTAACTCTAATCTTGATTCTACCTGAGCGATACTCTGACAGCAGCAGTCTCAAACTTTTTGGTCTAAGAACCACTTTTCACTCTTAAAATGACCAAGAAACCCAAAGATCTTTTGTTTATATGGGTTATTTCTAGTGACCCTAACAGTTTTAGAAACTAAAAAGTCGGACATTTAAAATACACTTGTAAAGTCACATGAAGTATCAATAAATCTACTCAATGTTAATGTAAAAAACTTACCTTTTCTGAAAACTATATTTTCTAAATCAAAAAAACTTTTGGTGAGAAAAGTGGCATCATTTTACATTTTTGGCAAAACTCTTTACTGTCTGGCTTAACAGGAAAAAAAGCTAGATTTTTGTATCGTTTCCATCTGTTGAGCTATCTATCACATATCATAAAACCCTGGAAAATGCCACTATATACTCATGAGATAATGAAAGTGAAAAGGCAAATAACATCTTATTATTATTAAGAAAATAGCTTTGACTTCGGGGACCCCCTGAAAGAGTCTCAGGGACTCTGAGGGGTTCTAGGACCATCCTTTGAGAACCACTGCATTCACAGACCTGTTACAATGTATATAATTATATATAATTTACAGCAGCAAACCATAGTAAATTCTCACCATGCGCCAGGCAGACTGATGAGATTCCGTGCATACACTAACTCAATGATTCCTCAAACAAGTTTATGAGGCAGTGCTATTATTAGGTCAATTTTACAGATGAGGAAACTGAGGCTCAGAGAGGTTAAGTAACTAGCTCAGCTCCACTTAATCAGAAAAAATGGCAGAACAAGTAGAGCACTACAACCCAAGGCAGTCTGGGTCCCTGGCGAAAGCTCGTGGCCCCAGGGTACATGCCTGGTGGGTGTCTCCTGACAACCTCGTTTGAGCAGAGCCTCTAAAGATTTGAGAATTTAAAACCTACAAATGTGGAATTCAAGTATGTATGGTTATAAGAATCCTTCTTTCTGTGCCCCCTAGTCTAATACGGTCTTTCCAAGACTGACCACCTGCCCTCACGCCTGTCCTCCAAGACTGTCTCTGGTTCTTTGAACTTGACTTTCAAATCCGATAAACCTCCCCAACCTTGGGGTAAACACCATCGGTCGTTAGCCTCCCCAGCTGCTGTGCCGCTTTTCCTCATTCCCCTTCCCACCAGCTAGGCCATAACCACTATTAATAACAAGGGTTAACATTTGCTGAGTATGAACTGTGTCTTAGGGACTGTGCTAAGCACTTCACATGCAGTCTATCTCATTTAATTTTCACCACTGAAGCTGGTACTATTTCTTTTTTATTACCTCTTATTATTCCCATGTATCAGGTGAGGACAGTGAGGCTTAGGGATTTAGTTCTTGTTCAATGTCACACAACTGAGCAAGTGGGAGAGTGCCTGCCCTTCAACAGAAAACAGTACCTGCTTCAATAGTGTAAGAGATCACTAGACATTTTTTATCAGGAGGGCAACACAATGAAAATAACATTTTAGAACTGTTATTCTGACAATATCTGAATCTGAGTAGGTTGGGTGAAGTAGAGAGATCAATTTGTACAATTTTGTAATATTCTGAGCATACAATGATTAGGGTCTAAATTAATGATGAAAGAGAAAGGGATAGGAAGAGGGAGAGAAAGGAATAAATCCAAGAAACAGTACAAAGTCACACATGCCAGGATTTAGGGGCTACAGAAAGAAGAGGAATCAGAACCAACTTCCCAATTCTCAGCCTGCATCACAGGAGAACAGAGGCATAGACAGAGTTCACAAGGTGCATCTACACACAGTCTTAGGATTCAGTCCTATGTTTTATAAAACCTTCAGGCTGTTGGTGAGACTGTTAAGGTATTGATCAGAGCCCCAGGGCTTAGATCAGAAAGAACTGGAAGGAGCTTCCTTGAGGCAGCCCCAAATCCCCAAAGAGGAAGCTACACTCCTCTAGAGTCACAGCTCTGTCACCAGCAGGTGGGAGCTGCCTTCCAGGGCGGCCTGGCTTTCTCTGGACCCACAGAGAGGTGTCCATCTGGGGGGCTGACTAGGAGGCCCCACCGGAGCTGATCTCAGGTACATCTGCCAAACAAAGTGTACCTTGAATGACCAGTTCCCACCCTCCATGACAGCCCCCTTGAAACTCCTTACTATCAAAATCTCTTCTTGCTAAAAGGATCTGGTATTTTTCGGAGTGTCCTTTCCAATTTTCCCCAGTTATCTGCCCCAGTGTTGGTTCAGTAAAAATCATCACTTCATTTCTCCAGGGGTGATTCCTAAATTATGAAGGGATCTGTCCCCAAATTCATCAAATGTTCGGAGCAACGTTGGACACAGTCAATCGTTTGCCTGGTGAGCAAATCTGTTTTTCACTCAAACTACAGGATACTTAGCACTATTTTAACCAGCTAAAGCCATTTTGTTTATAAGGAAAATATATCCTGATGTTCTACCTGAGACACTGGGAACCTACTGCACCTGGTCACAGGAGGAGGATCAGTGATACCCTGAGCTGGGGCTGCAGGCGTCATACAGGTCGGGGGGAGCATCCCCAGGAGCCAACCTTCAGCGGCAGATTTTTATCTCAGGGGTATTAACACACCCAACTTCCCCAGGCTCCGCCTCATTCTACTCCTACCTTCCCCCTCCATGTGTTTGCTCATGCTGTTCCCACTCTTTTCAGTCTTTCCCAAATGGGACCTCCACCCTTCTCTCTAAGATCCAACCCAACACCAACTTCCTCCAAGACACCCACCTCACCACACAGTCCACACACTCTTAGCTTGATCCTCCCAGGACTGAGAACTCCTCCAGCCCCCATGTGTTCTTTGCACAAACCCATCTAGCCTTGCTCACATGGACTGCCCTGCTTCAGTTACTTCACATAACATTGAGAAAAGAGCCTTATTCTTCTGTGCTCGAGCTCAGGACCACATCCACAGAGGGTACTGGATAGCACAATGGAAGGTCACAAGCTTTGGCATCATACAGACCAAGGTTCACATGGTCTGTGACCTCCTCTCCCCATGAACTTGGGGCAGGTTGCTTAGTCTCTCTCTATGACTCAGAGTGTTCATCTGAAGCTATGGAGGATGACTGAATCCCCTAGGAAGCAATGTGAGGACTCAATGGGAAGCACAAAAAGGGCCTTGCATGTGCTGGTGTTGAATACAGGGTCACTGTCATCAGGAATTACAGCCACGACCACCAACTCCTGAGCACCCACTCCACTTACGCCTCTGCCTTGGGCTAGAAAACACTTAGAACCTTTCCAGGCAAAGAATTCATTTCTTTTTTAACTTTAAGAGTACAAGGTCTCCTAGATAACCTGTTTAGAATTTAATCACCTCAGTCTACAAAAAAAGTTTTCTGAGCATTTAACAAATGTGTCATAATACGTCAGTGTTCTGAATTCTTAAGTCTTGAGTGAAAGTTCATAGCCAAATAAGAGATCAACAGTGGAATTCTAAACAGTGGCCCTTCTCCATATATTAGTTTCTGCAAAGGGTCTAAAGAGTACTCAAATCTAGCAATGTCTAGAAATGAGATCTGGTGTGCTGCAGCGTGGTTTCAGCTGACTGGAACAAATTTGAACCTTTGATAAATATTTAAAGATCGCCTACCACGGGCCAGGCTCTCTTCCAGGCACTAGGGACACAACAATGAACAAAATGGACATTCTAGTTGGATAAACTCAAACAACAGGCATGGCATCCCCCTAATCTTAAGTCAACCAGTTCAGTGAAAGGTGGCCACCGAAAATCTTCCAACTGGAACCTCATGGAGGGAAGGGCCCAAGGGGGAAAAAAGCAAAAGAGCGAAGGAGGGGGCAGGAGGCTGCAGGTGTGTGTGGGCCCAGAGGTTCCTTCAGGACAGAGCTCCTGCAGACAAAGGGTAGGGAGCAGAGGGAGAGGGAGTCCCACCTTCTACTGCTTTGGACCACAACTCACTAGGGAGTTACTGCCTTCTTGAACCTTCTCCTTGACCTCAACAATGACTGACAGCCTGTGCAAGAAGGGAGGTACCACTGAAATGGCCCCACTCCTATTTACCCGCACCTCCTACAGGATTTTACCTTTGGCCCTGTTCTAAACAGCTCTGACGAGGATGAGTTTATCTGTTAACTATATACCAATAGATTTGCTTGTTAACTCAGGCAGCAAAGCAAGAGACAAGACCTAGACCAGGACGCTCAACACAGAGGTTTCAGTCTGGGCTCTGCTGCAGCAGCTCCCTGAGCTTGGGCAGGTCACTCACTTCATAACTGGCAGCTGAGGTTTTCTCCTGGTCCTGATAATCACTAGGGTCCTGACTGCCATCCTGTTAAAACTAGCCAATTCCATCAAATGTTCATTACACATATAAAATGGTTGGTATTTTTCACCCACACACATATAAATATGATCCAATTTATGTAAAAATTATTTATGATTATGCACATATATAAGGCTGTAAACACATCAACAGGGCATGGAAGGATATAGACCCCATTATTTAAAGTGATTGGTGGGGGAGGGTACAGCTCAGTGGTACAGCATGTACTTAGCATGCACGAGGTCTTGGGTTCAATCCTGAGTACCTCCATTAAAAAAATAAAAATAAAAATAAAGTGATTGTCTTCCAGATGCAGGGAGTGGGTAGGAAGCAGTGACTTAGCAATTTGTACTGTATATGTTTCCATATGTCAACTTCATTTAGAGCATTATGACTGTGTAATAAGAAAAAGACCCAAATAACACATCCACAATAGTGTACGATATGGGTTACGGCATGTGGAGATTAACTTTTATGTGTGTGTGGAAAAATATTTCTTTATTCCTCTCCTCACCTAAAGCTGGAGACAGAGTAAAACACAATTTTGAGGACAACAGTTATTACTTGAGAGAAGAAAGAGGAAAGAATTGTGATTGAGGATGAACACAGCGTATCAGAAGGGTTAGCAATTTTCTGTCCTTTCAGAGGGCTGGGAGATCCTTGAGTATTAGTAGTATTATTTTTTTTAAACACACACACATACACACATTCTACAACATATTGCATATGGTTTTCTATGTTTAATATATGCCATAATAAAAATGCAAAAACACAAAAACTGAGAAATATCCACCTATGTGCCTCGATCTTACGCCTTTCCCCAGGGTGACCTGGACAGAGAGAGATGCTGCTTTGCAGACATGCTGCCTCGAGTACCTTCTCTGGGCCTGGATCTCCTCCTGGGCCGCCCGCCTCTCCTCCGCCCGGGCCTCCTGCACGGCCTGGACCTTCTCGCAGTGGCATTCCATCATGACCCGCTGGATCCTGTGCACCATGCGCTGCTCGGCAGCCAAGTGTTCCCGCTGCAGCTCGTCCTCCATGTTCTGATGTAACTCGATCTTGGTCTTAGCTGCCATTTTCTACAGCAACAGGCAAACTAGGTTTAGATGTTACAGCTCTGAGGGTTTGAAAAAGCACACTAAAAGGTTACTCAAGTCGTAATTAACCTACCCGATGGAAGGTACACTGGTTAAGCCTGATGATTTGAAAAGAGTGTGTAAAAAAAGCAGACTCACAGATCTAGAGATCAAACCTGAAGGGTTACTGGTGGGGAGAGGGGAGGGAGAGGGACAAGATGGGTGGAAAAGAGTTATGGGATAGTATGAAATCATGTGTGTGAAACTTCTGAAAATAGTAAAGCACTATAGAATTTAAAGAACCCTGCATTCAATAAAAAATTAATTTTTTAAAAGTAAAGGAATACAGAAAAAATGTGAAAAAAACTGGAATGGAAATCTGTAATATGGAATACTATATGACTATTGAAAAGAAAAAGAAGAAGAGTGTACACTGTATGGAAAGGTTTCATTTATGACGATGCTAGGTAAGCCAGAGACAATCTAGCCTAAGTATGAGTACAGATACTACTGGAAAGGAATGTGCAAGAAGAAAAGGAATTAGGTTACAGGTATTTTTTTCTTGATTGCCCAAATATTTTTGAGTGTTCTATTATATCTGTGATTGGAAATACATAAAATGGTGCTGCTTTAGGAAATCAGTCCTGGAAGATGGCCAAAATAATGGCTATGCCTCATGAGAGTCTCCTGGGTAGGAGGGGGCCTGAGGCTCGGGCAGCACAGGACTGCAGTCACAGGAGCCTGCCTGCCAGTCCCCACTGTCATTCTTGACCATTCCAGCTCATTCACGTTGAGGGGCCCTTCCTTATTTCCAGAGGCAACAGGAACAGGGCTCCACCACTCCAGGATATAAGGACCTGTGGAGGCTTCAGCCAAGTAAAGAGAGGTGGCACTTGTCAAACCAGGACTTGAGGGAAACAGGCTCACAAAAAATACCCTGCATCCTTGGAAATGCCCACTGACAGCTCGGCTTGCAGGCACAGTGCTCGGACCAGCGCTACAAGCAGGAAGAGGCTAGAATCCCTGTCTTCGGATCCACTACCTAGCGGAGGAGACCAACAACCTAATCCTGCCACAGAAACACGTGCCAGAAAGGAGGAGCGATTAATGCTGTCCAGGAGTTTCAGAACTCTCATGTAAAGGTAAATTTGTATCTCTATTTTAGAAATAATGGGAGAATACAAAGAAACTAAGTTATTTCACATGGAGGAAGAATGGCATAGGGAACTATATTCAATAGCTTGTAATAAACTATAATAGAGAAGAATCTGAAAAAGAACATATATATATTTCATATAATATACATATATATCACTTTGCTACATGCTTGAAACTAACACAATATTGTAAATCAACTATAACTGCAATAAAACAAAATTAAAAAAAAAAAAAGATCCAGGAACTGAAAGCAGGATTCTCGCCTGCCAGCTTCTCACTTCATTGCTGGCTGTGATGCGAGGGTCTTTCCAGAGATCCATCAGTTTATTTTCATTCCAGAAACCCCATACAATCTTACAAGACAGTATGGTGAGGTTCCTCCCTCTTTCCCTGACTCACGGCTTCCCACCTGCTCCCCGTCTCCCGGAGACCATCACTGACTGGGGAAAGGAGAGGGTCTGCTATGGGTAATAAGCCAGAGTCCCTATCTTGTAGTCAGAGGCTGTTACTTAACTTCTCAGTGGGTATTTTAACTTCTTACAGATTATTTCAAGTACATTTTCAGCAACTGAGATTGCCACATGGTTGAGCCCTAGATAGATGAAGTATTATCATAATACATTTCTATTTGAATCACAGATTTTTAAAATGACAGCCCAGCCCTTTTAATTTGACTGGCAGCTGAACTAGGATTCAGAGACTTAAACCCAATCCCTCTTTTATGTAATGATTCCATAAAACCGAAATCACTTTACTGCCTCACATAGTATGTCCAACACATATTTAAAGCTACAGAAATCATTCAACGACCTACTGTTTGGCAGTTTTCTTCTTCAATGGAAAGTCTTCCAGTTAAATTACTTTAACTGAAATGCATTTTGAGTGAATCAGCCCCTAGTTTGAAATGAGAGATAGCCTCAGGAAATCCATCGTGTGTACTGTGTGGATGTTTGATAGGCATTTACTACACAACGTCTCCCTCAGGAGAAGCTTCCCTCAGGTCTCAGATGCAGGAAGGTCTGGGCCATCTGAGTGCCTGATTTGTTTTGACCTTATGGACGTGGTGATTCGTGGCATTTTCCTTACTGTGCTGACTGCCAGAAAGCTCAGGGCCCAACTAATGATAACTGCACAGGACCTTGTGGTATACATATATTTTTAAGTTTTAGATTCACATCTGACTTCATTGTACCTCCTACTCTAGTTTTCCCTTAGATTCCATTTTATCATTTACTATTTATATTACCGTATTTGAACAAGAAAATATGAGCACCTTTTCAAAATACTAGCTCTCCACTGGATGAGACCTTGTAACTTTATTTAACAGCAAGTACCTGAGACTTACCCCAAATTCTTAACATCACAGGAGAGCCATGCCTAGTGATATCTATGTATCAGAGTGTAATGCTATTTGGTTCTAGAAGAACTTGGCTTTTTGCTCTCTATAATCTCAAATTTTAACAGGTGTAAGAATCACATGGGCTGCTGGTTACAAACACTGCCATTGATTCTGTAGGTCAGGTGGGGCCCAGGAACCTGCAGCTAAGTAGATGCTAAGGTAGGAGGTTCAAGACACCCCTTGAGGAACTACTCATGTCTATGTCCTGGTACCCTACAGCTGAAATAACCCTACGCATCCCTCTTTGACAAATCTTTGACAAATCACTCCACTACATAGAAAAAGTTTCTGAGACTTTTCCCTCTAACTTTTCCCCTTTAAATTTTCTTAGGACTTTTATTTTAACACTACGTGCACCAATTGTACCCAAAGACTATATGAGGTAAGTCAAATTACTTAAAATAAGACTAGGATGTGACATCCTTGAAACAGGCATCATATCTAAGTTGTCCTTGTATCACTACATGCTAATAACAGGAGTGACATTCAAACTGTGTCACCTCTGGCTGAAGCTTTGGGCAGGGTCCCAGAGCCCCACACCAATGGAAACGGATGACCCTTCAAAGTGCTGGGTTGGGGGAGGTCCAGGGTGACGAAGGTGTTCGGGGGCTTAGGGAGTGGTTATTTATGAACCAATAGAGAAATATTTTACTATTCAAGAACCAGAATGGCCATTCTGGTACCTGCTAGCTGACTGGCAGGCCTGTCCAATGTGCTGTAAATGTCCCTCACATCTGGAACTGAAAGCAGGGACGGGCAGTGGGACACCACAGCCGCCCTCAGGGACCATGGTCACTGGAGCCAAGCAGGGAGGGCCCCACCATCCTGTAGGAGCCCTGGGGTGGACTCCCTTTCCTGCCAGCAAGTTTTCCGAGGACAAGGACAGTCCCTTTAATCTCATCTAGTACAGATCTGAGAAATGGCAGGTGCTCATGGCTGAAACAAGGGACAGATGGGCCTGTGGTCCCTGAACTGTTTGTTAGTTATGTTCTTATTAAATGAGGCCAAACATGGGGTCAGACGTCTGCCACTTTCCCTCCAGCTTCTGCCCATGAATCATCACGCCGGCACTGTGTCTTGTCCTGTCCCTCCCAAGGCCCACACGTGAAGAGTTCTGCATCTTTTTCCTTTGAGGAGATTTTGAACTCAGCTGTGTAAAGGCCTGGGCCTCTGCCTGGCCTAATTTTGCTAATTACCTAGAGCCATGTACTTAAACAGGTTACAGGTTAGAAAATGTTCCCCTCATTTGATGACCTCTGGTCCTGCAGGAAATACTTGAGAAACAGCTCGGGGGTCCCTCTCAGCACTGTTTAGGAAATTTAGGAAAAAGGATACAATCAGAGAGCCCAGAAGAAGGGAGAGAGGAGCCTGCTTCCTCTGTTCAGCCTCTGCTTTTGCAGTTACGAACTCAAGGCACCGTACTGGCACTGGGACAAGGGTGGTAGCAAGACAGACACGTCTCTTGGAGGCTGCAGGCATGTGGCCATCAGACATAATGAGTCATCCTCCAGTCTATTTACTGATCCCAGTGATGGGTGGTGACTGCCAGGAAAGAGGATGAGGTGACAAGGACAGGGCATGGGGGCAGGGCTGTTGGGTAAGGCTTCCCTTGACCAGAGATGTTTGATGTCTAATGACATGCAGGAAGAACATTCCAGCAAAGTCCCCAAGGCATGAAAGAGTATGGTGCGGACAGGTTCGAGGACCCAGAAGGGTGGTGAGAAGAGGGAAGAGCCAGTGGCAGGAGATGTGGGGTCCGCCAGGTACAGGTGGCTCCTTCGTGCCTTGGAACCTCATAAAGATTTGGGTTCATCATGTCAAAGGGATTCTCCTGCATCCATGTATCACTGCCACCATGGAGTCCAGCATCTCTTCCATGAAAATCACAGACCTCCCAACCCACCTCCATAAAACACCCACCTAGACTTTTAAGTATGATTGTCTTCTTCTCCCATTCCCCTGCCAGAGCTTTCTACTATCATAAGCACGTCTAAAAAGACAACGAACAAGCCACTATAAAAACCTGTAAATCTTTTTGATGTTCTTCTTCCAGGACCTGAATTCTCATTTTGTACATGTCCTTTGCTTCTTTGAGGGCTTTCTTCACTGCTTGTCTTTGGCGTTCATCAGCCTTGGAAAGAAAGAGGAGTCCATTTATTTATTAATATGTCAAGTTTTTTATGTTTAATGAAAATGAACAACCACTGTGGATCCCCTGATTACTGGCTCCATTCCATCTCAAACCTCCCTTTGCAAACTGGCTGCCTCGGCCAGAGATGCTGTAACTCAGCCCAAGCCTTGACTAATATCACTGTTTCAGGAATTGCTAATGAGAGCTTTACTGTAGGCTGCTGGGTTGTCTTTTTCTTTGGCACTTTATTTCTTGCTTGATTGACTATGAAAGTAATGTATGCTAATTGCAGAAAATCTGGAAAATACAGAGAAGTGGAAAAATGCCAAAGCTAGAAATTGCTGCGAAGGGAGGCTTAGTACCATCCCAGATCCCCTGTACCATGTCTTCAGAAAGACGTTTCATTATCTTATTTGAAGAGAAAGCATTCGATATACTTAAGTGGCAGATTATTCACAAAAGCATTCCATTGTATTAGGGTACATAAGTAACAGTTCACAATCAATTTCCATTTTATTATTATTGATAAGGAGAAATGACTACTAAGATTTTATACGTATTACCCTTTGCCTTGGAGCATTTTGTACCTTCAAAGTACTTTCATACCAAGCTCTTGCTGGGACTAATACCAGATAATTCCAACACTCTTTGCTATGGTGTCTATTTTATGGAGAGACCGAGAAATAATGTTTAAGCGCTGTGGCTTGCCCTGCTCTCAGGGGACGCTGATTCTCTTTAGGAAGTCATGTATGGTGTTCTCCCTCCGGCTGGAGGAAATGGGGGTTGGAGGATGAAGATCCTGCTTCTCTTCAGTGTCTGGGATCTGACCATGAGCCCCAACACACTCGAATTGCCTTATGGCCCTCAGTAGTCATGTGGACCAGGCGTAAAGGACTCTGCAGTAAAGGGGAGCAGGGAGAGAGGGTGAAAAGGAGTCAGCTATGATGCAGCATTTGGGGACAAAGGGCAGTTAAGGGTACTACACACTGCACAAATGGATGGTCTACATGTTAAATATGAAGCAATAATAAACAATTAACAAGAATGTCTTCTTAGAAAAGTTTTAATCCAATGAGAATAAAGGCACAGGAGTCATCCACACATAGGGGCAATTTAGAAGGAAGCTCATAGCGGGGAGGGTATAGCTCAGTGGCAAAGTGCATAACTAGCATGCACAAAGTCCTGGGTTCAATCCCCAGTGCCTCCATTGAAATAGATAAATAGATAAACCTAATTACATCCTCCCTCAAAACAAATAAACAAACCAAAAAAAAAAAAAAAAAAGAAGAAAAAGAAAGAAAGAAAAGAAAAAGAAACAGAAGTAAGCTCCTGACAATGCCTGCTTCATCTTAAGCACGTGCTCTATGTGGGCATGTTATTTCATCAAACCCTCTCAACAATTCCATAGCGTGAGTATTACTGTTTCTGTTTTACATTTGAAGAAGCCAAGACAACAGAATTGAAGAACTTTCCCAGGGTCCCACAGAGAGCCAGCATTCAAAGTCAGTTCTGCCTGACTTGACCATTTCTGACAACTCTGAAGTCAAAAAATTGGAAAGATGCATTTAGGTCGACTTCCAACCTCTTTTACCTGAGCCCATATTTCAGCTTCTGCTTTTGCAATACGTTCTTTGAGCACAGCCTCCTGAAACTGCTCTTCCTTATTCAGGATATCTGTCCCGATATCTGTGTATTTGAAGAAAACAAATGATAAATATCCACAGACTGTTTCTTGGCTTTCCTTTTCACTGTTATTGAGTTTTTTTTTATTGGAGTCATCTGAGATATACTCTTTAGGAGATGTCAATCTTAAAAGATTCAGGCAGAGGGGTAGGCTTTTCCCTAATGGTTAGGAAGGAACTCATGGCACTGTTAGGCCCGGATTCATCACCTCCGGTCCACATGGAGGCAGCTGGGGGAGTAAAGTGGCAGAAAGGAGTACACACTGTACCCACAGAGTGGTGAGTCCAGCTCCTCTCTCCCTGCTCCACTCTTGGTGCTGGTGTTAACCACCACCAGGAAGGCAGCAGCAGAATGCTTTCTTTAATAAGCTGTGTGTCTCTTTAGTGTGTAGGTCTTCATGGAGTTAGCTGCTTCAGTTGTGGAGTGAGTTAAGAGGCAGGAGTTTAGCACTTCTTTAGCAATGATCTCATTTAATTTCCAGCTAATAATATCCTCATATTATCCTCTCCACCCAAGCAAGAAAATAAAAGCCTGAGGAGGTTCAAGGACCACATGCTATCAGAGAGCTGGGGACAGAGCTGGACTGAGCTCACTAAGCTGGGCCCAGGCCTTTCTCCAACTTCTCCTGCCGGAGTGGATTGTGAGAGGCGGCTCACGACCTGCGTGGGGATGAGAGCCCTCTGAGTGCTGACATCACACACACCGTGATCTTTATCTCCAATTCAAACTATGACAGTAATTAGTCTTTGCTCCATTCATTGCTCACATCTTAGATGCACTGAATTATTAACTGTGTGATTAGGTCTTGATGACCAACTTCCTAAAATTAAAATTACAAATCACATCTCAAACTGTAGTACATCTCTCATGGTGCCTCACTTGGTAATAAACACAGATAAGACACTGGGGACATACATGTTTGTCTGACCAACACCTTTTCTGCCCCTCTGGGAACAGGACCCATCTTCCTCAAGAACTCTCTCTCACCTCCTCTGGGACTGCCAATTGCAACAGCCAACCTGCTTGGTCCAGCACATTATCCCCATCCTCCAGGCCCCATTAAATGACCCAGGATTGGGCACATGCTGGAGGATTTTAGAGATAGCTGTAAGGAGAACATGGCTCTTCTTCCTCTAAGGTCTCTAAGCTGGAGGTGTTAGGTGATTAGAGTTGTTGGAAGCTACTTCTACTCCTTTCTCAGCTGCTGGAGCAAGCCTGGCCGCAGTAGTAAAGGATTAAGCCAGCTCACTAAGAGAGCGGGTGTGGACAGATTTACAGCCCTGGTGCCAGGTCCCCCTGGGGTTTCTCTGTTAAAAGGATCGAGAAATTCCCTTTTATACAATCTAGTCTGAGTGGTGTTCTTGTCACCTGCAACTGAAAGTCCACGCTTGGTGCCACTGAGAGTCTTTGCTACTAGATTATCAATGAGTCTAAAAACATAAGGCAGTGAATACCATGAGAGGGGTGGACACGTATTGCACAGGCTGAGTTGTGTGGGCATAATTATGAAAGATCTGGGAAGAAATGTGACGAAGCAGGGACCATCAACGTGTTGTGCTTCGTAAAGACGTGATACAAGTGTAGGCTGCTATTACCTTTTTTTTATACTGAAGTCCCACTACTTTATACTAGTTGTGCTCAACCCTGATTGTACAGCAGGATCCCTGCACAGCTTTCTAAAAATGCACACGCTGAAAAAGGAACAAACTATGCACACAAAGAACACCACAGATGGATCTCAAGGGTAGTATGCCAAGTGAAAAAAGACAGTTTCAAAGCGTTACATCTGTCGGATTCTATTTCTATGACATTCTTAAAGGGCTACAATTACAGTGATGGAGAACCGAGTAGAGTTTCGAGTTATGGGGCGTTAAGAGATAACATGAGGCAACTTCTTTATAGTGAAGAAACATTTCTATGTTCTGGTTGTGGGTGATAGTTACCTGAATCCACATATGTGATACATTTCATAAAATTATACACCAAGGAGAAAAAGTGCATGTAAGGTCTGCACCTGAATTAATAGTATTGTTCCAACCCCAGTCTCCTGGTTTTGACAATGCACCAGCGTCATGTAAGACGTCAATGAGAGAAGCTGGATGAGGGGTACCTGGGAACTCTGTTCTATTTTTAAAACTTGTCAGCCTTCATCTATTTCCAAATAAAAATCTATTAAAATACGTTTTAAAATATTTAAAAATTAAAACACACACACATGTGCTGAGGCCTGATTGTGAACATTCTAATTTAGTGGGTCTGCGTTAGATTAGTATTACATCCAATGAGACTGTGGATTTAAAAGCTCTGTAGGACACTGCTGGGTTGAGAACTATTGCCCTACGCAAAACTCGTTAGCATTTATACAATATGCTTTAATTTACACACTTAATGTTTGGATTCAGATATCCTAGAAGGCATAAGGAATCAATCGATAGAAGTATATCTAAAAATTGAGATCCGTTGTTCTGGGTGTAAAAAGTTCATTTAGAGGTTATAATGAATAAGTCATACTGAGCATCTATTCAAAGTTAAAAATCAGTAATCAGCTTTGGTACTGATATTTTTAAGGGAAGATCCCAATTTGATCTCCTCTGCATTTTAGTTTTTCCAAAACTAAAGTTCTCTACTCTCTAGCTTCTTATGTTTTCAAAGATCAGAAGTGAAATTTAATCACCACTCATTTAACACAGCAGAGGAAGAAAGGATCAGAGAAGCATTTTGAAAGTCCTTAGAAAACACTTCTAAGGCTTAAAGTCACACTGAAAATATCTGACAGGAATGAGGAGAGAAGGAAATGTGTAATCACAACTTGATCTGCTTATTAGAAGTGCACTAATAGTACCTATTCTCATGTCATCTGTATCTATCTACTTTCATGTCACCAGCTACTAATAAAGACTATAGTTTCTTTCAACCATTTATTAAGGTGTTACTTAGAGATATTTCCTCTCCCATGTGTATGGGCAAGGGCAAAAACAACTCCCAGTTATTATTATGTGCCAGGCTTTAGACTAGGGACAAATATTTCATTAAAGCCTCATAACATACCTGCAAGATAAGTATTAACATCCTTATTGACATATAAGGAAACTCATATGCAAAGAGTCTAAGTATCCTGTCCAGGGCACATAAGTAGTAAGAAAAGCCAGATTTCAACCCATATCCTTCTCATGTCAAACAGGCACCCCTGCAGGACAGGCAGCTTTAATCAGGAGAGCCAATAAAAGTCTATCTAACAGGAAGAAAGACATACAAAGCTATGAAAATTTAGAACAAAGGGAAACAGCAAAGTCACTTACCCAGTATATCTTTGTGAGTGTAAAAGCGTGTCTTAAATGGCTTATATTCATGGATCCGTTTGAAGGTTTCCCCAAAAGGGGCTGGTGGAATTATTTTATTACAAACAGCACAGCAAACAAAGCTTGTGTAATTCGGAGTTCTGATCATAATTAGATTTGAAGTATCTTTTACTATGTACAGTTAAAACACTCTAAAGAACAGAAAAAGGAGTTTGAAGAAAAGCTAGAAGTTTAAGAAAGCTGGAAGAGGTTCAAGGTTTTAGGACAATGCTAGAGGCTGACAAGGATGAAGTGATTCTCCATGACGAGGGAGTGGTTACATGCCTAACATCAGAGAGCGGTACCGAAAGCCTCTGCCATATGAGGTGTGGGCACTGGGTTTGGGAAGATCTGAGCAGGTGCTCCCTCCCAGACTCTAGATTACACTGTTAACTTACTTAGCAACTGTTGCTAGGCAAGACAAGCTTTGCTCATAAAAGCAACCAGAAATAACAAGAGGGAGCATGGTACAGCTGTTCATTTCCCAGACACTTGCTGTATTAGTTTCCTATTGCTGCTTTAACAAATGACCACACAGTCAGTGATTTAAAACAATACAAGTTCATTCTCTTGGAGTTCTAGAGGTCAGAAGTCCAAAATGAGTCTTACCGGGCTAAAATTAAGGTGTATGCAGCACTGGTACCTTCTGGAGGTTTCAGGGGAGAATCTGTTTCCTTGCCTTTTCCAGCTTCCAGAGGCTGCTCACATTCCTTGGTCCATGGGCTCCCATCAATGTTGCCTTTCTCCCACTCATGGTGACATCACTTCTTCCTCTGATCATCTGTCACCCTCTTATAAGGACCTTTGTGATTATATGAGGCTCTCCCAGATAAAGGATAATCTCCCCATCTCAAAATTCATCACTTTATCACATCTCTCAAGTCCCTCTTGCCATCAAATGTAACACATTCCCAGGCTCTAGGGATCAGGAGCCAAGTGTCTCCAGGTGGTGTGGGGAGAGAGTAGTGTTATTCAGCCTACTACACTTTCTTTTAAATGGTTTATTTAACAGATTGATTTCCTTTAGGCCAGGAAAAGAGGGAGTTTAATTTTTTTCAAGTTATCTATATGTGTGATGCTTTTGTGCCATGGCAATAAAACTGGGAAATATCACAGTATCTTAAAGGAAAAATTACTTTCATTAAGTTAACACTCAAAATTACAAAGCTTTGTTTTTAAAATCACAGTTAACTCATTTGTTGTCCCTGCTTTAAAATGGGAAGTCCTGAACCATTTTAAATCTCAAGAACCCTCTTGGTGCCTGGGATAGGTGGGTTATCCTACAGAAGGTAAGGCTATATAACAATAAATAAATTCACTGTTTACATCAAGAAATTCTTGAAAACCAACTTATCTACTGACCTGCTTTCTCCTCTAGAAAAATTGCTCTTCTATGAGAAAAGATTACTTCCCTGGGCAGAGGTCACTTGCTGCTTATCAATAGTTTGCTTATCAAAACTTGCTTCAAGACCTCATCGACTACGTTACTAAATTTGCCCAATTTCAGCCAGATTCTTGCATTGAAAGACACTCCTTCTACCCCTTAAACCCAGATTCCAAAAATGCTGTCAGTATCCCGCCCTGAGCACCCCCTTCTTAGACAACTGACTCTGTCAGTGGCCTTTTCCTTTAGACAGCACACAGCCAGGCAGCCGGTGACACTGCACACAGGAAGACTGTGCTATGTGATTTGTAACCACCTCATAAACAGTATCGCAGTCAGGTTACCTGTTTCTAAAATTCAATGTGATTCTTCCCCTGTGCAATTTTTCACAGCTGGGTGCCCTGCTGAATCTTCTGCTACCCTGGACCAGTCACACGTGTTCACGTGGCTTAAGGCTGCCCTCTGTCCAGTTCCTGCTGCCCTTCTTTGCTGCAATAGTCTCTGATAGTTCCCCTAAAATCTCCCCCCACCAAATAGCAACTTATTTTGTTGACTAGTAGGACTCTAAGGATGACAATGTGACATTAAATGCACAAGTTGAAAACAGAAGAATTCTAGTTCTGTAACAGCCAACAGCAAAAGATAATATTTTAAAAGGCATTTTATACCACCTGAGTGCATTTTAAACTATATGAAGTGCACTATATAGAGAAACATAGCAAAGAAATTTAGGGTTCAGTAGTAAAGATTTAATTTAGTTGCATGTAGATAACTCAGTTAGCTAAGCTCTTATATCTACAAATCAGACATAATTACATTTTCATGTTTCTTGCAAAACCACCATAAAGCACTAGAAATTAAAAACTTACATCATGATAAACTCTGCCTGTACAATTATTATTACTTGGTAAAAATATATGAAACAAAACTTCAAAGGTGAGATTTATTACTGAACTCTAATTCCAATGATTTGGAGAATGGGGCAAATATCTAGAAGTGAAACAGGTCTAGAACCCTCATCAGGAAGAGTTAAATTACATGAGGTAAACCCAGGACAGTAAGGAGACCTTCTTTTCTTATCTGAGTAGTTATTTTTAAATAACTACAAGAACTCTTGGTCTTATGTTTATAATATCACTTTAACATTAATTTACAAAAACCAAAATAGATAACATTTAGTTGTAGTCAAATAAAAACATCAAGCCTCAGTATAACATACTTAAAAAAAAAAAAAAGAAAAGCTCCAATTACTTTAGGTTATTCGCTCATTTAATCTTTAACAGGTGTGTGGGAGTATCAGCATCTCTTCAATTGTAATAAAATTCTGGGCCAAAATTAGCTGAAATGAAAAATCAAACTATATATATGATTTGTGACCCTGTAAAAACGATTTGCTTTTAAATGAAGGCTTTACAATAATTTACCATTATTTCTTCTTCAAATATAGGTCCCATGCCAGGTGTAAAATGAATAGTCTTTGCAAATAGCAAAACAAACTAAAACCCTCAAGACAGTTGTAAATGCACAATTCCCCTTAAAATACTATGCAAATTTAATTCATGAAAATGACTTCCATTCTCCTGGCACTTTTATAAGAGGATTTAATAAAAGAAAATATTGTGAAGCTCTTTCTGTGGAAAAAGAACGAGGCAACGACTATAGGACAACACTCACTCCAGAGGTCCGGCTGTAAGTGCCACCCTGCTCCCTTACTAGCAAATCCCGGAACAAGAAACATGCTTTTGTGCGGGCATAACCTTGAGTGGAAGATTTCAGAGCCCTGCCATGCAGCTCCGTCCGCAGTCACCAGCACTGCTAATCCCACTTAGACGTTCTCCTCCTCATGTAACTGTGCCCCTCACTGTCAACAGCTTCATAGAGGTCCTTCTTATTCTCTTGTGTTGCATGTAGATAACCAATATACGCCACGCAAAGGGAAAGGGTTATCAACCCAAAAGCCATTACGGGTTTGTTCTGTCAAAGAAAACAAATGATAAGGCCTCATTAAGACTAATCATTTGAGGAGACTCAAGTATCTGTCTTGGTTCCCTGTTCATCTGCCATGTCTTTATTACCACACTGGCATTCCTATGGCAATATTTTCATTTATAATAATTTACTCAGTTTTCTATTCAATTAATTCGACTCCTGATAAAGACCGTACAAGACTCTTGCCCCTCCTCTCCACAGCCAGGACATCTCCCACCTTCACCTTCAGGAAGGGGAGCCTGGGAGAAGCACAGGGGGAACTAGAGGCCTGGAAACTGGTCCAGCGCTCAGTTTTCAGTGCTATCTGTGTGATGTGGAAAAGTTGCTTAATTTCTCTGGACCCAAGGTTCCCATTTGCAAATCTTAAATTAGTTAATTTTATTAGGAAGTGAGGAACGAAGTATACATGCTATTCTCACCTGAGTTACAGATAATTAGCAGAAAGCCTTTTGTGTCATAAAAAGGTACAGCAAAACGGATACACTCTTCTCTGGGAACTTACTCTATTCAAGAAATTTAGTGATTACAACAGATATGCTGTTATGATAACCTTGATTTGCTGCTGAAAAATCCAAGACCCTAAGAGGTACAGTGATGTAGCTTTGAATATTTTTTTTTAAAGCTTTTTAAGTTTGTCTGTTTTTTCTTTTTGCTTCTGTCACCATACCTGTTGTATTACTATTATTTCAGATCTTAATCATCAAAAAAATAAAGGTCAAATTTTTTCACTTGGATGGACACCTGAGAAAGGCCACAAACACAGAGCAGTTTAAATCTGCAATTCCTGAAATGTATTTGGCAATTGAAAGAACACATTAGTTCAAAGTTTTTAAAACATTCTACCTTGATTTAATGATTTGATTGTTAAATTGAACTATTTAACTTACAAATAGTTTATACTGGCAACTATGTTACTAAAATTCTAATCATTATATTTAAGTACATTTTATAATGATTTGATTTGATTTACATTTATTTAAAAATAAAATATGTCAAGTCAAATATACTCAATAATTTGCTCCAAAAATATCGGTAACTCCCTAACAGTGTACAAAAGCATGTTTTGAAATTTTTCAAGAAATGTTTGCAATATCCCATAGGTTAAAATATTAATAAAGCCTGGAATTGTAGACTGTAAGAATGCTCAGATTTTCATTGTTTTGTTTCAATGGAAGGTCCTGTTTACTCAATAGCACATGAGGAAATGATAAAAATTTCATTAAAATTAATGCAGCTATTAAAATAAAATTTTAAACAGGTATTTGAGAAGCTGATCCATTAAAATCCAACCATTTTCCATTAAAATTCTCAAATGCTCTCAAAATAATTAGTTTTACATGTATATTTAGTTAAACAGTATTTAAGATTTTCCTTGGGGGAGGATATAGCTCAAATGGTAGAGTGTGTGCTTAGCATGCGCGAGGTCCTGGGTTCAATCCCCAGCACCTCCTCTAAAAATAAATAAACCTAATTATCTCCCCCACCCCCATCAAAATAAAACAATTAAATAATACAACAATTAAAAAATATATATAAAAGATTTTCTTTCCACCTGCCTTTTATTCACAAAGAGGTCTTTTAGTTAACATAAAGTTTCCATTATAAAATCCAATGATACAGGAAAATAAGATTTCTGACAGCCTTGTTAAATTACACATAAATTCTTATCCTGGATGTATTTCTTACAGGTTTAATAAAGAGCTCTGGATTCACAGCTCGAAATAAAGTTGTGGTGCGGACCCCTCTGAGCCCTGGGTTTCCAAAGTCTTTCTCCTTGGGTGTCTCCTTTTTAAAGGCTGGAGGCTCAGGTGCCGAAGACATCTTGATTTATTTAGTACCTAAAAATAAAATAAGAGACTCTTTTTCCCTTCAAGATTATTATTTTTTTTTTTTTTTGGATAACGGTTTTTAAAAAATCCTGTATTCATTCCTTTTTAAAATTCCAGTCCAGATATACACCAAAAGAAACTGTCAATTATTTTATTACTTTGTATAACACAAACCTTCTAAGTGGCGCTTTAAGTTTTGTTGGGGGAAATGGTTATTTTTACTTTTCATCTCTTAGAACAAGCTAGTGAGGTACCCAAATGTTGCTTTCCTACTGCGCCCAGAGCCTGGAACACTTGTTTTTTTGGTCTGAGTCACAATGCATCTTGTTCTATGCAGAGGGTACTGTGGGTGGGAGTGGCCAGAGGGTTAGTCACACTTTTATTTCCTTCCATTCTTTCCATCCTCACCTTCCAACAGCCCCGCCAGGACACCCATCTGAGAGAAGTGCGAGCGTTCCTTTGCTCAATTTCTCCTACAGATCCACTCCTGTCTCACCTCCCCTTCCCACTCCGCCGCCGCCCCCTCAGCACTGGAACCAGGCAGGAAGGGGCAGCAGCTGTCTGTCCTCACTCCCCTCTTGCCTGTCGGCCACTCTGGGAACAAGTGCTCTGCTACCTCCTTAATCCTAATATCCTTCTTTCTCTTAATTACTCTAAATCTATCCTATCCAAGTATGTCTTTGGCTTCTGGTCCTCCCAGCTGCAGTATCAACATTTTATGAATATTTTTCTCTTCTAGATATTATTAGACAAAAGCATATTCCTAGGGAGGGGTGTGAGAGAGGGGAAGGTTGGAAGAGAGCAGGTGGGGAAAGAAATCTTCCAAAGAAAGGCTGAAATTGACAATAAAATTCTTCAGGGGAAATGCTGAACCCTATGGTACGATAAGGTCAAACACTCACATTTAAACACTCTTTGGGGCTTTGTTCATTCAAGTATTCTTTAAGTCTTTCATTTTACATAGTCTTTATAAAAGCAATTATTTTTGTAACACTATTTCTTATGGAGAAAATCAGTTTAGTTTTTTTCAAGTTTTTGAAAAAGACTAAATGTTCAATGGGAAAAACTCAGCATATGCACTATCTGAGCACAGGAGTGTGTTGTGGGCAGAGCAGCTGTCCCTCAGGGAGAGGATACTGCATTTCACTCCTTCCATCCCCTGGCCAACCATTCTCAGCCCTTCATTAAATAACCTCGCCTCCTCTGGGTATGTGTATTGGCTTCATAATCACAGGGGAGCAAATGAGGGTTTCTGAAGCCCTGGGGGTCAGCAGACTTGCCAATGACAACGTTCTCATCTTTTCCCTCCAAGCATGCATCACAGCACAACAGAGCAGTAGTCAATCTCTGTTTACCTCCTTTACAAAGTCTACCCTGGACACAAAGTATATGAAGTAACAACTGGTAAAATACTTATTTCATCAGCATTTAAAACATCATTCAAGCTGTAACTAGAATTGTTCTTTTTTGTTTGTAATTTCAACTATATTCAAGTCACTAATTTTCTGTGCTGGAACAGTGATTTTTTTTTCACTACTGACAACTTCTGAAACAATTCCATAATATGCCTAAAATTTGTTCAGCAGGCATACACTTGTTTGAAACTTATCATGCCTAAGGTTGGCCAAAAAAAAAAAATCCAAAGTTTTCTGCTGAATCAGCAGTCCATTCATATGCCCATATGTTGCACAAACTTCTTGAAACTGTTGACTGAAGAAACACGCACAACCTAAACGTTGTGAGGTAAATTTTATTTGGGGACCTTACTAAGAACTACACCCTGGAAGACAGCCTCTCAGACAACTCCGAGGAACTGCTCTGAAGAGGTAAATAAGGAGCCAGAATATAAAGGACTTTTTGCTGGGGGAAAAAAATGTAGTTAGTTGAGCATCAAAAGATTACTGCTAATCGCAAAAAAACAGACATCTCAAGTTACTTATTTTTGCGCTTTTCCACGTATGGAAAGATGCAAGAGTCTGGGCTCACTGAAATGATTCTTTAGATATGCGTCTTAACTACCTAGGGCCAGAATCCAGAGCACAGACTATTTCCTATTTTTCTCCCTCCTGAATTCTCCTCAGGTGGTCATCTTCACCATCGAGGCCAATCTCCTTTTTTAAACAAAAAAATCTAAACCCAAAGAGTCTGTTTTTGCTGATGGGAGAGTGAGCTAATCCAGGTCTCTCAATTTCCAGCCTGCCCCTAGTCCACCTCTCCAACCTACCCTACTCCTAAATCAATAAGGCATATAAATTATTACAAGCTTTAAGAAACATACAACTGTTATCATTTAAATTTTAAAAATGAATTCTGCATTTGTTGTTTTATTTATTTTGAGGGGTGTAATTACGTTTATTTATTTTTTAGAGGAGTTACTGGGGATTGAACCCAGGACTTCCTGCATGCTAAGCATGCACTCCACCACTTGAGCTATACCTTCCCCACTGCATTTGTTGTTTTTAATGTTAAAAAGAAAAAAAAAAAAAGCTATTAAAGTACCTTTCCATCTCTTGAATGTATTGTACCTAAACAAAGGAGAAAGGATTTGACAATGGAGGTTGCAGACTATCTGAGGGCTGGAAGGAATTATTTGGGTCCGCTCTCCTCCCCTCCCCATATTGTGCTACCTGCCCCACAGCTTACTTACAGATTTTTAAAAGCCTCCAGAAAAAAGAAACTGCACGCAATTAAGTTCCAGACATTGTGTTGCAGGGGGAACACAAGTCCGTTAACAGCTAAAAAGGAAAGAGGCATCTCAGGTGAAAACAATTACAAAACCATTTTCCCCTAAGTAGGAGTTTGGTGAGATGGGATACCAAAAAACCGTCCAGGAGACGGGAGGGTTCTTGGGGGTGGAGGTGCCCATAGATGGGGCAGGACCAGGCTCTGGGATGCAAGGGGCGGGAAAGGCGCCCCGTGGGGTCAGAGGCCTCCGTGCCCTGGCTCGGGGCGCCCACAGAGTGGCAGGACTCGGGCCCGAGAGAACACCGCCGAGTTCGGCGCATTTGGGCAACCGGGCCCGCCAAGGCAAGAGTCAAGCGCGCGGTGGGGCAGCCGCCCTGTCCCCACCCGCAGGCCCACGGCCCCGCCACCCCTGTTCGGCCACTCACCCGCCGCGGGGTCACCTTCTCTCCGCCTTCGCGGCGCTCCGCCTCGTCTCCTCCAGCAGGAGAGAGCGGCTCAGCGCGCCCGCCGGCTCTGCGCCACAGCGGCCCCTACAGCCCGGAGACCGCGGCGCAGACGCGCGGAGGCAGCGGGGACCCGGCCAGCGCCGCTCTTCCACTTCCCAGTCCCTCCTGCCTGCCTGCGGGATTGGCCAGCTGGAGTTTACAAGGAGCAGGGCGGGGGTGATTGGTTTCCTCCTTTTTTTTTTACCTTGAATTTTCAGCCTCCTAGGTTCAGATTACTTTCCAGTTTCGTATGTGTGTTTTCTATAAATGAAAGGAGACATCACCTCAAACTACATAAATGTATTTAGTGGAAGAGGGAAGCTTTCTGATTTGCTAAAGAAAGCTTGGACCTGGTCTCCTCCTAGTCCCATTTTAGGGGCACAGTCAGATGTACGGTTAATGCTCTGCCACTCTATTAGTGCCTTGAGACTCCATGTGCAAGATTTGTGTGGCTACGGTTGCAATAAGAATAGATACGGATGCCGGTTTGCATACTTTGCTGACATTGAAGTTTGTTGGAATACAGGTTGTGTTAAAATAAATGAAACAGAGTATCAGGTGTCCAGATTTTGGCATGGATTTATGTAAAGCTTTGGCAAATGGATTTTGAATTTAAAACTGGTTCTCTCAAGACAAATTAATTTTAATTTGATGTTTAATTTTTAAAAGTTCATTGACATCTAGTATTAGAAAGCAGTCTTCTGACAAATAAGTTAAATTTTAATTAAAAATCTGTAGTGTGAAAAGGTGTTTGACATCATTAATCATTAGGAAAATGCAAATCAAAAGCACAATGAGCTATTACCTCACACCTGTTAGAATGTTTATCATCTAAAAGACAAGATAACAAGTGTTGGCAAGGATGTGCAGAAAAGAGAACCCTCATGCACAGTTGGTGGGTATGTAGATTGGTGCGGCCACTATGGAAAACTGTATGGAGGTTCCCCAAGAAATTAAAAATAGAACTACCATATGATACAGCAATCCCACTTTTGGATATATAGCTAAAGTTTGTGAAATCACTGTCCCAAAAAGATACCCGTACCCTATAATGTTCATTACAGCATTTTTACAATAGCTGAAGTATGGAAACAACCTAAGTGTATTTCAATGGTTAAATGGATAAAGAAGACGTGATATACATATATAAATATACTATTCAGCCATGCAAAAGGAGGTCATTTTCGATGACATGACGGACCTTGAGAGCATTATGCTAAGTGAAGTAAGTCAGACCAGAAAAGACAAATACTGTATGATCTCACCTATATGTGGAATCTAAAAAAGAGAAACACAAAGAAACGAAGAGTAGAATGGTGATTACCAGGGGTTGACAGCGGGTAGAGGAAATGTGGAGATGTTGGTCAAAGAGTGCAAGCTTCGGGTTATAAGATGAGTAAGTTCTGGGGATGTAACCGTAGTAATGAGAGTTAATAATACCGTACTGTGTACTTGAAAGTTGCTAAGAGAGCAAATCTTAAATGTTCTTAACACAGAAAATAAATAGTAATCATGTGATGTGATGCAAGTGTTAGCTAATGCTATGATGGTAATCATTTTGCAATATATAAGTGTATCAGATCAACACTTGTACACCTTAAACTTCCACAATGTTGTGTGTCGTCAATTCCACCATTAAAGCTGGGTTGCGGGGAAGTTGCCCACAAAATCAGCCAAAAGGCCTACATATCAGACACAAAAGTCTCTCCAAGAGTGGGTGGGGGTGGGAAGGCTGTGTAGTAAACACAGAACAACTGAGAGCCGCAAAGCTTTGTTGTGTTATGTGATCAACATACCCACATGTTCTTCTTATCCCTTAGGGTTCTCTTCACTAATGAGTTAAATGCCAAATATTACTATGTAAACAAAAGCACTTTTACCTTCATGATTATCCAAAGTGATCAAATAAAAGAATAAGGACTAAGAACCTGCAAAAAAAAAAAAAAAAGGAGCATAAACTGTGGGTAAAGACAACACAGAAAAGCCTAAAGGCCTTGTCAATTTCATGGATATGAATACAACACAAATGATATGAATAGACAATAGTTCTTTCCAGTTTATGACGCTTTTAAGACATTACTTGGAAGAATGACGCCAGTCTGAATACAGCTTTTATAATCCTCATTTTAAATAGCACCATCAATATTTAATAACATTTAACAGGAGATCTGGTATTTGCTAGGATTAGGAGATTTTATATTTGATGGGATCAGCTGCATAGAACAAAGGTTCATCTCGGGGAAAATGCATTCAAATTTACAAAAGATACATGTTTAAATCAGAAGTTCTCACAGTGTGCTCCGGGGACCATGCTAGTGGTCTGTGCGCCTTCTCAAAGGAATCTCAGGTGTGCTGGTACTTGTTGTTTTCAGGCAAGAATCAACAGTTGATTTACAAGATATGATAAAAATCATATTAATTTATTGGTGTTTTGTCAAAGGCAGGCTTTGTTTTGTTACTGTTGCTGTAATTTTTGTAATATAAGTGCTGGCTTCTTTTCCCTAACCTCAAGCCAAATCAGAGCAGGTGACATAATTGATGTGGGCTCAGGGAATATCTAACACCACTGAGTGAATTATTAGCTGACAAACTGGAAAAAATTAATCATGTTGTGGTATAATGCAAAAATAATCTCAATTCTTCGCTCCCCTGTCTCCCACCTCGCAACCCCTGTGTCCATATCCTTATCCACACCCTCCCACTCTGACTCTGGAATTGAATTTGTGACCTATTTTGGTTAATATGATGTTAGCAAATGAGCTCCAAGCAGAGGCTGAAAAAGTGCTTGGACTGGTGGGTATGCCCTAACTCGCCTGCTGGAGATGAGAAACGCGCAGAGCCAAACCAAGTCATCCCAGCCATTCCAACTGAGGCCAGTCTAGAATGGCCATCAGTCAGCTTGCCCCCAGACGTGTGAGCAAGCCAAGATTAGCAGAGCTACCTGCCCAGATCAGCTGAGCCTAAATGTGTCTTGTCGTTTTGTTATACTGAGATTTTGTTGGTAGTTGGGCAGCATTATTACAGAAATAGATAACTGATACACATGTCCTCCATTGTCAATTCCCTGGAATCTAAGAGCATCTGCCTGGAAGCTTGAGGAGTAATCTTTGTTTCCAGTGGGGACTGTCAGAAGAACCAAGGTCTTGTTATTTATGAAAACTTTCTTGTGGTTTGATATCATAGGAATATCTGTTATGGGAAGGAAATAAAATCTATCAAATGATAGGAGACACAAATGAGTAAAAAAAAAATTAGAATGGGGGAACCTATTATTTCGATGATCACAATTTCTTATCACTGTTTTGCTTCCATATAGCATTTTTAGCAAAACTGTTTTTTGATACTTTTCAGGTTATTACATATTTATTTCTATCACATTTCAAGATACCAGAATCAACAATGTTTATTCTATATGAATTTTTCTGAAGTCTCATAATCTCAAAGTACCTTAAAAAGAAGAAAATGGGAAAACATTTTTTATTCAATTGTTCTTTTAAAGAATGAAGGAGCAGAAGTTTTTTATCACTGCAGTTAGGTTCAGTTTAGTGAAAACAATTTTGGTGCATTCAACGTGACAGGTACTATACTGGACGCTGGGAGGGAGCACAGACATTGACATATAGCCTCTGCCCTTCAGCATCTTAAAGATCTGTGAGGGAGACAGATGTGAAAACAGGTCATTGCAGTGTAATGTGGTAAGTGATACCACAACGATCTGCACAAGAGTTTATGGAAGCTCAGAGAAGGGTACCTGGCTTGGCCTGGAGGTTTGTGGCTGGGAGGGGCTGATGACTGAGCTGAGAGTTGGAGCGCTAATTAAGGCAAGGAAATTAGGAAGGATGTTTTAGGGCAGGGGAACCAGAATGAACACAGGCCTCAAAGTGTTCAGCCAAGTAGCATGATGTGCTGTGTTTAGTAGTCACTGGAGAGTGAATAATAAAATGGAAAATGGGAAGAAATGAGGTTGGGGAACCAGGGGCTAGCCTAGGAGGGCTCATACCCATCATAAAATACTTGGACAGTGATCTGAAGCCATTAAACCAGGAGCGACGTGGTCAAATTTCTGTTTCCCATAGACCTCTGTGAGAACGGGATGGGCTAAAGGGCACAGAATTAGTTGAAAAGCCAATGCGGTACTCCAGGAGAGGGAGCGTAAAGGCCTGAATTAGGCCAGTGATAGGCACTACAGAGAACAGGGGCCACACTTTGGTGGCATTAGCAGGGAAAGTTAATAAGACTAGTGACCGATTTAGATGGGGGCAGGAGGTGGTAACAACGAGGAAACTAGGAGGATGTCGTGGATCCTCTGGGGCTCCACCCAGATCCCTGCTTTGGGGCGATGCAGAAAGATCTGCTGCCGACTGCTCAGAGCTGCTCCTTCGCGGGGCATTCCCTCAGCTTCAGGAAACCGCCTCACACCGTCTTTCAGGGGTGGCCTGTGACCGGTGACTGGTGAGGAGGGCACAGAAAGGCCCAGCCCTCGTCTCAGTGTGAGAGAACTCTGACGGGCTGTCCTAGCCTCAGAGCCTCCGGCAGGATCTGCTGAGACCTCAGTTATAACCACCCGTGGGACAGCTGCTCCCTCTGCCTGATCCTGCCTTTCCACTTCCTTGCAAGTGTTTTACAAGCATCTCCCAAGAGTGCTCCCCAGACAACCTTCTGCACACAATTCTCCAGCTCAGGGCCTCTTGCTAAGGCATTTAGTCTCAGACAGATGACCATCAGGGCTTTGACTCGGGCAATGATGCCACTGGCTAAAAGCTTAGCTACAGAAGGAAATGCAGGTTTGGGAGGTGTAGGCAGACAGAAAAAGAGTCCAATTTGAGCTACCTGTGGGATATCTAGATACATATGAGGAAGTCAGTGTAGGCATCTGAAGTTCAAGGGAAATAAAGATTTAGGAATCAATAGAAAGATGATAGTTAAAACCAAGAGCGTGGATGTGAATATGTCAGGAGGGGTGACAGAGAAAGAACAGTGGGCCAGGACAAGACACTGGGAACATCAAGATTTAGGGAGTGAACAGAGCAGGAGGATGTCATGAAAGAGTTTGAGAAGGAAGGATCAGAATGATGTGAGAACAAGGAGGTGAATATACTGACAGCTAAGGGAGTTGAGATGATCAAGAAGAGAGCAGATGAATGCAGAGGCTTCTTTGCCACCAAACTCCCTTCCAAACTATCATTCTCTTTTCTAATGCAAATCTAATCATGTCACTCTTCTGCGGAAACTTTTCGGCTGGGACCCTCTCTCTTACCCCTGCCCTTTCTTTGCCTCACTCCTCCCTCCATAAGGATAGTCAGGGAGACATCACACCCACAGCTCAGCTTGGTGAATCAAGGCCTAGTAGAGGCGGGAAGAGCTTCCAAGACAGGCCTGCAGGTAGTGCTAAGAGAGCTCTCTAAAACAGAGCCAGAAGGCCATCGGGGAAGTGTGACTTATGCTGGTCTCCAGCCTGGTTGGAACCTGACCTTGGACCTCTCACTGTCTAAAGCAGGCATCTAGAACATCTGCCCAACTTTCCAGAAATTTGAGATACTTATTGGACCCTTATCCCAGAATAACTGGTTACAGCTTATCCCTTAAGGACAAATATTCCCTTTCTTGCCTCAGAGTCAATTATAATTCTTGAAAAATCCTGTGGCTTTTGCCTTATAAGCCCTTAACTCTTTCTCTTTCCCACAACAGCCTTTCTTGTTTTTACCCAAATGTGTCTGCCAAATTACAATTTTTAGGACTCCTAACAAAGCTCTTTTCCTTTGTAGCCTCAATATCAATTATTGTTTCAACACAGTCAATTCCGTACCTGTGAGTGAATCAAGGCAAACAGGGTAACAGAAATGGTTAATAATGAGGCATTATTTTCTTTGGTTAAAATTTTCTTTAATGTTATTGTTGCATTTGTTTTCTATAGCAATTATTTCATATCAACTGGTGCTAGAATTAGCCCTTTCCTTTACTCATCTCTCTTTTTTAAAGTCATCTTTTTGTTTAATTGAAGCATTTGTTTAACTAAAGTATACAAATCCTGAGTGTACAGCTTGGTGGATTCTCATAAAGCAAACACACTCAAGTGACCACCACCCAGAGTGGGAACTAGAACATCCCAGAACCACATCCCAGGACCCCTATCACACTTCCTCTCAATCATTCTCCATCCCCTCCCCTGGTAACCACTATTTCCACTTCTATCAACATATATTAAATTTTTTAACTTTCACGTTTTAAAATTCATTAATATTGATGCATTTATCAGTCAGTTGTTTGTTTTCATTGCTATATAGTATTCCATTGTGCTGAGAAGTGAGATCCCTGCCTCGATACAGGCTTAACTGATGGTACAGGTTGCCAAGACAACCCAGTGTCAATAAAACTGCTTCTATTCCCCAGGAATTTCTTACCAAAGAAGATACCTTTTCAGATCAATAAAGTGCTTTACTGTTTGCATCAGGAAAATTTTGCAAACCAATTTCTACAAGCAGTTTTCCTATCTGGGTTAACGACTCACTTATTGGGATGATGTTTTGCTCTTCATAAAACTCATTTCCAGACCTTTGCTTTACTATGACCAGCAACTCTAAAATACTGTGTCATGAACTTAATCCAGTCCCAATTCCCTATCTTTTTTTTTTTTTCTTAAATTTAGGGTTTTATTTTTTTGGAGAGGATAATCAAGTTTATTTATTCACTTTTAGAGACAGTACTGAGGATTGAACCCAAGACCCTGTGCATGCTAAGCATGACACTCTACCACTTGAGCTATACCCTCCCCTCAGTTCCCTGCCTTGAAAGACATGCCACAAATCTTGTGCATCCAGAATCCCAAACCCTAAAAATACTGTTCTCTAATTTCCCCATTTAGAGACACTACTAGGACTCTGGAAGCTATGCTTGACCTATAGGTTTTCTGGTGGTCTTTGGGAGGAGGTTGACAAGATGAACGTTTCATAATTCACTTACTATTCTTATGTTGATAGGCATTTGGGTGTTTCCAGTTTGAGACTACTATGAATAGTGCTGTTATGAACATTAGTGTATTTTGATGCATACTTCGGATTGGAATTGCTGAGTCGTCAGTGGGTGTTTGTTCAATTTTATTACGTTGTATAGTTTCCAAAGTGGTTGCACTAATTTATACCCTCACCAGCAGTGTATGAGAGTTTGAGTTGCCACACACTCCCACCAATACTTAATATTGCCAGTCTTTTTAATATTAGTCATTTTAGTGGGTGTGTAGTGGTAGCTCATTGTGATTTAATTTGTATTTACTTTATGATTATCCCCTTTTCAGATGCCAATTTTTAAACTTGAAAAAACAATGACAGACTCACAAGAAATTGCGACAATGCAGAGATCCCACATATCTGTTACCCTGCTTCCTCCACCGATGATGACATCTTATATAACTCTAGTGTATTACCCTCTTTGCAAAAATATCTGTTCTTTTGCCTGTTTTTCTATTGGGTTTTCTAACTTATTCTTCCTGATTTGAATACCTTAGCAGTTAAAATAGTTTATATTTGCAAATTGTATAGAAACATATGACACTATGAGAACACACTGGTAGGGTCTTTTCCAGGGCCTTGGAGGCCTTAAGGTTTAAGCTGCATTAGCTTCAGGGTAAATCTGCCTTGTATTTAAATATTATTAAAGACCCCCCCTTCCCCCCCAAAAAAGAGTTAGCTGATTTAGAATTGGGCTTTGGAATAATCCTTCTTTCTCTCAAGTACCTGACAGAGGTCATTACATATGCTGGGGTTTCTTCTCAACTTTTCTAATAAGCTAAAGACGCTGAGCAGTCTCTGGGGTTCAGGGTGTGGCTCCGGATGCTGTGGTCTTAGTTCTATGTACAACCACACACAGGCTGTGTGCAGAATTAACTGTGTTTATTATACTACACGGAGCAAAACGTAAGCACACTTAGGCATCAAAACTTAGAAGAATGGATGGCTATTTTATGTCCATGTTTACTTTACAGAACACCATCTGCTGAGCCATTCTGACAACATGCAGAGTGGCTAATCCACAGACCTTGAGCCCCGAACAGGAGCTGAAGCGTGTGCTTCTCATCGGAACCACATCAAATGTGTCTAAGTAGTTTTTTATCTAGGATTTGTTTTCTTTCGATTTTTTTTAAAGTTTAACCAAGCACTGGAGGAAGCATTTGACCTAATTATTTCATCTTCTACAGTTACACATGTATGTGTATATTAGTATTTTTACCCATCTATTTCATTGGAATAACAAACAGCTCCTATTTTTAACACACTGAGGTCCCCTTTCACATGGAAATCTCAAATCGTTTCATCAACTATTATTCACTAGTTTGCCTTTTCAACCTTAAATTTAACTAATGTTAATGCCTATTCTATGTCAGACACTGTTACCCAATGCTTGCACATTGCTGCCGGATCATCAGAGCTACCAGTTCCCAAGCACATAATGAAGTTACAGTTGAAACGAGTCTATTCTGGCCACTCCAGTGGGAGAGCCTTATTCACGTCTTTATTTATTTATATTTCACATTATTAATCTGCAGGGTACAGTTATAGATTTATATAGATTTTTGTATACAAAATGAGATTTTGTTGCCTGTATTTACATATCCCATCTAGAATTTAACTATTAAAATAATATTCTTGGAGGGGGTAGGTATAGCTCAGTGACAGAGTGAATGCTTAGCTTACACAAGATCCTGGGTTCAATCCCCAGTACTTTTATTTAAAAGATTTTAAAAAACAAACCTAACTACGTCCTTCTCTAAAAAAATTTAATTAATTACTTTAATTAAATAAAAGTGAAATAATATTTTTTGGAAGGGTGGGGAGGCATACAGGTGATTAAATTAGGAACTGTTTTTGGCAAAAGTTGGCGGAGAAGAGAGAAATTTGTGGTTTGCCCTCCAGTATCTGTATCTCAATAACATTTATATGCACACAAAGCCATTCATAGTGTTGTTTTTCTTAAAGAAGATTCAAACAGTAAGGAACGAGAGCTAAAACCTAGGCTTACCTGTCGTACAAGCGTAGTCGCTGTTGTTCTCTGTGTGCTGTGAACATAGCAGTTGCATCTAAACGTCTTCTGATACCACATACTTATTTCCTTAAGCAGAGGTGTACAAAATACGGCCTTCGATCTGTAGACTCAATAACAAGAAAAATGAACTAGAGGTAGAGGCCCAGGCGCTTGTTAACTTCAAGGCCAGTACAGCCCTGAAAGGTTTGAGAGGCTGATCGTAGGTCATATGTGAGTTCCTCTTTCTGAGGAAAAACAGTGTCTCAAACATTTCCTGGACATGGAAAATGCTTAGAAAATATTTGATGCTTTGAGTGCAAATACTGAACCTGGAGTGCTTTCAGTGCCCTGGGGGGGAGACGTGGTGCCTAGATGGGGCCAGGAACGGAGGCTCTGCTGATGCGGGCGAGGTCTTCACGCCACTGCGTCCAGACAGGGCCGATTCAGGAGTGGTTGCAGCCAGGAGATGATGCTCACTTTTTCATTTGGAAAATGTTGAAGACTCATTTGAGATATAGAAATTGTGCTAACACGTGACCTTTTGGACTCCTCAGATACTGTGGACCCACGAAGCATTTTTGCCTCAATCCTTTCCTGCATCAGTCAGAAGTCAGATGATTCTTCTTTGGCACCAGAGGAAGAGGCTCAAGACACAGAGCCCTGCAGCCCATGCTTCCCAGGACACAAAAATGCAGAAGCACCTGGTACTGTTAATATCCACCACTATTCAGTAATACGCATATATTGTGTTCCTGGAGCTGTTCTAGTTGCTGCCAATCTCCCCTGCGCTCCTGGTGTGACTGAGAATTGCTGCATTAAAAAGAGACAGGTACTTCTTCATGTAGAATCCTGTGTTCATAAGTTGTACTGAAAAGCAGTTATTCTGAAATGTGGAAACAGCTTCTCCCCACAAGGGCTTTGCTGCCCAGGACAAAAGACAGTTTTGTTTTGTTTTTTTTCCAAGTCTATGCAAGTTTCTCTCATTTCTAGTCCCACATTCTTGACAGGAACTCTCACAACCCAAAGTCCGCATTGCCTTCAGTGGACAAATATAACCACAGCTATTGTCGAGCACTTATTATTTCATTTAAGCAGTAGAAGAAAACTATAGGAGGGAATGCATTTCCCATTTTGCAGACAAGGAAACTGAGGCCAGGAAAACTCAAGCATCTTGAGCAAGTTCACAAAGTTAAATGAAAAATAGGTCCAGGATTCCCTGCTTTGTCTGAACTCAAGTCTATGGAATTTCTACTATTGCAAAAAAAAAAAAAAAAAAAAAAAGAAATCTTGATGTAGAATTGACATAAATTCTGATAAGTAACTTCCTTGAACCTTGCCCCTCCAGGCCAAGCACCTCCAATCCATCTTTTTAAGACATATTTAGAGACACCTTCTCTAACCTGGTCACTGTCTTCTAGACCTGCTTGAGTTTGTCAAAGGTCTTACTGGCGCCAGAACAAAATGCAGTGCTCCAACTGTGTCTAAAGGGTGTAGGGAAGACTCCTGACCTCCCTTGGAAGGGACACGATGCTGAGAAACAGTAAAGGTCAGATTCAGAGAGCACTGCTATGTGCGTGAGGGTCCCCAGTGCACGCAGCGCTTATACCTCCATCGCTGCAGCCAGCTATGATGTTAGCTCTTAGACCCTGGTCCTGTTCTTCCCATACAGGGTCTGCACTCAATACAGCTCTGCTGCCTTACTTAACACGGTGCTCACCAAGCAGGTCTTCCTGCACCCCCACTCCTGTGTGGTTCATCCAGGGGGATATGCTGGACATTTGAAGGCTCTGACTTGTATGGTGTCAGTCTGTTCTGGGCTCTGCTCATGCTGACGTCCTGCAGGAGAGAAGAGAAGAGAACAAGGCTGACAGCATTCACTCCATTCTCTTTCCAGCTCTGTCTTCTCTGATCTCTCATCATCCTCAGCTTTCTGACTTCAAGATGATGTTATTTACTACAACACACCACTCCTTTCGCTGTCCTTACTATGCTTGTTTCTTCAACAAACAGCGGAGGGGGAAGAATTAAATCTCTCTGTCGACAACATGGAAAGCGTCATGAGTCTCACGGAGAAGGTGGGGATTCAGCAGAGGCGCTGTGTCCAGCACACATCCACGTTCCTGCCTCTTGCTCCACAAAGACCCAACCCGTACCTCTCCTCTTCCGTAGAACCTCTCCTGACTGTCCGCCACCCTCACCCCCAGCAATTTCTCCCTCTCCTAGCTTGTGTGTAAGATGATACAAGCCCCTTGAGGCCAGAGACCTTGGTCTAGAAAATTACACCCCTGCCGTATGCTCTCTCTGTTTGTTGGTGCTAACTTTATTGGAAGGCTGGGGTCTTCTGAATCATTACCCGCTGGGGTTTCACTGAGGCCATCCTGATGGTTGCCCTAACAACAAACCACCTCGGTCCTACTGGCAGAATGTATTTTAGTACAAACAGGTAATGTTTTTTCAGGCCGTGGATAAAGTTTGATAAGTGCTCATTTATAAACAAAGCGGTGGAAACTAAAAGGGAAGCTCAATCCCAGAGACAAGACTTTGGGACCTTATCGTGAGAGTAATTCTTTGGAGATTGGGCCACTATTATGGGATCCTGAGATCTCTGTAAAAACCAAACCAAACCAAACCAAACAAGATTTGCTTTGCTGGGTGTGGAAAAGCTTTAATATAATTAATAATGTGGATTGCTGCTTTTTCAGAAATAAACTGCACTCTTCTGTGAATTTTGGATTAAATATATGAATATATGGAGTCATTTTAAAGGTTCTATGCGTTAAGAGCAGTAAGAGAGAAGGGAAATCCACGCGGTCTGTGAGAGCAGGGGGTGGCTGTCACAGTGAGGGAGTCTGGCACTTGGTTTCCACACTTTCTGTACTGGCTCTGGGACCTGAGGCAGGTCCCTCTCTGTGGTTCTGTTTTCTCAACTCTAAAATGAAGGCATTACATTTCATGACATCCACTGTCATTGCCAACGGTAAAATCCTGTTGCTGAGCTCTTCTTCCAAGAGAGAAGGGACTTCATTTTCCCTTCTACATGTCTTTAATTTCAGCTGAACTCATGCCTGGAAATGGTGCAGTAAAAAGATAGTCCTTTCTCTTTCTCTCTCTCTCATCCATTTGTTACATACATAGAAAATGTCTGTTATCCACGCTTTCTGAGTTTAGAAAAGTGATTTTTACTATGCCTTTTCCTTACTGAATTTCTAAGAGTAGGACACCTGAAATTAAAATAAGCTTATTAAAGATAGATTGTCTCAAATTGTCCTTTTGTCTACTATTTTTTTTAATCCCCTAGATGGCTTTTGATAAATAACCTTGGGAAATCATTAAAGAGATGAAACGCTCTCTCTCATTGTCCCAGGTTCTCTGTATGGAGGATGACAAAGTTTTATGAAAAGGGATGTTCAATGAACTCTGGGTACATGAATGGCTTTGAATTCATTTCCCTAGTTTCTGTTCTCTTTGAATGTATATTGTAAACAGTGGGGACACAAGAATTCTCATCAACATTATGAGCCAAAACAAATGATCAGGTTACACCTGTTTGGCTTACACTACCTTGGAAACCACTCGACTCCATTCTCCTCAGCTTAAAGCACTAGTTCCCTCCCAGGGAAACAATATAATCAACTCATGACTTTTTTAATCGCCTGAGCAACAGACTGGCTCTCTTCTTAATCTCCACGTCTGGGTCAAGAGGTAAGTTAAGCTTTCGTTCGCTTACGGTCGCATCTGTTTCTTTAACGGGGGAAGGCCATTTTTTGCTATTGGGGAGTCATTACCTCTTTCCAAGAAGCTTCTGTCAGAGAAGGTGTCCTAATTATTACAAACCTAGACATACTGCTGTGCAGTTTTGTGCCCCATCACAGGTGCCCTTTCTGGATGAGCTGCCGCTCTGAAAAGTTCTCCATTTGGAATGTGGGAGTGACGAGGGCTTTGGGAGGCCATGGCCAGGTCAGGAGCCTGGCCCGAGGACAGGGTGTGGGCTGATGTAAGTGAGGTGATGGGGGTACAGGTCAGGACCTTTCAGTGGCCCTTTCTGTGTGGCCTGAGGACAATCTTTGCACTGTGCCTAAGAGAGAATCCTCTGAAAACGCCACTCTTTATTCATACAGGAAACTGAAATACCAGGCCAGTGGTGTGTAGGTACACACGTCAGCCTGGGTGGGCACTGCTCTACTCAGCACTGCGCATCGACCTTCAGTACTGACCATCCATGTTTTCAATGTAAAATATAAAATTAGATCTAAAATAATTTTACATCTACAGGCTAATCCTTAGACTTCTGGCTTTTATGCAATTAAATGTATAAAAGGAAAACCAAAAGTCACAAAACCAATAAATTAAATGAAAATTCAGTAAAGTTTAGTGGACAAAAGAGGTCACTTTGCTGAAATGAAATTGCTCCTCATTGAGAGAATGAGATTCTGACTGCAGAGCTCAGGTGATGGGCCCGCCTGCCACACCAGGGCTGGTCCAGGCTGCTTCTTCCAGCCTTGGTCTTCGGTCTGGCCACTCGCAGCCTAGTTCATGCTGCCCTCCCCGTGGCTTCACAGGGCTTTCTCTTGAGCACAACCCATGGTGTGTGGGCACTCGTAGGCCTAGCTGATTGAAGTTCTGCAACTTGGTTCCAAGGTGATTTTAAACATGATGTAAATATCAGAGGTCAACAACATTTTCTGCAAAAGGCCTGATAGAAAATATTTTAGGCTTTGAGAGCTGTTGTGTCTCTGTTACAACTACTTAACTCTGCCATTTTGGGGTGAAAGCAGCCATAGACAATAGTCAATGACTGGGCACGGCTGTGTCCCAAAAAACTTTATTTACAAAACATCTGGTGGACTGGATTTGGCCTGAAGGCTATGTAGTTTGCCAAACTCTGGTAAATACGAGCACTAAGTCTCAGGGCAGCCCTTGTCATCCAGCCTTGCTTTTATTTGTTTAAAGATCAGAAAAACACACACACAAACACACACACCAACTTCTCAAAGACTCCTGAGAATCTAACAACAGACCCTCAGAGGCCACAGATCCTGGTTTGAGAAATTCTCTGCTTTTGGGATTTTCCAAATAGGCTCTCTCTAAAAATGAAAGTGCCTTATATTCGAACAAGGGGTTAAAGACTTCACTAGTGTTAGCGGTGAAAAGAGAGAGAGAAAACTTTTCTTTAGGGGTTAAAGATAATTTGTGATGATTTGTGTGCGAGTAGGGCAGAGATCAGGCCCAGGGGCAGATGGACACCAGTCCTGCAGGACGGTCCTTCTGCGGGATTTTCTGCTGATTATTAGGAGTCATGGGCAAGCCGCTTCCCTCTCTGAGTTTCAATTTCTTCATCACCGCATTGAGGGTCATACCACACCCGGTGCCTATGGCAGAGGATGGGGTGAGGGTCTAGTGAGATGCTGTGAGATGTTTCTAAAGTGGTCCAGCGCTACCTGAGCACAGGTGCTGTTATCACTGAGACGTGAAAGGAGCTGGGGTGGAGACTAATGGCTTTTTCAGGGCTTGTCACTGGTGGTCTGTGGGGCATTGGAAATCCATTGTCCCATTAACACAAGTTTCAAAACAGCACTTCTTGGTAATTACAGAGCAGGTCTCCAGCTCCTGGCTTCTCAGACAGTGTTTGTGGCCATTTGGAGCACACAGAGGGAACTTGTTTGCTGACGCCTGAACCACACAAGAAGTGAAGACCCCTATTCCTTAAAAAAATGAAAACAGACTTACCCTGTGACCCAGCAATCCCACTCCTGGGCACATACCCAGAGGAAACTCTAAATCAAAAATATACATGTCCCCAGTGTTCATGGCAGCGTTAATCACAATAGCCAAGACATGGAAGCAACCTAAATGTCCATCAAAAGATGACTGGATAAAGAAGCTGTGGTATATTTATACAATAGAACACTACCCAGCCATAAAAAATAATAAAATAATGCCATTTGCTGCAACATAGATAGACTTGGAGATTGTCATTCTAAGTGAAGAAAGCCAGAAAGAGAAAGAAAAATACCATATGATATCACTCATATGTGGAATCTAAAAAAAAAAGGTGGGGGGAGACAAATGAACTTACATACAAAACAAAAACAGACTCACAGACATAGAAAACAAACTTATAGTTAACAGGGTGGTAAAGGAGGGTGGGGAGGGATAAACTGGGAGTTCAGGATTTGCAGATACTAACTACTATACATAAAATAAACAACAAGGTCTTACCATACAGCACAGGGAACTATATTCAATACCTTGTAATGGCCTATAATGAAAAAGAATAGGAAAAGGAAAATATATATGTATATATATAAATGAATCACTATGCCATATACCAGAAATTAACACATTGTAAATCAACTATACTTCAATTTACCCAAAAAAAAGCCTCCTGTGTGGGGACAAGTTACTGGCGTGCCAATGGTGCATCCTGCAACAAGGAAAGGACAGGCACTCTGGTTCTCAGGCCCAAAGTTTCAAAGGCCAGATGTATTGTTAGTTCATCCCGAGTTGAGTCAGCGCTAAGGGACTCATCCACATTTACCAAGCCTGGGGGAGCCTGATTTATAAAGCACCTCTCCAGGGACTGGAACTCTTGTATCGAATCTCAAGAGAACTTCCTTGAACAGTTTAAGGAAACTCAGCAAGAAAATGATTACTCAGAAAGTTGCTTGATAATTTGGAGTAGTGAGAATCAAATGACTGCAACAGACGTTTGATCCAAGATGCAGAGAAGCTAGATGCATCAGCTGTCCTTGCACCTTCCAGATGGTTACTGGGACCCATTGTTTGAACCGAAGACCTGCAAACGTCTTCACCAGCTCTGGCACTAGCTTGCATGTTTGCCATAGGGGTTGTCCCAGAAAATCCAGGATCCTCGGTTGCAGAAGAGAGAGCGGTGTCCGCATGTTACAGCGTTCTCTCCATGCAGAGAGCTATGTAAACTCTGAGCAGGTCTATGCAGTTTCTGTTCACCTCTCTTTCACGCAGAGCTCTGAGTGAAATCTTTACTGAGAGGTTTGGACTGGAGGTAATCTGGGGAGTCACTGGCCTGTAATGTAGAGGCAAGAAAGATCAAAGAGAATTCACCACATGATTTTCCCACATGGTAACCCTCCAGACGTATATTGATTGGCTTGATTTGTAAATGTTGATTGTAGAAACAGCCTTCTTCAATTGTTATAAAAACATATGCACATGAAACAGTGGTGGCTCTCTGATTTCCCAGTGTTTCTGTATTAGGTTTATTTTTTTTTTCAGATTTAATTTTGTAGGCTCTTATTGTAAAAAATGTGGGCAATACAGGAAATCATTAAAAATCATATAAGAACTTTTTTCACTGATACATATTATTATCAATATTATCGATATTTTGTTATGCTTCCTTGTATCCCTATTTCTACTCCCTATATAAATAGCTCTCTTTAAATGTTCAGCTTATAAGGGAAGCCCTATTGTTCCCTTATATTCCAAATAAACTTCCTTCTACCCACATTTTTGGGGACAATTTTTCAATGTGGTAAAATACATATAACATAAAATTTCCCATTTTAATAAGTTTTAAGTGTACAATTCATTGGCACTAACTGCATTATCAGTATTGTGCAACCATTGCCACTATCTAGTTCCAAAACTTTTTCAACCCCAGACAGAAATTCTGTAACCATTAAGCAATAAATCCCCATTCTCCCTTCCTTCTAGTCCCTGGTATCTCTATGAACTTGCCTGTTCTAAATACTTCATGTAAGTGGAATCACACAATATTTGTCCTTTTGTGTCTGATTTATTTCAATTACTGTAATGTCTTCAAGGCTCATTCTTGCTGTAGCCTATATCAGGACGACTTCATTCCTTTATAGGACTGAATACTATTCCATTGTATGTGTATACCACATTTTGTTTATCCTTTCCTCTGTTGATGTAACTTGGGTTGTTTCCCACTTGGTGGCTGTTGAGAATAATGCATATGCAATAATTGGCATACGATATTCTTTGTGTTTTTGAGTCCCTGTCTTCAACTTTTTTTCTATATCTCTAAAAGTGGAATTGCTGGGTTATATGGTAATTCTATGTTTAGTTTTTTGGGGAACTGCCAAACTGTTTTCTGCAGTGGCTGCACCATTTTACATTCCCACAAGTTTTGTATAAGGGTTCCAATTTCTCCACATCCTTGCAAACATCCTTGCCTTATCCACATCCTTGTCATGTCAATTATACTCATCCTAGTAAGTGTGAAATGGTATCTCACTGTAGTTTTGATTTGCATTTTCCTAATAACTAATCGATGTTGAGCATCTTTTCATGTGTGGATTGGCCTTCTGTATAGCTTCTTCAGAGAAATATCTATTCAAGTCTTTTGCCCATTTCTTAAATTGAGTTGTCTTTTGTTGCTGAGTTTTAGGAGTTCTTTACATATTCTGAGTTTTAAACCCTTACCAGATATAGGACTTAAACATATTTTTCCTCATTTTGTAAGTTGTCTTTTCACTTTCCTGATAATGTCCTTTGATGAACAAAAGTTTTTAATTTTGATGAAGTCCAATTTATCTATTTTATTTTCCTTTTTTGCTCTTGCTTTTGGTGTCATGTCTAAGAATCCATTATCAAATCCAATAAAAGTTTACCCTATGTGTTCTTCCAAGAATTCTATGATTTTAGCTCTTATATTTAGGTCATCTATCTATTTTTAGTTAATTTTTAAAATGGTGTTGCGAAATGGATCCAGCATCATTCTTTTGCGCGTGGAAATCTGCTTGTCCCAGCACTTTCTTCTCACTCCCACTTTTAATTTAGATCAAATGTTTAAGGAAAATTTGCGATTTCCGAAATTATTCCTGATACTGGGAATACTGAATATTTTACTTTCTGAAAATATTTGAGTTTTCCAAACTAAATTCCTGTGCAGGTAACTGCCACTTCTTAAGAGAAATGAGAAAGTCATAGGGTAACCTGAACATTAAATTGTTAAGAGGAAAGTCTTTAAAAATTGGGCTTATTCCTTGGTGATTTGAGAAAAGGGATCAATTAAAGACCCTTTTGATAAATAAGGAGACAATCTATATTATTAAGAGATAAAAATGTTGAGCTGATGAGCTGATGGCTTCACTGCTTTCAAATGCTTCAAGGGATATTATTAGGAGATTCCAAGATATTATCCACATTCACAGGAACAGAGCTAGAGGGGAAAAAAAAATATATATATATATAAAAAATAATAATATATATATATATATATAATTTACCTTGCAATTGGAAAGACTTCACTTTAGCACCAAGAAAAGGTTTTTAATGACAAAATTGAAAATTATAATAATAATGTGTATTGAGCACGTACCACGTGTCAATCTCTTTTGAGCTCCATGAAGTGGGTACTGCTATGGACTTGAACCCACAGAGTCCAACACTGTGCCCAGGCTCTTATTCACTGTGCTGAAGCACCTCTGTTACAAATGAACCAATGTTAGAACACTCCTCCCTTCTGAGAAAAGCCATTGCCTTTCCATTAGCAGAGAATTTCAAAATAAAATGGACATTTATCAGTCAAATGAAATTCACCGTCCTGACACACTTGATGGCCCCAGTCTTCTGATTCTATTCAAACATTAGTCACTTTCTCACTATTTTTCTTTTTGGAAAAACAGAAAGATAATCTCTTGCCCTTCTCCCTTCTCCAAAATGTCACACAGGGTGCTTTTAAATGTGTTGTAACATTACGTAAACACCCTCCTAAGTAATATGGACAAATGCCCAATGACACATGTCATGGGGACACATAATACCTTCTTTCCCTGTTTTTAATCTTTGGGGCTTTGTTTTAATAATTCATGGAGACTTAACCTTTCAGGTGGATTTGAGAATGCTTTTTATTTAATACAATTTTGTTTGTGTTCTGAAAACCAAGGACATTGAAGTATTTGTTCCCTGCTGAATAGGGCATTATATACGTGTGTCTTTGTTTTCTCTGAAAGCACCTCTTAACCTTCATACGTCTCCTCAGGGCTCTAGCATGTGGGCTTGTTACATATTGTTCCCTCTGTAAGAGACAATGTGATGTGCTCTGACAGGAATGCTGTTATAACAATATCCCAATTTTCTTAACCCCCTGGCTCCCCTCACATCATCATTTCCATGATACTCCTTTGGCTGAGTCTATGGAGAAAACAAGAAATAATTCATCTTTGTAATAGGAGCCAGGACTTGAAATGGCACAGTTTTCTCCTAAGAAATCACCAAGTATATTAGTGGCAGACGTGGCGCTCAGCCCACATCTTCTGATCATAGTAGAGAGTAAAGAACAGTGGTTTTCAACTGGAGAGATTTTGTTTCATCTCCCCAGTGTACTTTTGGAAACGTCTGGAGACATTTTCGGTTGTCACAAATGGGGTGGGAGGTGATGCTACTGACATCACCTGTCAACTGGTAGGGGCCAGGGACACTGCTAAACATCCTACAATGGACAGGACAGCTGCTGGAACAGAGCATTGTCCAGCCCAAAATGTCACTGGTGCCACTGTTGGGAAACTTTGTTTAAGAGTAATGGAAACTGGACTTGAACCCTGCCCTGCATTTTACTTTGTGACCTTGGGAAGTGGCTTCATTTTTCAGAGTCTGCTTTCTCATCTGAAAGAACAACACAACTGCCACCAAAAACAAACAAAAAGAGCTGTTCAGAGGTGGACAAAGAAAACTAAGGTGACACAGTAATCTGGATCAGAATTACAGAACGAGCAGTAGAGTAGTGGGAAAGTCAAGGCTGAAAGAGTTTCGAAAACACAAGGGCAGGCGGCAGTGTCAAATGGCACTGAACAATTAAATGAGACGTGGTGTCCAGAAGGCTTGGTAGCTGAGAGAGTGCTAACTTTAGCATGAAAAGTTAAGTGCAGTGCTGAGAAGAAAAACTAGACTCAGTGAGATGATAGATGAATAATAGTTGAGGAAATGGAAATAGAGGATAAAGACAGAGGCTGTCAGAAAGACAAGCTGTGAAGATCTCCCCCACTAAGAACAGACAACACGTAAGCACATTTATATGCTTAGAGGAAGGGGACAGTGGATGTGAAGATACAGTACAGAAGAGGGAAAATGGGTAGACCAAGAACGGGATGTAGGGCTGGAACGATTGTTTTAAGGCGAGAAGAGACCATCCTCTCCCTCCAAACTGGGTAAAGAAAGTAAGTGGGGCATGGAAGTCAGCAGACCGGGAGGGATGAAAGCGCATGAGTTCGAGGAAGTTCATAGCGGAGAGCCTCACTTTTCACTATCAAATTGTAGGCCAGCTGCTGGTACGAGATACAGGACATAAGAGGAGGGAGGGGCAGGGAGTAACCTTTAAGGACTGGGGAGGGGCAATGACAAATTAGAGAAAGCTGAGTAGAGACCACAGCTTCAGTATGTGGAATCTAACAAATAATACAAATGAATTTATTTACAAAACAGAAACAGACTCACAGACATAGAAAACAAACTTATGGTTACCAAAGGGGAAAGGGAGGGAGGGATATATTAGGAGTATAAGATGAACAGATACTACTATTTATAAAATGGATAAGCAATAAGGATTTACTGTATAGCACAGGAAACTAAGCAGTGTCTTGTAATAACCTACAATAGAAAATAATCTGAAAAAATATAACTGAATCACTTTGCTGTACACCTGAAATTAACACAATATTGTAAATCAACTATACTTCAGAAACAATAATAAAGCATAAAAAAGAAGAAGCTGGCATGGGAGGGATATCCCAAGGTACCAAAGTCACCTTGGGATTCATACCTAATTCTTTCTGGATCAGACACAGAGCTCCAACCATTCTTAGAGAGAAGAAACAGATTAGAAGGATTTATTTGAAAATGGGACAGCATGTTTGGGATGACTGACCAAACTCCAAATTAAACCGAGCATGGAATCATTCATGTCCCAGGGGCCAGTGGTGTCATCTGCTTGTATGAAAGTGAGATTATCCTATGGAATTCTTAGAAAGCCCTCAACATCCAGGGTTGTAACAATGCAGGAGTTCAAGTTGATCTTCCATAATGCCATCATCTACAAGTGAGACAGTGGAAATGATCAGTGGAATAGGAGTAAAGGAATCATGATGAAACTGCTTTCTTTTGCAGCATCTTGCCTTCTTTCGAACCTGAGTCATGAGCTGGTTGTTCCTCAGAGACCTCCTAAGTGGGGTAAATAAGTACTCCACAGGGATCGGACGGATTTGGCTGGCTGTTGTGTTCATCTCCCGTTTGCTGGTCTACATGGTGGCAGCAGAACACGTGTGGAAAGATGAACAGAAAGAGTTTGAGTGCAACATTAGACAGCCCGGCTGTGAAAACGTGTGCTTCGACTACTTCTTCCCCATCTCCCAGGTCAGACTTTGGGCCTTACAACTGATCATGGTCTCCACGCCTTCGCTGCTGGTGGTTCTACATGTGGCCTATCGCAAGGGGAGAGAGAAAAGGCACCGAAAGAAACTCTATGTCAGCCCTGGCACCATGGATGGGGGCCTGTGGTACACTTATCTCATCAGCCTCATTGTTAAGACTAGTTTCGAAATTGGCTTCCTGGTTTTATTTTACAAGCTGTATGATGGCTTCAGGGTTCCCTACCTGGTGAAGTGTGATTTGAAGCCGTGCCCCAACACGGTGGACTGCTTCATCTCCAAACCCACGGAGAAGACAGTGTTCATCCTCTTCTTGGTCGTCACCTCATGCCTGTGCATTGTGTTGAATGTCACTGAACTGAGCTTTTTGATTCTCAAATGTTTTCTTAAGTGCTGTCTCCAAAAATACTACAAAAGACTTAAGTCCCCAGTGTGTGAGTGCCACAACCTCAGACATGTTAAATGTGGTGAGATGGGGGCCCCTCCCCTACTCCAGAAGCACCATTCAGACTCAGCCATGAGCGCACCCCAGGGGGCTGAAACTAAGCTGCCCTGTGACACCCAAGAGGGTTAAACAAAGGAAACCTGCCTCCTTCTTAAGCAAGACCTAGGACTCTGGAAAACAAAAGATGTCAGCCTTAATGTCACTAGGGGGGAATTTCTTAAATTTTCAACATGTGCTCAGTTGTACATTCTAGACAGAGGTCTCATTGTTTGGTTATGGGGTTTATGTGGATACATGGGTCGTGTCTGGATAGTTAATTGCGAGTTAGTCTGAAGAAACCGAACTAACAGCATTCTTCTAAGTGCTTAGATGTGTCAATTGGAAAATATAAAAAGTGACACTTCTGACAAATGTGTGGCCTGTAAGCAAGAATGGAGGTGCTGGCAATCTTTCCAAAGTGGCAGCCAAGGCTCCACTCACTCAGCCCGACTCAGTCTTTGCAGAGAAAGACTACGGTGAGGGCAGGAGAGCAGCCAACCAGGGCACACAGAAGTACATTCAGTGAGAAGGCCCAGCTTGGGGAAGGGACCACAGAGCCCAGGACCCTTTGCAGCCTAGGTGTCCCTGGATATAAGTGGGATGCAATCCAACGTTTAGTGGTCTCCAAGTGAAATACCAATATTATTGGGAGATACCCACTTAAGCCTAAACTAGCCGACATCTGAAAGGGTCACTCCAGAGTCACGAGGGAAGGCAGGACCCACAGAAGGAAGCACATTGATAGGGAGGGAGCAGGAGCGGGGAAGGACCCAGAAAAAGAATATGCCCACCTGATAATGACTGAACACTTATCTTTAACCATAGAACATTGACATACTTTGTAAATTTCCATGTCACTGGACTTTTTAATAAGCAGGAATTCATAATGTACTATTTGTCATAGTTTGACTACAATTTACTAGTATATCTCCCTCTAGAATAGATAATAAGATGTGTACTGTGCTGTCATATTGGTGCAAAAAAATGTTTAAAAAGATGTTTATTATCACTTGATTTGAAGACTGTGGCTTTCTTTTACTTTCCTACTGAAAAAAAAAAAAAACCACAGGTACATTCTCCTTGGATTTAATTCTCTAACATATGCACACTTCTTCAGGATGAAAATGAAGTGGTTCTGAGGTATTATTTGGCTGTCATTGATACCGTGTTACTTGGGTGCACTGGGCATGATTATTCTGTGAAATAAAACTTGTTCTGACAGTTTTAGAATAGGATTTGCAACCCTGCTTGGTAAAGATAGCTCTGAAATCATTCTTCCCCACTGGGATTTTTTTAAATGAGAAGTCAGCACATAAAAATGTAATTTTAACTAAAACCAATTATGTCATGTCTTCCGTGGTCTGCCCTCTTTAACCTAAAATGTCTCATTTCAGTTCATGCATAATGAAGGTGATTTGTGTCATGACACAGCCCACAGGGGTCATAATCTGTCTTAGCAACTGTGTCCCAGACAGCAGAGAGGACGTGAACTTTGTGGTTTTCCCCTTCCTCCGGTTACACTGCAGATCACTGCGGGACTCACGCACTACGTCCACTGCTCTGCACCATGTGATGTGAAAAAGCCAGCCTTCACAAACACAGATAACCAGTGAAGACTTACAGGAATATGTTTTGTTTTTTTTCCTACAGTAATAGGTGGTTAAAGAGGTTTAAGATTTTGAAGGCCCTGATCATGGCACGGAATCTAGAAAACAGGGTTTTAGTGCCCAGAACTGGAATGGATTCCAGGGAATTTTTCAGACTGAGGATGAATTTCCTGCCAAAATATTTCTAGGGACCTCAGCCTCTTCACATCAGTTAGGACTGCAAGCTCTGCTCAAGCTAAACAGATTGGTTAGATATCTACATCCTTGCGTGGAGGGGAGACTGAAAGGTAATGGGAGCCAGGGCCATGCACGGAGTTGTTTAGATAGGAAGGGGAATAATTTGGGACATAGGTCTAGGAAAAGCAGAATTAAAAATCACCGTTGGTCTTCCTGAAACCACGTTCTCCCCGTACCAGGCTTCCCAGATCACTGAACAAATGTCTTCCTAATTTCATTCAAGCCATTCCTGACTCAGTTATTTTGACTCCCTTGCACTGTCCCTCCAGATCTTACTGGTTACAGACTTTGTCCCTGGCCACAGGGTTTCTTCTGATTGGAGCTGGAGGGAAATTTTTTTCAGGTACCTAGACAAAGAATACCGAGGCCAGCAAGTGGTTATGGTTCCAATCTTCCCAAGGAAACTGAGCCAGTTTTCTTCAGACAGACAGACTGCAACAACTAGAGGGGAGCGGGAAAGGCCAAGACCTGAGGACGTTTGCACTCTTCACCCCTGCTGTCTCTGACGATGGCTCCACCCCTAGTTTCTGGAGTTAAGTTACATGGAAGATTAATTCCTCATTTTTGTTTAAGCTGGTTTAAATCGGGTTTCTGGGTTTTGCAACTGAAAGAGTCCTAATAAAATCATGTTCTTCATACATTTTCCCCCGTAGAATAGAAAAAAAGAGGTAGGACTCCTCTTTTGTATCAGCCTTTCCTTTTCAGGCTTCAAGCATCCTAACTTTTACACATGTGTACGTACAGAATGTTTGTGTAAATAGGAGGAAAGACGTGGAGGGAGGTCAACTCTGGTTACAATAAGAGAGGGAGAGAGAAAATTTTCTTTATAAACCTTTTTCATTGTTTCACATGTACTTTAGTTTTTAAATTTTTAATAAAGAAAATAAAGCAATAAAACCCCCAAAGTGCCCTGTGTCTTTTTCTAGCTCACATCCCCCAGCACATGCATGTAACATGCATGCATATTTCCTTAAATACTGATGCCAAATTATTCCTAGTTTACATTTCATTTTGTTTGTACAGTTAATGTGGCACAGAGCACAAAAGAGAGGGTACTTCACAGATCTGTGGACTGGTGAGGAAGGGAAGTGGGGGTGGGGCAGGTGGAGGCAAAAATGTCAGTGTTCAGTTGAATTTTGATGATAAAAACCCCAGGGGGGTGTTCTGGGAGAGACCTGCCAACAGCTCTTTAATATACAATTGGGTCTTTTCTCACAAAGCAAATCTTCCTTCAGCTGCAAAAGACATTGGTGACCGTGGGGAGTTGTGAGACCTGTCTGTTTCCATTGTGCCAGAGAGTCTGATAAACAACTTTCCTAGTCTGAGAAGATGAAGATGATCTTTTAAAATTCTGTTCTGTTCTGTTCCATACATTCTGTTTGAAAGTAAAGGGAAGTGAGTTCTGGGTGTTACGCAGATGAGACAACATTCCCATTTACGTACGAGTGAAGTTATCAGATCCTTCCCCAGATGTGGAGATTTTTCTATTAACAAAAAATGTTGTTCAGACAAAAATAATAAACGTAATTTGTTACCTTATTATCTTCATTATTTTTTTCAGACATTAATGCCTCCTGTTAGAGTAGAGATGGACAGAATGGCTGTGGTATAGGATTGGGGATGGATCTATTTGTCTGTGCAGAGTAACAGGCAGCTGAGGAAGTAGATTCCAGATTCCTATCTTGTGGGAAAAGGTCACTGTTAAAACTCTGCAGTAGATTGGGGCCAGAGGAGACAAATATTAAGCAATACAATGTCCACAGTCTTGCTATAAAAATGTCATTAACTAGATTGATGATCATCAATTCCCTGAAAGAAGTATCAATCACTAGGTTAGCCAATGCCTTCATTTAACAAGCATTTACCTCAAAGCAGAGTGAGTGCAGTAACTTAAGGCTTGACCTTCTGTGGAAGATTAGCAAACCTGATAAACCAATCTTCTTAGAGAAGATTGCCCCTAATGGCATTAATTTGATGATGACATTAAAACTACTGCCTGGCCAAGGTCAAGAATCTTGTCTTACTCACCTCTTCACATTCTTGCAGCCCCACAGCTTGGGTCCCTGGTACCGAAGAGCAGTGTTTCTGGGGAAAAATATCTTTGTGTTCCTCTCACCTCTTCCATCTACCCAATATTTATTCCTCCCTACATGAAAGTTCTGACTTTTGTTGGGGGTGGCAATGCGCCCAGCTTTTAAAAAAGTACATTTCCAAGTCTCCTTTGCATGTAGAGGTAGCAGTGTGAAAACTCTGTCAAAACAACAAGATGTTTTGACTGATGCTTCGGGGAGAATTCAAAAGTGGGGCTGACCTAGCTTGCGTGCTTCTAGGTCAAGGCTTGTTGTTATGTGAGAGACAACTTAACTTCTACCTGATGCAAGTCATTGACTCTCTTTTATTTATAGACAAAAACAGTTCCTAGTGATTCGGATGAAGACACAGAAGGCATGCTTATATCTACTGAAGACAAAAGACATTTCAGGATATTGAATGACAAAAGTGAAGCATGAGTTCAATAGAATTTTGTTCAGACCAAGTCAGGTGATACGGAACAAGTAATCATTCTGTATCAAGATTTAAATTTTAATATAAGACCAGGATTGATATTAGTTCATGACATAAAGTCCTTGGACTTTTAGCTGTCCATCACCTGAACATGAGCAAAGTGTAGTATGAGACTAATGAAAAAAAGTTTATTGAATCCTGTGTCACTAGCAGTTTGTGTCCAGACTATATGGGATGACTTTCCCAAAGCTTGGAAGACAAATAGCTTATGAGCCAAGATTTCAGAAACAGGACCAATGGGTGAACATCAAAGGGATAAAGATTTTTGCCTCATATAGAAATGTTCTATTAATTTGAACTGCCTCACAATTATATGATTGCCTGATAAAGCAGTGAGATGCCTAACACTGAAAGAGATGATCAAGAATATTGCTGGACTAGCACAGGGAACTCTATTCAATATCTTGTAGTAACCTACAATGACAAAGAATATGAAAAGGAATATATGTATGTGCATGTATGACTGAAACATTATGCTGTACTCCAGAAATTGACACAACATTGTAAACTGACTGTACTTCAGTGAAAAAAAAATATGTATGCAAAAAAAGGAGACTTTGTATTGGCTATATCACTATATAAACCTGATACCACAGAAAGGTCTCTGATTAATAGAGAATCACCTTAAAAAAACAAATTTCATGTACAATGACAAGAGAGCTCACTAAAACAATTTAGGCAGTTCCATAGAACTAGTTGTAAGATTTATCTTCTTTAAAATCATGGCATTATAGTGACATGTAAAAATAATCAATGTTTTATATGACTCCATTCTTCTTTTCTCCACCTTGGAAAATTCTAATTTCATTTCAAGGCTTGGATCAACTATTTCTACCAGAGACCAAATTTTTGATGTAAAATAGGGATAAATAATACCTATCTCCTAGATTGTTGAACAGATTAAATGAGATGACCCATGAAAAGCATTGCACATAGGGGTTACTTTTTAAAATGTCAGATATTGTAATTAACAATTCACAGCTTATAGCCATTATGGAAAATAGTATGGAGATTCCACAAAAAACTAAAAACAGACTTACCATATGATCCACCAATCCCACTCCTGGGCATATATCCAGAGGAAACCTTAATTCAAAAAGATACATGCACCCCAATGTTCATAGCAGCACTATATGCAATAGCCAAGACATGGAAACAAACTAAATGTCCATCAACAGATAACTGGATAAAGAAGTTTGGTATATTTATACAATGGAATACTACTCGGCCATAAAAATAATAAAATAATGCCATTTGTAGCAACATGGATGGACCTGGAGATCATCATTCTAAGTGAAGTAAGCCAGAAAGAGAAAGAAAAATACCATATGATATCACTCACATGTGGAATCTGAAAGAAGAAAAAAGAAGACACTAATGAACTCAACTACAAAACAGAAACAGACCCACAGACAAAGTAAATAATTTTATGGTTATGGGGGAAAGGGAGTGGGAAGGAATAAATTTGGGAGTTCAAGATTTGCAAATATTAACTACTATATATAAAAATAGATTTAAAAACCAAATCTAAAATATACTAATTCATGAATTTTAAAATAAATGCAAACTTCTTAAGAATTTTTTGTTATTCTACATCTAAAAATGTGATTATCTTGCTACTAATGGATCAAGTCATATAAAATGTCTGTTGAATATTTTATTATGTGTTTAATGCTGAAAAGCTTTCTGTTCTTAACTAGTGGAAGCTTTTGGCTTACGTTCAGGTTCAAATGATCAAGAATAATTATTTAACAGTTTTAAATATTTAGGAATTTTAATGTTATTTTCTGAATGTAAATATAAGATATGTTTCTTGAAGAAACTTGTAAAATACATCAAAATACGGAGAAATGAATAAAAACCACCTCGATGATCTGCGCCCCCCTCCCCCCCTCATTACCCGGCTTTATTATATCACTTCTCCCTATAGTATCTGCTGGTCCTTTTTTTTTTTTTAATCTCCCTCTAGATAATGAGCATACTGAATGCAGGCAAGAGCCAAGTCCTTCATCATCAGACCTTTAGGACTTAACCCACAGTAGTTGCTGGCAGTAATTAACGTATTCATGAAAATTACAGCATAACTACGTTGTATAAACTAAAAAAATCAGAGTCTTCTGAAATTGGAAGAAATCTTAAAAATACCTACAAATGAGCAGACTACCGCTCAGAATGATAAAGTGACTGGTTTAGTGTTAAATGACATGACAGGGCAAGCGTTCACTTCTTTAAAACTCCAAGTCTAGTATTCCAGAAGCTTTCTGCACAATTGTTTCAAAGATCTTTGGAATATTGGTATTCTAAGTAATGATCAACTGTGTTATATCTTTTTTTTGGTTTGTTTTTTGGGGTTTGTTTTTTTTTTTTACCTTATTAGGGATGCAATTCTGATTTTGCTGATTATGATTTTGTCGGGAGTGGCAACATGGCCAGCTTAAAAGGCACATTTCCAAGTCTCCTTTGCATATAGATGTAGAAATGTGACTACCTTCTTATCAAAACAAGATTATTTGACTGGTGCTTTGGGGAAAGTTAAAAATAGGTATAATCCATGCAAGGTGACCTTCGTCTGTTTCCACGTAAATGGCGGTCTAGTCATCCTAAAATGAACCAACAGCTGATGTAGTCATCTCCCAATTTTTAAAACTGTTTCAGTAACTGTTCAGTTTATAAATATTCAAAAATATAAATGACCACCTCATATTAACCCATGTCCTTTATATAGTATACATTTAAAAACAATGAAAAGGTAATTTTTGGTTCAATTTTTGGACCCTAGCGATGCACACACATTTCCAGTGTTAGTTTGCCACCTTGTGGCCTCTTACTCCTGCGCAACTCAGCGTCTGACCACCACATATGGTGAGGCCTCTGAAACTGATGAGTTTATACACACACATCCACTCTTTAACTTATTTTATATGCATGTAAATTAGCTGCACCTCAAACTTCACTTCCAGACCAACTTCATTCCAGCAAAGGCTGACAAACCATAAATCAGAGAGGCAGATGCTGGCAGCTACAAGTGAAGTGAATGACCAAGTTAAAAACTATGCACTGAGACACAAGCGATCAAAAAACATCTAAATATTTGTGGAATAGAACATGTATACATGTTTGCTGAAAAGGAGTGCACGGGACTTTTTCCGTGAAGCCAGTAAGAACATGGCCTCCAATAAAGATGGGAAAGCAAGGTAATAACAGGGTTTTAAATACAGATTTTCACCAAATCCAAGTGGTGACAAGGTCTTTCTTCTCACTCTGACAGAATTATAAGATCTCCTCTAATGTCTGCTTTCTCTGCTGAAGGTACACATACATACAGACTATTATGACGACTGTATACATCTTCCTTCACGCAGCATTCTAGGCTTGTTAACCTCAGCAAGAACACATGGGTCTCTCAGAGTAGATGAGTCAGATGATGGGTGACACACAAATTAAACCTCTGTGACAGTTACCTCCAATGCCAGCTAATTCGTTTGGTTGTGATGAAATGGGCTGACATATAGGAAGCTCAGAGCAGTGTCTGACACGATTGCTTATTAAATATTACCCATTGTCCTTATCAGATAGATAGAGCCAGACTCAGTCTTGGGTTTCCCAAGCCTCCCTCCCAGGATCTTGGAACTTAGCGCTTCATAACTGCTGCTCCACTGAGTGCCCGACTCGGTGCACCAAAGGCTTGAAAGCTCTGTCGCAGCAGGTCTGCCCTTTGCTTCGGTGCTGAACCTCTGAGAAAAGCTGCCTGCGCATATGTTACAGCTTTGTCAGAGAAGAGGGAAAGAAAACGTAGCCAGGTCATAGAAGTGCTGGGTTCCAGCCCATAGTTTTAAAATGAAAATTTAATTTTCTCTCATTGTCAGAAATACAAGCTGAGAGAGAGAGAGAGGGAGACCAATAATACAAGCTAAAAGCTCAATGATGACACACAACCAATCGCTATTTTCTGCTGGAAAGGCACATGCCATTATCACATAGAACATTCTGGAGGTGTCTGGTTGCCGCACTTCTAACAGAGCAGCTGTTGCCTTTCATATTTCATTTCCTTTGGCTGGGGTGCTGGTGTGGGATCAAAGTTTTGTTGGAAGAAACTAGAATGCTTCAGCTTCACATTTTATATCAGTAATACGTAGACTACATTTTTTTTTAAAGAAAAGCTATTTTTAAAGTGTAAGACATCAACGTATGCCATGACATGTGACAGAACTTAATTTTGCCTTATTACTAAAATAAGTATACCACACTGCTTCCCACGTTCGCAGTGAGAGCCTTCCCTGTATAACCCTGACAGCCTCCACCTTCATTCTTCTGCTTTGAAATGGCAATACTTTCAGCCAGCAGGACAGAGAAAGCCTTCTGAACCAGAGGGCAGGAGGCTTGTTCTGTACCTTTGCTGTCATGAGTCATTTAATTTCCCTATATGTCGAGGGGAGGGTATAGCTCAGTGGTAGTGTGTGTGCTTAGCATGAATGAGGATGCTGGTTCAGTCCCTAGGACCTTCATCAAAATGAGTAAACTTATTTACCTACCCACCTGAAAAATGAAAATAACTTCCCTGTATGTCACTGTCTTCATCTATAAAACAGAGTTGCTAACTCTATTCTTCTCACGGGGCAGGTATTGTTTGAGAATTACAGTTTAAACTGCATAAATCAGATTAGCACACCACCCAACTGCCATCGTGGATTAGAAAACTTTCTTTGAGGGAAGATATAGTTGAGAAAAAAACTTTGTAATGCTCCAGTTTTAAGTAGCTGTAAGTAGGTTCAGTAAATACATTAAGGATGCTTTTGAAATTTTTAAGTAAATGTAATGAGTTAACCAGCTAACTAAGTGGTTTTTTAAGGTTGGAGGCAACAAGCAAGAATTACCAAGATGACTTAGTTGTTTGCATTTAGGTTGTGTTGGCTGCAGAAGTGTTTTGGAAACACGTAAGGGAGAGTGACTAATCCCATCCGCCTTCCCATCCTTTGGTGTCCGGGTGTTGGTTAACATCGTGATGCCCTCAAAAAGGGCACCTTTTGACTTGGCAAGAAGCGGGGCTCTCCCCTTGTGAGGATGACTCGTAGGTACCTGATTCCTATGAAGAACTTCCTGGTGTGATCTGCTCCTGAATAGTCTGAAACCCACCCTGTGTCCCCAAAAGCCCAGTGATTTCCACATCTCACTGCTCTTCAGGACCTTGGCACATGAGGGCTATTGTTACCACCCTGATGTCCCGTTCCTCTTCCCCACCCGCCCTGAGGGCATCTAGGGCTGGGAGCATTAAAGCCTGGGCAGGAGTAGCTCACGTAGGGCATGCTCTTCTGCCATGCACAGGGCTATCCAAAGGGAACACGACAATCTGGGAGCTAAGAGGGCAGCAAACAAAATCTCTGACCACAGTTTCAGTGATAGGGCGCCCAATACACACTGCCTAGAGGCAGAGAGCTGGACAGAATCCACTCAACCCTCCACAACTGCTTCTCACTTCCGTCTCTCCCAGCTTCCTTGCTTTCTTTCACACCCTCAGTGACAATCTCTAGTAGGGCACCCTTCGCTCCTCTATGTCCCCTGCCTTCATGAGTACTGCCACCTCCTTTGTGGCTCTAGACTGGGTTCCAGGAGTGTTTCCACCCTCCTTCCGGACTCAGTAGTAAACTATAAACAAAAAATTAATAAATGTGGGTCTTAAAAAAAGAATACCATTTACAAGTCATCTCCTAATACTGCTTCCTAATCATCTGGGGAGAATCTTCTCCAGCTACCAGGACAACTTTCACAGCATCATGCCGGCTGAAGACACTGAGCAGCCCGCTGCCTCATGTGGCTGGCTACGTTCTCCAAACCGAGAAGGCATCTGCAGACTCTAGAGTCAGTTGAGTCAGTCTGCCCTGATTTCAGTTCTCAGCTCTGCCACATACTAGCTGTGTGACCCTTAGGCAGGACACCTAGCCTTTCCTCATCTTAAAATGAAGATAAGAACACCAAACTCTTAAGAGTTGATACAGGAATAAACAGAAATGCAAGGAAAGTTCTTAGCATAGTGCCTAGCACACAGTAATAGTCAAATAACATTAACTATTTTACTACCACCAGCAGATCTGATACACGGGACCTAGGCCTGGGAAAGCAAGATAGAGCAGATTGCTGTTAGGCTGTACCCTTGGTCTTGAAGAAAAAATTCAAAGCTCATCTGTATATGCTGCAACTTTATCTTAACTCAACCCAGATCTCCCAAGACTTTTGAGCCAAAAGGACACCACAAAAAAGCTCCTTTCCAAAACTCCTTACATGTGCCACATAGCGTGGAAGCATGCTCCCCTCCGAAACTCCTTATTTAGGACTCCAGCCCTCAACTCAGTCTTCTTACACCAGTTCCTACTAACAGCATCTTCTGTATACAGCCTATCCAATAAATTAGACCAAAAGTTGTTTCGATTTATCAACTCCAACAACTTTCATCTACATTCTATTTCAGTAATATACTTCTATGGCCACTTATTGACACTGCAAGTTACATTACTCTTACAACCTTAAATTTCAACGCTCTAGTCTTTCATACCTAATTCTAGGCCTTATTCCCACTGTACCGTCTCTTTGGCACATTAAGACCTCCAGTCCCTTGACCACTCCATTTCCTTTTGTCCTCTTAGCTTTGTCGGCTACCCTAACCCCAGGTTCAATTCACTGATGAAATATCCTACTGGGACTATGCAACCTCCTCCCTCTTCGTACTCCGTTCAAGCTGAGGAACACTACTGGCAATACAGCACAATCACGCACACAGTGCTGCTACGTGACTATGCTCTCCTAACCTGCTGCAGCCTTGAATGCTGATCCGTACTCCTTTTATATCTACTTAGCTCCTTCTTCCATTCTTCACTCCAAACATTAACATTTGAAGGTTGACTTCCTAATTTTCCTAGTCTTGCTGTTGGGCAGGAATGTTGTTTCCTTTCTTTGTGATGAGCAGCTCAACATTCCTACTTCAAAGACTTAGTCTAAGAGATGCCCTTCCTATTTTTGTAATGCTAATTCTTCCCTCTGTGCTCTTGGGACCAGGTTCTATCTACTCCTCTGCTTCAATTTCTACCTCTTTAATGGGTACCTTCTCAGAATCCATATATATTTAAGATAGTACACTATCTTACCTTAAAGGCCTTCAAATAAAGCCAGCTACTGGCTAATTTCCTTTACTATTTTCTCTTTCCTGGCTTCCTTAATGCTCCATACCTCTTATCTCCTTTCCTGGCTCCCACCTAACCCTTCCTCCCCAAGTTGCCTTTGCTAGTTTCTTTCCTTCTGCTAAGTGTTGGTGTTCCTCAGGGTTCTCTCCTTGGTGACCTATTTTTTCCTACATGCTTGCTTCTTCTTTCAATTCCAGCAAAATGTATTAAGTGCTTACTATACCTCAAGTTATCGGCTAAATGCCCAGGAGATAGAAGACAAAGACAGTACACTTGTCCTCAAGAGATTTCAAGTCCAGAGCTGTAGTTTCAGACCCCTATAAAGGATTATCACTATACTCTGCCTTAATTACCTACAAGAAACTCAAACTCAGTATTAACATTTCCTTCAATCCTATATTCTTTCTATAAGCATATGTTTAATTGCTTTTCACTTTATTGTGCTTCACAGGTGCTGTTTTTTTTACAAACTGAAGGTTTCTGTGGCAACCCTGTATTGAGAAAGTCTATGGGTGCCATTTTTCCAGCAGCACTTGATCACTTCATGTCTCTGAGTCACATTTTGGTAACTGCAATAATTCAAACATTATTATTCTATTTGTCATAGTGGTCTGTGGTCAATGATCTTTGATGTTACTCTTGCAAAAAGATTTCAACTCACTGAAGGCTCAGATGATGGTTAGCGTTTTTTAGTAATAAAGTATGTTTAAATTATGTAAATTTTTTGACATAATGCTATTGCACACTTAAACAGACTATAGTATAGTATAAACATAACTTCTATATGCACTGGGAAACCAAAAAGTTTGTGTGACTCACTTTATTCAATATTTGCTTTGTTCTGGTGGTCTGGAACTGAACCCACAGTATGCCTGAAGTGTGCCAGTGTACTATCTTGGTGAACAGCATCATCAGTCACAATTACCCAAGCCAGAAACTTCAGAACTTTATAATATATGCTATTTCTCACAACTTAACCTCTCTCTACCAAATCCTTCTCATAGGCACATGAATATGCTCTATTTGTAAAAACTAGTTGGATTCTGTAATACTCACCAGCTACCATTCTATCTTCCTTCCTTCACAACCAAACTTCCCCAAAATAGGTGTTTACACTTGCTCACTACACTCCTCAAACTGGTTTCCACTCAAACTATGTAACTGCAAAGGATCACTAATTACTTTCTTACCACTAAATCTAAAGAATACTTTCCATCCTGTTGGTCTCAAGATTTTCCTATTTCTCTTAACCTACTTTTAAATGCTGAGTTCCTCAGTGTCCAGCCCTGCTTTCTTTTTCTGTGCACTTTCCCCTAGCCTATCATGCATTTGCAAAACTGCTCATCTAGTCTCACGTGCCTGAATAAATCGTGTATCTTCAATCACCTATTCAAGCCCCAAACCCTAGAAGTTTTCTCTACTTCTACCCTCCTCCTCCTTTCCCATTACCCATAATGATCAAGTCCTGTCAAACATTCTAGACCTCCCAAGTCATTTCATTGTTCTCCTTCGGCCATTGCCACTCCACACCAAGACAGTAACCTCTCTTCCCTGGATGACTTGGACAGCCTTCCAGCCTGGTCTACTTGAATTCCCCACTAGAATGCTCCCTCATCTGAGTGAAACTTAAAAACTTTAAAAGCAAGCAAGAATCTCATTCTTTTGCTTAAAACACAAGTGTGAACCCAGGATAAAGTCCAATACAATTAAGTCTAAGAAGCTATGTGATGTGGCCCTTGCTAACCTTCCCTTACTCACTTCAACTGTCAGCTTTCTACCATTCCCTCAAGAGCTATTCCTGTCAGAGCTTTCCATCCATTCCCCCTGAGCCTGGAGCTTTCTCTGCCTTCCTTCCCCTAGTAAGTCCTTCTTTGGTGAAGTCTTTGCTTTCCCTCACTGCAGATCATACAGAATCATATTCTCAACCTTATATATATTCCTACAGTACCCTTAGAACTAGAATTACAGTAATTGTGTAGACTCTGAGTTCCAGGAGTCTGAATCTTTCTCTTTATCTTCCATTTAAGCATTCAATAAATTTTTACAACGGTTAAGTACCTATTATGCTCAAGGTGCTGGGCCAGGTAATTGTCATAAAGTGATAGGTGAGCTAACTAGAAAGAATTCTGCCCTTGTGCAACCTGTAGTTCAGTTTGGTGGTGGAGTGAGATTTAAGCAAGGCAGAAGAAAAGCAATTACAACGAGATGAATGCCCTCAAGGAAGTTGAGTGCTGTCATGGAGTAACTGGTCATGGGACTAGAGAACCTAACTTGAGAAACCTAGGTAGTAACTTCAGATAAGAGTATTGGGAGAGGAACGAGTTGAAGGTGCAGTGGTGGAAAATGATGATTTTAGATGTGATATGATTAACTATGAGGTAGGCGGTTGAACATATAAGCCTGGAACTGTAAGTCTGGTCTTAGGGTTATGAGTTTAAGTGTGACAGGCACACTGATTAATACTAAACTCTATGGAGACACACATATGAGACAAAAGTCAGGTCCTGGGAGAGGTATTAGGGTTGGGGTCCATGATGGAGTAGCCAGAAAGGGTAAGGAGAAAACCAAGAGGGAATACTTCAGATAGGAAGCCATCAACCCTACTGAATGCTTCTGAAGCAGCAAATGAGGGGAGAAAAAGAACCAGCAGATATGACAACATGGAATAGACTGGTGATCCTGATGAAAGCAATTTCATGGAAGTCGTAGGGACATAAAAAGTGGCAGTAAATGAAAAATGAAGAAAACAGCAGGGTTTGAGTAGGCAACTCAGATTAGCTACCATGGGAACCAAATAAAAGGGGTTATAGCTGGATGGAATCAAGTGACCACTCTCCCCTAACCATTTCTTTCAAGAATAGTAGTTCATAAGGACATACTATGAGTTGTTGGAAAGGATTTAGTAAAAGAAAGGCTAATTAAACAAGAGAGTAGTTAATTCAAAAGCCTTTGGGAAGGTGAAGAGGAATTGGCTTTCGATAGGTCTAAGAGTGCAGATAGAGAAGGGTTTGTAAATTTGGTGATGAAAAGTTGAGAAGGTTCTTGTCAAGTTTTTGTTTTCTCAGCAAAACATGATTTAAAAGATGAGATGAGGGGAGCAGAAAAATTTTTTGAAGAAGAGTATATAAATCATTTAAGTTTATGGAACTAAGTTGTTACAATAAAACTGCAGAAACTTGCCAGGCAGTTTTGAGCCTATTTAAGTTTTGAGATTATAAACCTACCTGTTGAAAAATTTTTCTCCCATTCAACTGCTCAAGGGTAGACAGAAAATTCCGCAATTTTTCCAGATCATGACCATAGAGAGGTGCAGGGGAATGGCCTGAGTTTATCTGCAAAGTAGTTTGTTTAACGGTGGGATCTACTCTCTAAGCCAGACAAGTTGAGGACGGGAGTGAACTGATGAATGGTGAGCAAGCGGTGGGATTAACTGTTAGTTGTGATGAGGCAGAAATAGTTTTTAGAGAAGACATCTCAATCAGGTGAGCTGGAAAAAGTCTGTGGCTGGAAAAAGGGGATCTGAACTCGATCTGGAAGTGATACAGGTTATGAATATGTCAAAAGTGTGGGGCTCCCATTCATGGGGAGATCACTGATAAGAGGCACCTCTAACGAGCAAGGTTGTTGGGAAATAAAAGATACCATAATTTTGTTCAATGAAAAGTAGTGTTCGGAGGCACAGATAATAAACAACAAATATAAAAATTAAAACACTGGTATGGAGAATGAACACGTGGAACTTCATTATAGAGTGATCTGGGTGTCTCTCTGATGAGTTGACATTTAAGCTCAGCCACAATAGACGCGTAAGCATTCCAGACAGGGGAAAAAATATGTGTAAAGGCCTTAGGGTGGCAGCGGTGGTGGGGAAGCTTGGTATTTGTTCAAGGGGATGGAAGCATCAGGAAATGAGAAGTAGGGTAAGAGTCTTTGGAGAGACTGGCAGGGGCTTGGAGCAAGGAGACTGGATTTTAATCAAAGTGCACCCAATGTTCAGTAAACATTATTTGGATGCAGGATGATGAAACATTAAGAACCAATACAGGAGGGATCAATCAATTGGAATGGATAAATTGATGAATCAGAGTAACTACTGTTTGTAAACAGCGGATACAGGTGCACTTGTGCACACCTGTGGATCATCAACCCTGGTTGAACGAATGACATTTTAGACGGCTATTTCCCAAAGTGTGCTCCTTAAGACACTAATTTAGTGGGATATACTTCAGTATTAACATTAAAATTTTTTACATGGTCACTTAAATCTGGAAAGTTTCCACATTAACAGTTAACATCTTTTCTGTACAGCAGGACTTTTCAATCTTCAATATGCTAATAAGTACTGGATTCTTTAAGGGGAGCTATGACAAGCAGCTTAGAAAACTTCTCTGATCACAGAAGTCACCTTCCAACCCACTGGTGTCACTCTACAATAAGCATTTTCAAAAAGCTGCCTTACTGCTCCACTTTTTTAACACCTCTCAAATCCACTGGTCTCTTTCTCAACCCCATCAACATTCTTTCTTCTGGTACCCATCAATTTTTGCCTGGACTATTGCAAGTCTTCCTGCTTTCTTAACCTTCAACTTTTTCAACCCATCCTCTATATACTGATAATTATCTTTCTAAAATCGGTACCTGGTTAAATTGTTCAAATTAAATGCATTCAGTAACCACGTTTTTGCTTTAAAAACAAAGCAAAACATGGTAAAGACTAAACATGGCACACAAGAACCTTCATGACCCAGGCCACCTGCTGCTTCAGCTTTGGCTCCTCCAACTCCCTCTTTCCACACTGACAACCTGCAATATGGCAAACGCACTATGTTGCCTCATACCTCATGCCTAGAATTCCCTTTCTCCCCACCGACTATCCGAGGACCACTCATTCAATCTTTCAAGACTCAGCTCCATCAACACTCATAACCACCCACCTTCTTTTCCCTGAAAAATAAAGCATTCCCCCCTTGATGTCTCTAGCTGTAATATCTACATACTTTTATCTTAACAGCTACAGCAACTGTGTGAGCTTACCTGATGATCAAAATTTGCTTTGTTAAAACTCTACCTCTGGGAGGTTAAAATAATAATTTAATTATGCTGAATTTCTGAAAATTTCCCAAACTTGCATTTCACTTAACACAATAATGTATTTTGAATAACATGTTCTGATCTGTAAGACTCAAATTCTTTGGGTTTAGAAGAAGGGGGAAAAAATCCATTTCTTAAAGATGAAACCTTAGGCAAATTTATGCTGTAGGAAGAAAATATCCAAAAGACAACAGACTGAGGAAAAGTATACCATGAAAAAAATATACTTTTTGATCCTTTTTTTTTAATACTTCGGCATTACATTCCGTATCAAATGTTACCAACATGCTGTTCTATAAATTCATTATTTATTTTATACCATAATTTGATTTCTGTTCCATGCAAAAAAGCCCACTATTCCGTAATTACTTTTGGCATACAGTAATTGGAATATAAAAAATTTAAATCAATGTTGGCAAAGCTTTTCCCCTGACATGCAGGGGAACAACTGCAGAAATGTCTAGTGGTCAATAAAGCTAATGAGAAAAAAAAAGCCCCAATACACTACAATGGCATTTTCACTTAACAGGTCCATCACTACGTTTATCAGAAATAAACCTACTTGCTACTGCACTATATAGGGCAGTTTGCCAGATGCCTATCTTTAAGAGCTAGGTCAACTTCTAAGAAAACTGTACGAAAACATTGTCATTAACAAAAATTTAATATTAAAATGACTCAGAGTTATTATTAATTTAGGAAAAGAACCATGTATTCATCACCCATAAGAACTTTTATTTTAATAAATAACAGTGGGCTTACCAAAGGGTAGGGATTTTAATGTGTCAAGTTTTATGCATATTGGTAATAAACCTTAAGGAGGTGAAACCAACTATTCAATATAACCCATTTGGCCCTAAAAATAAAACTATAATACTTTAATAATAAAACTTAAAAAAATATTTTCCAAAAGAAAATAATTCACTCCTTGACCATGCTTATTTATTCAGAGTACCAGCAATTTCAGTTACTGTTAAGTGCTTCATTTTTCCTGCAAGTCTGATGTTGTACAGGGCATATACACATTTTCATATCACAATATCATCAATGTATCAAGCTAATAATATTGTGAACGCAACTGGTTTATAACAAACACAAAGTCAAAAATCAATGCTACTATTTATGGCAAACAGAAACAAAAGTAAATCTAAAGAATGTTTTCTTTTGTTTCCAGTACTGATTTTAGTTGGACTTCAAACCAAACGAAGGTCATAAATGCTCCTGAAATAACTTCTATCTCTGGCCATAAATCCACAGTATAAATATGGTGAATAAAGCTAAACTATAAGAGCTAACTATATACTGAATAACCAAAATAATTATAACAACTAATACTGCTCTGGAAGACCAATCTAATGAAAAAAGTATCATTAGATATGGCAGGAAAATACAGACAAATCTGTACAATCTAACATCTATAAACAGTAAAATCAAAACATCCAACTTCCTTATAGAAAGTGTTTCATCTATGTAATTATAAATGTTTAAGGACTCTTGCATTTTATAAACACAAGATGGGCTCACTTTGATGATACCAATTTTAAGATTTATAAAAATGTTTAAAAAAATCTTTCCACAAAAGTTTATACAGTTTAAAGCTATACACCAATCTATAAATCTCAGAAAATGAAAAAAAAAAAACCTTTATAAGATCACATGTATAAAACAAGAAATGAAATGTGATTTTATTTAAGGCAATACTGGGCTACTTCACAAATCACCACCTCAAATATTTACACTGCTCCACACTACTAGTTTCTATCACATTCACAAAGGATTTTTTTTTAATACCAAATGTTTAAAATCTTTGATGTAGTAAATTCTTTATTCACATTTCCATTATATTTCATGGAATCATAGTAACTATATCCAATTAGAAGCATTGAGAAAAAACTGTAGCTATAGGAAACTGCTAAAGAATCTGCTTTAATTTCACGAGTACCACCCAAAAATCCTGGAGGGTAAATTTACAAAGCAGAGCAGAGTGTTGATATAATGTGCCTACTTTGTGAAAATTAATTTTTTTTGAGATCATCTTGTAAATAAATGTCTTATGTAAAAAAAACAATGAACTATGGCAGAGTTTCTAGTTTTAGTTCAAAAAATTCTTAATTTAAATCAATAAAAGAAGTTTTAAAAACTTGATCACTTAGTTAAAAATTAAAATTCGAAATATAAATGTGTCATTTAATAGTTTAGACTTACACACCGCTGGTGGCAGCAAATGATTTACAATAATAAATATATACAAAAAAGGTATCTACAAAGAGTAGTACTGTTATACATGAGCAGTGACCTGGTGAGACATGTCAATCACACAGATAGTTCAGCCTAGTTCATGGAAAGGGCAACTGGTTGATAGAAATTTGAGGTTTAGCTCAGCTATTTACAGTACTAAAGTATTGATTCTGTTCCTCAAGTCCCATAGGGATGAAAAAAAAAAGTTTTACATGACAAATGTCATGTTTTTTTTTTTTCCTTTTCTTTTTTTGGCCAGGTTAATTCATGTCAGCAACAACAAAAAATGAAAGAGTTTCACAATTCTAGCATGCTTGATGGCTTCCTATTTAAAATAAAACTATAATTAATGTATTTATAGTACATTAGTCATCAGTACTGCCCTCTCCCCGTGGCTTTACCCATACTGATTTCTTTCAGAACAGACACATCTGGGTCATTTGAATGTACTTCAAGTTTTTTCAGACTGACGGTAGGTTTCATTTCCTGAAGTTGCTTTAAGACAAGCTCAGTGCAATCTTTTAGAGTCTTGTCTAAAACAATTTTTACATTATCACTGCACTGAAGCTGTGATGGATTGGCAAACTGTACAAAGGTTTCACTTTCTTTACAAGAACATATGTGATTTCCACCAGTCACAGCAGTCTTGTCAATATTTTTTCTTGAATTTGAATGGGACCCTTTTTTATTCCCACTATTTGGATGGTCTTTGTCACTATTTTTCTTCTGCTTCACTGCAGACTCCTCAAGAAACTTCAGAAACGATACTTCGAATCCCATTGGTTTAAATGAGCTCCAGTCAAAAGATGCAGGATGATCCTCAGTGGTTTGAATTGCAACCGCAGTTTCTTCCTCTTTATGCACACTACTTAGCTCAACTGCCGATGCTGGTTCAACTTTTTCAACTTTCCTTTTTTTATTTTGGGAGGTATTTTTTTCTTTATTAACTCTCTTCAAATTACCTGCTTTTTGTTTTTCTGACGGGCAGGGGTTACTTTCCTGGAAATCATTACTTACATTTGAAGAGGTCTGAGCTTGGGTCTCCACACTTGTGTTGTCTTCATTTATTAATTTGGTAATAAATAATTCTGTTAGCTCATCCATTTCATCTTTTTCATTTTTTTCAATTTCCTTCTGAGGAACTGTAGTTGTCCTTGAGTTATCATTGCTCTCTGATAAACCCGTGTCAGAATCTTTCACATCACTCTTTTCAACTTCTTGCTCAGAGGTTTCCTTTAGTTGTGAGTTGCAACACCGTTTGAAGACAATGAGAAGATTGCGGTGTTGTGATGTAAATGCCTTAGATAATTTATGGCATTTATAATGTCTAATTATATTGCTTTCACTTGTAACAACTGATGTACACCCCTTTATCATACAAGGATACTGGGTTACAAACCTGCTTGTACACTCAGATAAGGCATCGTTCCGAGCCTTTATAGAGTATACGTGCTTTCCCCGTTTCAGAGAATAAGGCTTATTTTCTTCAATCTGTACAATCTTTGCAGTCTTGTTTTCCAAATTATTTTTCTTCTTTCGTTTAGTCTTAGGCATTTTGATCCCTTCCTTTCCAGATCTGTATTTTGTCCCCCGATGTTTAGACTTCGTCTTTTCTTGGTTTGCCTTGCTTGATATATTTTCCTGACCAGGCGTTAATCTTCTTGGCCGAATCAAATGAGCTTTATGTTTGTCATTATGCTTATTAAAAATGTGTCGGAGGAGATTAGACCGAGTCGCATATACTCGGTCACAGCCTTCACAGTCACACTTGTATATGCCATCTTCTTCAGTTTTATTTCCCTTCACCCCAATTCCATGGTCTGCCTCAAGATGGACAACATAATTCAAATACGTGGTAAACGAAGATTTACACTCTGACTGATCACATGGAAATTTCCCAACATCCACAGAAGCGGTCATACTTTCAATTTCCTCAGGAGACATTTCATGAAGTTTCATGTAGTGCTGTATGAGGCCAGTAATTGCTTGGAAAATTCGAGAACAGTCACTCACCTGACATCGAAATTCCTTCACAGTTGGCTTAGTTTCAATTTCTTCACTTTCTTTACCAGCTTCGCTTTCCTCTTCAACCTCTGCAGAAAACGCAGGCAGATCTGACTTGTGCACGGCCTGGTAATGCAGAATTAAGTTTTGCTGTATGGTAAAGGCGGCAAAGCAACCCTGGTGGACACATCGATACGGTCTGTAGGGGCTGTATCTTGTTGGAAACTCGGGACACTGAGAAACTGGCTTCTTGCGTTTTTTCTCCTCCTTTTCTTTTTTATGTCTCCTAACTTTCCGTCCTTTGGTTTGAATGTTTATGAGAGAATTTGTATTACACTGTTCTGAAGTAACTGCAACCAGCTGTGAAGAGCCTTCTGTTTTCTCAGGACTTTTTTTTTCTGTAAGTTGTTTTTCTGGGATCACTGCTGTATTACTGAGGGCGTTTTCCTTCATCACTCCCAATTCTAAAGCAGGCTGGAATTCCCTTTTATTTTCCTCTGTGACAGTTAGCTGTCTTTTTACTTGAGGAATTCGTGAGGCTGACGAATTTTCAGTCTGAGATTTTCTTCCATAAGGCCTTTTTATTTTTAGTTTTACCATTTCTTCTGTTGTAAAATGGTGTACCAACTGACAGTGTGCCCGCAGATTAGAATTTCTTGTAAATGTTTTTGTACATGTAGGTACCACACATTTAAACGGAGCAAATTTCAACTGAGTCTTCTTAATTTCAAGAATCATCTCTGGAGTGTACTGATGAATCTTACCATAGTGCTTGAATAGTGCATCCTTTGTCATAGCACTGTAATTACAGCCTTGGTTTTGACACACAAAGGGTTTATTAACTCTGTCACTAAACTGAATGTTGCTTATCATTTCAGAAACTGGCTGAACAACTGTGACATTTGGAACCGATTTAACAGGAGTGGGAGTCAGGGTCACTGACGGGTTTATCAGTACACACTGGGATATTGGAGTGGATAGGTCATTTTCTAATTTCAGTTTCTGTAAGCCTTCTAAAATCTCCTGTATTTGATCTTCCTTATGTAGTACTTGAGACTGAGGAATGTTACTTTTTGTCGGCATGACACCTATGAAAGAGGAAAACTGAGAAGCATCAGGTAATTTGTTATTTTGAACAGTGTTTAGTGAAGGAAGCTGAATGTTATAATTTATCTGAGCATTCTGCGATGTTTCACCAACACCCTGAGATCCACTTTTTACCTCAAGTATTTGAGAATTCATAGCACTTTTAATAATTTCAAGAGTTTTTTCAAAGTTTTGTATAACATTGTCTTCAGAAATCTGTAAATCAGAATTTATTGAAGTTGTGCATGAATTCAAAGCCATCATTTGGGAATCACCATTTTCAGTTTTTAATGGTAAGGGAGCTAACACTGTATGGGACTCAAGATTGGTCTTAAAGTTTCCTTTCACATCAGTCATAAACAACTGATTGTCAACATTATTTAATTTCTGTGTTAGATTTTCCACCAAACCCTGAGGTTCACAATTGGGAATTACATTTGAATGAAGGTTAGTAGTTGGTATCTCAATACTCTTTGCTATAAGTCCCATTGTCGATAAGTCACTTGTGACCAAGTTTTGGGAAGCATTAGGTGCAATTAGTGGAGGAGCAACTTTCTTTCTTCTCTTAGAAGCACTGTTTCCCTTTTTATTTAAATGAGTAGACCGTGTGTTCTGAGGACCACTTATAACTGAAACACGTGAGCTGTTACCGGTAAAATTTTGTGATGGCCCACTAGAATTAGGGAACGAACCAGAGCACAAACCATTTTCAACAGTCTTCAGTAGTAAGTCATTTGTTGGAAAAACAGGCAAACTGCTGCATTCTTCAATGGAGGGGGCTTTGGGGTCTGGGGTCCTATTCTGGTCTGTCAGCAGGGGTGCTGGGTGGCACACGGTCTGTAGCAGGGCTGGCACAGGTGGACTTGGCATCACTGTTGCAGTCACTTGTGCTGCATCTGAGACACAACCTGCTGGGAGAGAGAGCATTTCGGCACCCTCAAACGTACTGGGAATGCCAGCAGTTTCCAAAGCCTGCTTAATAATTTCACTTCCTTCCTGACTAACACTTGTACTAAAGTTAGTCACACCAGTCCGAGGAAATGTATTTGGTAAAAATGTTGCTGAGCGACTTTCAGCAGCAAGAAGTTGCAGGAATGATGGATCTTTGAAGCATGCCTCTGGACTGAAGGTAGCAGGCTGCTGCGGCTGCTGCAGGTTTACTGCATTTGTGGAGAGAATCATGCTAGCAAGGAGAGAAGGCTGTCCATTATTCTGCAGAAGTTCTTGAGCAATTTCTGCTCCATCCAGTGGTTTACAGTAAGATCGCTTAGACAAGTGTCCGCCCAGAGATCTGGGATTGGTAAAAGCCCTGTAACACCTGCTACAGATAAATTTCCCATCTCTGATAATTGCTGGCCACTTAGCCCTTTTGTTGTGCTTGGGTTTTCTTTCCTTCCCATTTGGGCCTCGCCCACGGTCTTTTTTAACTTTTTCTGGTGCAGACTGTTGGGCACTAGTGCTACTGAAGTCATTTGCAACACTGACTTGTGAGGGAAAAACTGCATTTTCACCATTACCTCCCTTTAGAAAGGAGGAATTAGTGTTTCCTTCAATCTGTGAGGAAAAATGATTTGTACTATTTTCCAGTTGGGAAAAAGCAGAATTAGTCCCACTATCTGCTGGTGAAGGGAAGAGAGACATTGAGCTACTTTCTGCAGGTAAAGGAAGGAAAGGATCTGAGCCGCTGTCAATATTCAAAGGCAAAACTGTTTTGGTGAGATCTTCCATTTGTGCTGGCAAGGCAGTATTAGACAGATTTTCCATCTGGGGACATAACATACCACCACTTTGCTCATTCTTATCCTGAGTAGGTATATTTGGACTTATGACACTTTCCACAGAGGGCAATAGTGGAGCTGACACACTTGTTAAATGAGCTGGAAAAATGGAAGGTGAGACATGCTGCAACTGGTTAGAACACGTAGGAGTCCCATTGGCTTTGGTCTGTGGTGTGAAAAATGCATTATTAGAGTTGCTCATCTGTGATGGCAAAAAATAAACAAACTTTCCATTATTTGGTGTATTTAAGTTGTTAGATTTCTGCCCCTTTTTGCTTTTGCGCTGCATTTTAAATGCCGCATACTGGTCGGGGTGTGCAGTCTTCATGTGTTTCCCAATGCTCTGTGAAGAATTATAGGTTCGAGTACATCCCTCAACCTGGCAGCTGAATTTCTGAACTGGCGCTTTTGGAGGCACTGATGGAGTTCCTAAAGAATTACTTAGGTTGGGCTGTGGTGGAATAAATGTGATACTTTCTAATGTCTTCAGAGGTAAATTATACAGATTGGGTGATGGTTTAACACTAGCTCCACAGTCAAACTTGGAAGTTGGTAAACTGTTTTGAAATCCTGCCTGGTTTTGCACAGAAAAGGTCATCAGGTTGTTCACTTGTCTTTCCAAGTTTTGTGGAGTAAGGTCATCTATTTTGAGGGTTTCTGAATCTACCAAAGGATTCTGAGTAATCTGGGCTTCGTTAAAACAATCCTGTTCTTTTCCTTCTTGGAAACCTGTATGACACAAATCATTACACGTATCTCCAACTGGTGTATGTAAGTTTGTGACCAGTGAGTCACCAGTGCCTTCCACAGCTGAGTTTTCTTGCTTTCCAAAGTTACCCTCAATCCCCTGATTGAGGGACACCTTGATGGACACGGCTACTTCGCTGGCCTGAAGCAGAGAAGTAGCAGCAGGGTTTTCCAAACCATTTGGCAACAGTCCGTCAGCCTGCCTGAGCTCCGAGGCAGAAGTCTGTTCTTGTTTGGTCACAGGAGACTCTGCCTTGCTTTTATCCCAAGCATCACTTCTATCTTCTGGTAAAGTGTTGTCAACATTATTTCCTGAAGGAAGCATAGATCTTTCTTTCTCAGTGTTCCCTTCAATGCTCTGACTCACTCTGGGAGGCTGAATAGGATCTCCAGATGAATTAAGTTGGTCTTCAGGAGGCAGCACTTTTTCGGGAATACTGTGGTCATCCAGATGCTTTTCAAGCTCACTCTGAGAACGATAAACCTTACCACAACCTGTGATCTTACAAGTATAGGTATTATAATGCTGTGCTTCATGATCATACAGTAAATAAGCTTCTGAAAAAATTCTGCCACATTTAGGAAACATGCACCTTGCTCTAAAGACTTGATGTTCCTTTCGGTGGGTTAAGAGCTCCGCATAACTATTAAAACCGGCCTTACATTTCATTTGTATACAGATATATGGCTTACTGCCACAGTGCATTTGTAAGTGATCATTGAGATGAGTAACACTTACAAAATGCCGTCTACAGTACTGGCAGATAACTTTCTTGCTTTGCATTTCAAGAAAGCGCTTGGCATCTTCATTATCCTTATGTCCTTTTACATGAGCAATTAAATTTTTAAAGTACTTAAAGCCCTTTTTACAAAAAGTTACAGGGCAATTGAATTCATTAACAGGTACTGGTTTCTGGACTGGGATCACCTCTGGCTCATAAGATTTATCTTTGTCCTCATTTTCATCATCTGAACCATCATTGTCATTAAACACTATGAAGTCTGTTGAATAGAGACTATTCTTTTTGATAGGCCGCTGCTCCTGCTTGGCCACAGCATTAGTCTTCTGATTCTCGATGGTAGTTGTGATCTTAGGAGGCCTTCCCAACCTTCTTAATGGCTTCATAGCTGCTAGTCTCTCTTTACTAGATTGTTTAACGTGCAATGTGACATGAGGGACAAAAGTTTCTTTAGAACTGAAGTTCTTTGCACAAATGGGGCAACTGTAAACCCCATCTTTGTAATGTTTTTGAGCATGCCGAACTATTCGATGACCAAGGAATTCTTTGTCACATAGCACACAATACTGCATGTAGGCTTGCCAGTTTCGAAACCTGGCAGATATAAATCCCCTCTCTCTTAATTGTTTTATCTCTCTCTTCTTCTGCTTTTCATCACAAATGTCCCTAAGAAGGCCAGAATTAGTACCAATTCCACCAGAAAGGCCATTCACAGAAGTTTCTTTACTCTCTTCCTGGTAGTCTGCTACTTTCTCATAAACTTCGCTGTCATTTAGTTCATCTATTGAAGACACAATGGATGCTTCTTCCCCCATCAGTGCAAGACACTGTCGTTTTAAGGTTTTCCAATCCCAGAATTCTGGATCAAAGGGCCACTGAGTTTTCAATACAAGTAAGAGCTCACAGCGTAGAGAATTTGGTATCGGAAGATTCTCTTCATCATATTTCTGGTCTGGCTGGTTATACAACATTTCCACAGCGTAATATGCATCTACTGTAGGCTCAATAAGAAATTCACTCAGTTGACAAGCACGTTTAACTTCCAGATCTTCAGGCAACAAGCACGAAATGGTCTTGCAAATAGATATTTTCACTTCAGTATTTTCTGTAGATTCCAGGCGGAGTGCTTTTACGCACAGTTCTATACAAGTGGCAAGTCCAGCCCCTTCAGTCTGTGAAAAAGCAAGTAAGAAATGTTAATTTATACTAATCAATACAGTTTACAGAATACTTGTGAATTACTAATTTTAAAACTGAGGTTTGTTTTTCTCAAATTTTGCAATAGCCAGTGTATGAAGATACCCCTTCTAAAGCACTGCAGCTCAGCCTGGGTGGGTGTGTGTGAAATGAACTGCACAGAATAGCAGAAAAAGCCTCAGCACTGGGAGCTAAGATAAGTATAAAATGATCTAATAGCTAGGCCAACTTGGAAGTTAAATTTAACTTCTCAGACCTTTCATATCCCATTACAGAGATCAAAACAACACCTAAACTTCATAAAACTACTGTGAGCATTAATGGGTATTATGTACCTAAAGTAGGTGGTATAGTTTAATATCATGTCTGGCATATAGTAAGTGATCAATAAATGTCATTAACTTTATCACAAATTTCATTTCCTAAGTTTGTATTTGTAATCCTTCTGAAACAAAACTCTCTTAGCCTAATTACAAAACAGATTTGTTTCCATCTTTCCTAAGTAATAACGAAAGGAGATTTTCACTTTTAAGAGAATAAAGTTATTTGATCCTTGATACTAGGGATTCTAGTTCTGTTATAAAACCGAATGCCGAATCACCTACCTCACGGCTGGACCATCTTAAGAATTAGGAGTGGCAGTAGACACAATAGGCTTTTTTCCTTCTGAATTAGCATCTTGAAGTAATATTATAAGATAGCAGTAGTAAAGGTAAGCGTCATTTGAAAGATACATGTAATGAAGAGATAACAATGGGTTTTAAAAGGCTAAAAGGGAACAAATATATGAGAAATAAGCCAGCCACAAGATGTGGCCACATTCATGAGAATGGAATCTGTGTGATGTAAGATTGAAAGGCAAGAAAGAAAAGAAGTCTAAAAAAGCCGATAGGCTCTGTATTTTTACAGGTTAAGAAGGAAATTAAATACTTTACTGAAAAGGAAGTTTACATTTGTGGGTCAAAAGGAGACTGAAGTAAGGAGATTGAGATACTGAACTGGTCTTGATTTTAGGAAAAGCAAGGGCACGAAGACCAATAAGCAAACAGACAAGAATAATTGATATGAGACCCACTGAAAAGTGACAGAGAAGAAAAGACAACTTGGAAAGAGTTCACATAAACTTGCACAGTTACTTTATACTATTTTGAGATAGACGTGAGCCACAAAGATTTTACAGTAAAATATCTGAGTGTCTGTTATATGCCTCAGGGTTTACTAATAATAGTGGACAAATAGGCCACTCCTCTGTTACAATTTGTAAGAAAAAGATGAGTGAACAGTGAGTGAAGTTGTGTATTAGAGAGAAGAGTGTTTGAAGAAGGAAGTCTTAGAGGAATTAAAGGCCAAGTCAACTGTAAAGATGATTGAAAGTAACAACGAAGGCCCATGTCAGAAGGACTGGTGAGTATGTAGAGGGCAAGAACTCTGAAAAAGTCTGTAATTATTTAGAAAATTTAGGAAATGCTGGAGAAAGAAATGACCAAGAAAAGACTCGGGAAACAAAGGATTTGTGGATGAAGGATACCTGCCATGAGGAAGGTACTGTAACTATTTTCTGTCTTATGAATGTTGAGCCCTTTCTCCAGAAATGACAAAAGCTGATTCAAAAATTCTACTTACTGCTTAAAAAATGCAACTAAAATTATTTGAGAGGAACTCAACCGACATTTCTAATACAGCCTGCTACTGGATTCAAGGGTTCATTTCAACTCATTAAAGACAAACAGCTTTGAATATATTTGTTTGAGAACATCTTAATGTTGTAAATAAATTTGTAATCTTAACAAATAAGGCCAACAAAACAAATTGTATCAAAATTTTTATTCTTCTGAGTTTTCAATCCTTCTGTGTGTGTGTGTGATTGAAAATTAAGTTGCAGGTAATACTCAAGTCATGAACTGGTTATATAACAAGTGTGTTCTAGAGTTGAGTTTGAATTCACAATGTCCCATAAATACAACGTGATTAAACAAGTAATTAACCCATAAAAATCTACTTAATAACATCAGTTAATAAAAATACTGGTAGCACCAGCCTGAATTTATGAGTCACAGGAAAGAAACTGAAGTGATGTCAATTCAGAGGAGGAAAAGACTCATCCCCTTTCTGACACTGGCACCCACCTTTTCTGTTCCTTTTCCCTGGCTGCCTAGTATCCTTGGTCCAAAGCTACCCAAGGCTTAAATGCTGATGTTAGTTCCCCATAAACATCCCATTCAGCCCTTCCCTATCCACCCATAGCATCCTGGCTCACCCTGCTTTAAAATTCTTAAACAGTCAGATTTCCCATTAGGATGGCAGAGTGACGGGACCATGAGCTTGCCTTTCCTCGCGATTACAATGAAACCACAACTGACTGCTCAACAGCCATCAAAAAGACTGGAACCTAGCAAAAAAAAAAAAAAAAAATCTCCTTCAACTGGAAACATAAAGAGGGAACCACAGCTAGACAGTAGGAAGGATGTGCTCTCAATATAATTGGGCCCCGTATCCCCAGGGTGGGCAGCCCACAAGCCAAGGAATAACTGGGTCGTAGAGGCCCTCCCACAGAAGCGAGAGTTCTGGGCCCCACGTCGGGTTCCCCAGCCCAGGGTTTCAGCACTGGGAGGAGGAGGAGACTCCAGGACATTAGAAGACCAGAAGTGCTTGGCTCCAGGAGTCCCACAGGATTGGGGAAAGAGAGACTTCATTCTCTTGGGAACATACACAGAATCTCACATGCGCCAAGTCCAAGGGCAGAGGCAGTGATTTCATAGGAACCTGGGCAAGGACTGCCTGCTGGTTTTGGAAGGTCTCCTGGGAAAGTGAGGGGCTGCTGCAGCTCACCCAGGGGACATAAAAGATGGTGGCAGACATTCCGGGAGTGTTCATCAACATGAGCTTTCCTGGAGGCTGACATCTTGATTTGACCTTTAGCACCAAAACCTAGCCCCACCCAAAAGCAGACTTCCTAAGCCACAAAGGCCTCTAGACACAGCTCTACCCACCAGAGGTCCAGGACCCAGCTCCAGCCAGCAGTGGGCAGGCACTGGCTCCTACTTCCAGGAAACCTGCATAAGCCTCTGGCCCAGCCTCATCCACCAGGGGCAGATACCAGAAATAAAACAAAAATCCCAAAGCCTGTGGAAGGATTCCATACAGTCCACACTCTACACTGGAACCAGCTGGACCCTAGCCCTTGGGTGACAAGAGAGGAGTGTGCTGCTGGGATGCACAGGATGTCTCCCACAGAGGACCACCTCACCAAGGTCAAGAAACAAAACTAACCTACCTAAAAATACAAATAGAAAGATAGACAATATGAAGCAGCAGAGGAGTATCTCCCAGGCAAAGGCACAAGATAAATTCCCAGAAGAAGAAATAAGTGATGAGGAGATGGGCAATTTATCTGAGGAAGAGTTTAAAATAATGATGGTGAAGATGTTCAGAGAACTCAAGAGGAGTATAGATGCACAGAGTGAAGTTTTTAGCAAAAAGTTGGAAAATACAAAGAATACCCAAACCGTTCACAGAACTAGAACAAATCATAATAAAATTTGTATGCAACCACAAAAGACCTAGAATTGCCAAAGCATTACTGAAGAAAAAGAAAGAGGCTGGAGGAATAACTCTCCCAGACTTCAGACAATACTACAGAGCTACAGTCATCAAGACAGCATGGTATTGGTACAAAAACAGACATATAGACCAATGGAACAGAATAGAGAGCCCAGAAATGAACCCACAAACTTTTGGTTAACTAATCTTTAACAAAGGAGGCAAGAATATACAATGGAATAAAGACAGTCTCTTCAGCAAGTGGTGTTGGGAAAACTGGACAGCAGCACGTAAATCAATGAAGCTAGAACACTCCCTTACACCATACACAAAAATACACTCAAAATGGATCAAAGACTTCAACATAAGACAAGATACAATAAACCTCCTAGAAGAAAACATAGGCAAAACATTATCTGACATACATCTCAAAAATGTTCTCCTAGGGCAGCCTACCCAAGCAATAGAAACAAAAGCAAGAATAAACAAATGGGACCTAATGAAACTTACAAGCTTCTGCACAGCAAAGGAAACCATAAGTAAAACAAAACGACAACCTATGGAATGGGAAAAATTTTTGCAAATGAAACCGACACAGGCTTAATCTCCAGAATACATAAGCAGCTTATATGGTTTAATAAGAAAAAAACAAACAGCCCAATCAAAAAATGGGCAGAAGACCTAAACAAGCAATTCTCCAAGGAAGAAATACAAATGATCAATAGGCACATGAAAAAATGCTCAATACACTAATTATCAGAGAAATGCAAATCAAAACTACAATGAGGTATCATCTCACACCAGTCAGAATGGCCATCATTCAAAAGTCCACAAATGACAAATGCTGGAGAGGCTGTGGAGAAAAGAGAACCCTCCTACACTGCTAGTGGGAATGCAGTTTGGTACAGCCACTGTGGAAAACAGTGTGGAGATTCCTCAAAAGACTAGGAATAGACTTACCATATGACCCAGGAATCCCGCTCCTGGGCATATATCCAGAATGAACCCTACTTCAAAATGACACCTGCACCTCAATGTTCATAGCAGCACTATTTACAAAAGCCAAGACATGGAAACAGCCGTAATGTCCATCAACAGATGACTGGATAAAGAAGATATGGTATATTTATACAACAGAATACTATTCAGCCATAAAAACGACAATGTAACACCATTTGCAGCAACATGGATGTTCCTGGAGAATGTCATTCTAAGTGAAGCCAGGAAGAGAAAGAAAAATACCATATGAGATCGCTTATAGGAGGAATCTGAAAAAAAACAAACCCCAAAACAAAACATAAATACAAAACAGAAACAGACTCATAGACACAGAATACAAACTTGTGGTTGCCAAGAGGGCAGGGGGTAGGAAGGGACAGACTGGGATTTTAAAATGCAGAACAGATGGATGGGATTGTACTGTGTAGCACAGGGAAGCGTATACAGGATCTTGTGGTGGCTCACACCGAAGGAGAATGTGACAATGAATATATATATGTTCATGTATAACTGAAAAATTGTGCTCTACACTGGAATTTGACAGAACATTGTAAAACGACTGTTATTCAATAAAAAAATGTTAAAAAAAAAAAAAAGAACACTCTATCCAGCAAGGTTCTCGTTTGGATTTGATGGAGAAATCAAAAACTTCACAGATAAACAAAAGCTGAAAGAATTCAGCACCAGTAAACCAGTTTTACAACAAATGTTAAAGGAACTTCTCTAGTCATCAAATCGTAAGAAAAGAGAACAAAAGAAGAAAGAGAAAAGAAAAAAAAAGGACATACAAAAGATTGGCACTTCGGGGCCTTTTATGGTTCTATATAAATTTCAGAATTGTTTGTTCTAGTTCTGTAAAGAATGTCATGAGTACTTTGACAGGGCTTGCATTGGATCTGTAGATTGCTTTGGGTAGTATGGCCATTTTTGATAACACTGATTCTTCCAATCCAAGAGCACAAGACATCTTTCCATTTCTTTGTATCATCTTCAATTTCCTTCAACAATGTTTTATAGTTTTCAGAGTATAGGTAATCTCTTTGGTTAAGTTTATTTCCAGGTATTTTGTTGTTTTTGATGCAAGGGAAATGTTTATGCCAGTTACAAAATTCTGGTTTCTGAAGTGGAAAAAAAAAGTGAATGAAGGGCCACAAATGGCAAAATACCCTTCTTTCTTATGGGTGACTTGTATTCCGTTACATATATATGCTGCATCTTCTTCATCCATCCACCTATTGATGTGCACTTAGGATGCTTCCATATCTTGGCCATTATAAATACTGCTGCTATTAATAACAGGGTATTGCTATTAATAGCGGGGTGTATGTATCTTTTTAAATTAATTCTTATTTTGTGGTTGCCTTTATTCCTTCGATAACTATTAAAAAGCTAAAGCTCTAAACTTCTTAGAAACAATTAACAGTACATATAAGTAAATTTAAAAATATGTGCAGTATATTGTGTATATGTATCTACATGCAATATATTGTATATGTGCAGTCAAATTGTAACAATTCTACCCAATAAAACTGAAAAAAAAATCTTAAGTTGTTATCTGTGTCTTTCAGAATTAAACTTCTTAGTGTGGAATACAAAAGGGTGCTCACAATCTGACCTGTGCCTCACCTGGTCTAGCTTCATCTTCTACCTTCTCGACACCCAACAGCCTATATTCCAGGCAACCTGGCTAACTGTACTTCCCTTAAGTATGCCCTTCTCTCATTCATCTTGGTACCACTTGTGACACTGTAATACACGGATAAAAAATACGTATTTTGCTCTTTACCCACAGTTACCAGCATAGCTCCTACAACCTTTGTAATTTCCTTAAGTGCTAACAGTTATAAGGGCATGATTTGTTTCCAGCTTCTGAAATAGCTCCGGCCTCAAAAGTGAAATGAGTGGGGTTTCTGTTTTGTTTCGGTTTGGCTTTTTTTCTGGTTATTCACAGGAAGGGCCTTTTCAATCACACTGGAATTTGTTAATGGGAGGATTTTTGTAAAACTCCTAGATAACCACAAGATGGGGGCTGGCTGCCAGTGGAACCAACCTGTGATCAGAGGGGGTTGCAACTTTCAGTCCCACAGCCCTACTTCCAAGGATGGGAGAGACGGTGGAGGCTAAATCTACCACCAATGGCCAATGAAGCCTCCATAAAAACCTAGGAACTGGGTTCAGGGAACTCCCAGGTTTGTGAACAAGCAGCAATTGGGAAGGGCAGCTCACCCCTTCCCCCATACCTCGCCCTATGCATCTCTTCCATCCGGCTCTTCCTGAGTTGTATTCTCCTATAATAAACAGTAATCTAGTAGATAAACTATTTTCTGGAGTTCTGTGAGCCACTCTAGTAAACTAACTGAATCTGGGGAGAAAGTCATGGAAACCTCTGATTTAGAGCCAGTTAGTCAGAAGCACCAGTGACAATCTGGACTTGAGGTTGGTAGCTGAAGTTGGGGGAGAATGACAGTCTTGCAGGACTGAGCCCTTAACCTATGGAATCTGTGCTCTCTCCAGGTAAACAGTGTCAGGACTGAATTAAACTGAGGACACCCAGCTGGTATCTGGAGAATCAGAGGATTGCTTGGTGTGGAAAAAAATCCCCCACAGATTTGGTGACCAGAAGTATTCAGTAAGTAGGGAATAGAGAACACAGTTTTTTCTTTACACCACTTTTCATGCTTTTTCTGTTACTAGGAACACTCTCTCGTTCCTGGTTTGTTTGGCCATCACTATTTTAGAGTCAAAACAGACAAATGGGTTAGACGGCCCACTTCTTTTATTCATTCAGTATCTACTTTATATCAACACTGTATTAAGCAATGTGTCCTCACAGGAGTCTTGATGTTCCACTATAACAGAAAGACCCATATTACACTGCAGCTGTTAGTGTGTCTCCATTGACAGATTATGAAATCCTTAAAGGCAGGGCTATTTTCTTCTCCTCTTTAACGTCAGAAGTCTAGCAAGAAGCATGAATAAAAAGATGAATCAAGCTATCTGTTTCATTTCCTTTACAGATCTCAATTAGAGTTTAAGGAGGAAACAACTATTTTAAGTTAATATGTGAGTAGCTGGGCAATAATTTTCAACAACAACTGGAGTTTTGGGGAACCAAGAGGAGGCGCACCAGTTAATCCAAATCATTAACCTTGAGGCTAAATTTCATCATGTAAAAATGAGGAGACACACCAAAACACAGCCACGACAACATAACCTAAAGGTTTCATTCAGTCCTAAAACAATAATAATCTATCATTCCAGTTTTAAGATAAAATCTGTTTGATCAGATTTCAGAAAGTAAAAAACAAAGGGAAAAATCTTATTCAATGGGAAACAAGATTTTGGGGGCAGAGCAATTCCATGTTGCACATTATCTTTGTCAGTAAGTCTACTCCCCTGGCCAAACTTCCTCAAGCTATTCATGCTTTATGTGCTTTCTCATATGCTTTACTTTTGAACCCAAAGTCTCTCCAGAAAAGCACTACTCGAGCAGAACTGTCTGTGATGATGAAAATGCCCTTTATCTGGGTTGTACAAACTGGCAGTCATTTGTCACATAGGAGCACCTAAAATGTGGCTACTGTACTTGAAGAAGAAGGTTCTATATTCTACTTCAATAGCCACAAGAGGCTAATCGCTACCATAATGAACAGTGTACCACTTGTCCAAGATTCTCCCCCCTCTCCAACAAGGTCTCCTTGTGAGTGGGGTGTAAGGCTGAGGGAAGAGAATCATTTTTACCTAACCTCCTCAATTCATCTGATTAAGAAATGAAATCCAAAGTGGTTAAGGTTACCAGGTGGTCAACAGCAAGCCAAGATTTACATTCAGTTCGTCTGACTTCTAGTTCCAAGCTCCATCTATTTTGCCATGCTGCTTTCTTTAAGTTAGGTATCAACTAGTGGCACAACCTATAAAATACTATGTATTTTAAAATACATAGTAATTTCCTAAGAAATTTACTGTTCAGTTTATTTTTTAACCGCAGTACTACAACACATAAAATCAAAGAACAGGATGAGTTAACATGGTTGACAGAGAAAAACTGGAAAGCAGAAGGATTCATTCCTGTTCTTTATTCCTGAAAAATGAAGAGAAATTACTTCAGGAGGAAAAAATAAAGATACATGTAAGATTTGCTGATCAACCACAGATCTTAAAGGATACTTTTAAAAAAGGATAAGAGTATCTTTTAGCCCCTCCTTTCAAAAAGAAATGATAAATTAGTTTAAAAATACTTCTTATCATGCTACATTCAGGTTTCCAAGGATTCCTAAAAAGTATGTGGCATCCCATTCTATGCAATGGTAGCACCTTTGGAAAGTGTCTTCTTTGCAATTTAAAGTGAAAACCAAGTGCATTCTTACAAGGGTTACTACAAAAAAATAATTTGATAAAACTCGGATTCTAATTTTGTTAGTAAATAAGGGAACACATACCCAATCTCTGTTCATCACTTCCCTTTCCAGTTGTGTCTTGTCTACTGTTTAACCCATCTATCAACTGTTTTCATTTCAAAGACTATGTTTTTGTATTCCTAAAAGTTCTTCTGACTCTTTTTAAAATCGGCTTCATCATGTTGTAGGACTTTCCTTTCTCATACTTTAACACTCCATGTCTTTAAATATATGTATTTTACAGATTTATCCATAATTGTATTAAAAGTATTAGGCAAACAATTCTTTCTGTCTACTGAAATTCATTCACATCAGATTTTTTTCACATGTCTAATAAATCTTGATGGCTAATTTATTTATGTCTTTAAATATACGTAATTTAGAGTTTTTAATGCTTGCATGTTTAATCCTATTGTTATTTCTCTCTGCTAAAATTCCCTCATGGCAGACTGTTCCATGATTTTTAAACTGATTTGATGGTGAACTCTACTTAAGCAGGAATTATCTGAGAATCCTGTATTGAGTGTCTGTCTCTTCTAAGCAGTTCTGTATTTACTCCTGCCAGGCATCCCAGGTATTACCAGTCCAGGACTCCATCCTTACCCTCTTAAATATGACTTACCTCCATAATGGAGTAAAATTTGCTACCCCAAAATGTGTCTCTTTGGCATGAGGGTTATTTTATTATTTTAGGCTGATTATTTTAAAGAAACAGAAGACTAAGGAAATTTACCTTGTTACATCCAGCCCCTCCTTAACTGCCTAAAAGGATTTAGTTAAAGGGCCTGTTCCTGGAAAAGAGTTATTACCAGAGTTCTCTGCAAAGAATATGGGGGGTGGGAGGCAGGCGGAACGCCACAGGGCTTGGAGATCAGTCAACTGTGCCCCATTGTCTCTGTATTGCCCAATAAACATTTGCTTTCCCATCTCCATGTGAACTGCCTTCCCCTTCTTAGAAGTCCCAAAGCACTACCCCCAAATTTAAGGCGAGGGTTTGGTCATCTTGGCAAGTTACTCAGTTTCCCTAGGTCTCACCCATGTATACATGTTATCAAACTTTTGCTTAATTTTCTCCTGTTAATCTGTTCCATGTCAATTTAATTCTTAGACCAGCCAGGAGACCTAAGGAAAGGGAGAGGAAAATTTCTTCCTTCCTGACACTTAGCATGGGAATTCCTGGATATATAGATAGGGTAAATGTGGACCGCCAAATCTGTGTGAGGACAGACCGATGGTTACAATTTCCTAGGGAAAACATTTTCCTCCTCTGACCCACAGTCCAGTCTGACTTGCACATGGTTTCCTATCATCCATCTGTGCTACAGAGTAACATTTTTCTAGTCTACTTTTCAGTGAAATTATAGTACCTCACACACTGGTGGGGAGAAAGGGTGTGGGGGGACACAGAGCTTAGTTCTAACTCCCCAATTTGTGAGGGCCTAAGATTTTATCTCCTACCCCCTGTGTGGATATTAAAACTTAAACCCCCAAGTCACTGCAAGTAGTAACATACCCTAATCCCCACCAGGTTAGGAGAGCCCCAGCATCAGCTCAAGATTTCTGCTCCAGCTTTTAGGTTCCTCTTCATTCTGAGCCTAGGGATTTCCCCAATATTCTTGCAATCTCAGCTGCTACACATTAAAAAAAAAAAAAGTTTGTTTCATTTTATCAAGTATTTCTGGGTGTTTTGCAGAAGGAGTTTTCGATAATGTAATCCTGCCAGGACTGCTAGCAAAGGAAACCATCTCTATATTCCTCTTTACACTTTCTAAATTTCTAGAGCCAAATTATCAAAACAGTGTAACATCTAAGAGTAAAACTTGTGGAATGCTTAAATAGAAAAATGATGTATATTACTTTTCTTCGGGCTAAGAGCAAGCCCCAGGCTCTCATTTGTACCTGTAAGTTTCTCCGTACCAAGTGTCTCAAAGGACTAATAAGAAAATGTTCAAAGCACTAAATGAATAAACAAAACTCACTGGAAGAGGTGGCAAAATAATAAAGTTAAAGATTTTTATTAGAGATAATTTATATATTTGAAACTAAGATACCTTGATCTTTCTTACCTCTGAGTTAATAACTTTAATCAAGAAGAAAATGTGATACACTGTCTTGGTTAACAAAGAAAGTTGACGACATCTTTCTAGGTACACTTGTATAGATGGTTCTACTCTTTGCTGTAATTTACTCCAAAAAAGAGTGAGTTCCCTAAAAAAAAAAAAAAAAAAAAAAAAAAAAGCAAAAAATAAGTTGGAGACGTAATGGAAAATCATGAACTATGTCAGTCTTCACTATATTTGAAATTAAAACTGGTTTTAGACTTTAATTGTATACGTGGAATTAGGCTCAAAAGAAAAAACCCTCAATTTTCTAGACACTTACTAAATAAAATCAGGATATAATTTATCGTTTTATTGATTATGAGTTTTCAGTCTTAGATGGAGAAGCCCTCGCTATCTTTCACGAGGAAAGCACCTGACATTTAAACAAGTTACACAAATGGAAACTTCTGTTATCTTCTAACTTAAATTTAAAATTGACCAATTTAACTGGCCAATTACATTTAAAATTTATTATTATTAAGAATCAATGATGACACAGAACCCAGAAGTAACTAGTATGTGCCACAGCAGTGAAACAAAAGAAATTTCAAAAAAGATATTGAAATTTATTTCAAATGCAATTATGCTGTATTTTCTATAGAAAATAATCCTACTAAAGCGATTAATTTTCCTCCCTTTGACTTATCATCCTTTTTTCTCTTCTTTCCTCCATAGTTCACTTTCACAAAAATCTTCTTCCCTGCTCCAACCTCTCCCCCAAGTATTCTCCTTAGTTTCCACTCCTAGAAAAGCTGCCCTTTCCACCATCTACTTGCATAATCTGCTCATTTACTGAATTTTAACCTACATATTAAGGACCTCAAAATCTGTCTCTCCAGTCTTGACCACTTTCACCTCTCTAGTTCTTTATAAGACTTCCTCACTTTGATCTTTTTTGAGACCTGAAACTTAATATATGAAAAAGATGATTAACATCCCTTCTAGTCCACCATCTTTCTAATTTAATGTATCATTATCACTAAACCTGTCTATCAGCCTCTGTTTTTGATCAAGACTATTATCGTCAACAATCCCCCACCCCATCCGACATCCACAGGAAGCCTTCATAACTTCCCAGCTGGACTATTTACTAGCTTTCTAGCTGATCTTCCTGTCTCAACTCAACTTCTGCCCTGTCCCTTCTTGCCCCCAACTGGCCCTCAGTGTGCAGGCATGCATTCTCAACTGCTTGTCTTGAACAGTATTTCTTAAGCATAAACTTGTATTTTGCTCCTTCTACTAAGGGCTTAAAATACAATGCATTTGTTTTTCATATGAAATCCAGACTTTTATGTCTTTTTTAAACCCATATAACACATTAATATCTTTGTAATCACTGATACTTATTATATAGAAAATCTACTTGCCCTCAATAAATGTTATTTATTCTCCCTTCAGAATCTACCTGCCTTTTATATCTATCAATTCTTTCTGTATTGCATGTACAACTTTTCCTTCATAACAAAGCTCAGTTGTTCAAAAAACTTTTGTAACTATGAACTTTACTCTTTTTGATTATACAATCATTTACTTAGTTCTATATTCCTTTGTAAGCCATGTGTCGCTTGGCATATATTCTTAAACGTCAGAATGTTGTAAACTAAATTTTCTTTTGTTTTTCCATAATAACAACTAAAGACTAATAATGCTGTTGACTAACCAGATGAATTGTTAGTTTTAGCTAACACTAATTTAAGACAGCTGATCTTAAGTTTTTTTGAGTTAACTAAAGTCAGTATCTCTGTTATTATTCTCCCAAAGGATTATAACAGGTCTGCCCACTAGGAAATGTACCATATAAAGAAAAGTATATTAAAGAAGTTAGTGAAGTAGAATGATATCTCATACATAGATGGTAAGTAAACTTTATTTCTATACATAAATAACTAGCATCTAGTTATACAGTAAAAAGTACGCAATATGCAGGGGAAAAATACACACATTAAATCACAGGTTGCTTAAATATCTGAAAAAAAATGTTTATTGAAGCATTAGAAAAAAATAAGCCTTTCATCTTCCAACAATAAAAATTTCCTGATCATTATTGATCATTACTGGTATACCTAGGAGTTGTGTGGTCTTTAATATAAAAAGTTTTTAAAGTTATAATATGAACTACTTGATAACCAGTTTGCAGAGTATGTAATATCTGAAAATAAGTTCTTTGTCTTGATAAGACTACAAAGATTTTTTTTAAATGTTCTGAAAGCTATCTGAATTCTCACAACCTATCTTGTAATCTTATCTAATAAACATTTCTTATTTTGTAATCTAATTTTACAAAAGAAAATCAACTCACCAAGCACAGTACATATCTCCTTGTTGAAGCTGACGTGATAAAAATGCAGTACATAAAACAAGAGCACTTTTCTCATCACCCTCAGATTCTAAGTTACAGATCATTTCTAGGGCATCTTTGCAATCAACTTCTGAAATCTAGAGAAAGGGTATAGAAATATGCCATAAAATGGTTGTATATTAGACTATACAGTAATATACTTTAAATTTTTTATTAGACATTTACAGGTCAATTTCATCAGTAAATCTGATTAACTCATACACTATGAATTCATAATTTGTCATTACTGGGCTACAGTTTAAAGAAATTATCTTTCTTCAAATCAGAGAACTATTTTCAAGACCTTTACAAGTACTCGTTTATATGTAAATAACTAATACTAATTATAAGCAAGTTTTACTCATTAAATCAGTTACTGAGAAAGAAAAGCTGCAGTACTTGTATTTTTCCCCTTTATGTTTATTAAAAAGCATCAGAATCAGCAAAAAGATATAGAAAGGTCTACTGGAAATAGACTAATACTGTCTATTCATCTGAGGGAAAAAGGTATAATATAAAATATTTTATGTAGTTATAACACTTATAATGAAGCTCACCTCAGTTTTCTATAAATCTCCATTATTTTTCTTTTCATATAAATTCATTCCATCTCAAAGCCTGTCAACAGTCATGCATGCATAAGTATAACCTAGATGAAGGCAACTTGCTTTACTTAATTATGCACTTATATCTATTGCTAATTTTTAAAAAAATTAAAATTTACTATCTCATTACAATGATTTACTACATAAAACAATTTACCTATAATCTCTACAAGCATTTGCTATATGACAAGGATGTGACAAACAGCATGCAATCACAGATCACTGATGTTCTACAGAATCAGAAAGATTAATTCCAACATGGTAATGACAAAAGGCAAAAAGAACTGAAGACCAATACAGACCATCGGCACTCATGTACCACAGAGGTAACTATGCCCCTCCTTATTGATCTTCTATGTCTCCTCATTAATTTTTGAGTATAGGAAAACTGTGTGTGTGTGTGTGTGTGTGTGTGTGTGTGTGTGTGTAAAATGTAGTATCTTTATGATTAAACAAATGTCTAAATGGGGATACAGGTAATCCTGAAGTTGATCTTTTGTATTGAGGATAAAGACTGCATGCAGATAGATTCAGAGGTTCCATTTTATACATTAAATTGAGCTAGAAAACACCAAGACACACACACACACACAAAAAACCCAATTCTGAGTCTATGTGTTTAACAATGGTTTCTTAAAAGGAAGTATGAAGTTAGTGGCAGAATAAAAGACTGAAACCTTAGTCTAGCACAATGCTCTCTCCATTACTTCTCTGCCTGCCTCTTTTTTTTTTTTTACAAATCTTTAAGTGATCCCATGTAAACAAAACCAAAAAAAGGTTGAAAAATACATATTTATACAATTAATATTTTCAAGTATGTGCAATAAGTTAAATGCATTTCAGATGTTATAAATATAATTACCATTTAACCCTTTTTTTTTACTAGGTAGATTTATGCCTAACATTTTATACATAAGGAATGTGGGGTTCAAAGAAATTATGTAATTCACCCAAGTTATGAAAGTTATGTGGTAGGACCACAAATCAAATGATATCTGATGGACATCAAAGTCCTACATACTCTTTCCATTTAATCCCATTATTTTTTACTAAAAGTTATGTTAACTTTTAACAATTATCCTGCCACACCCATGCAGACAAATGTTAGGAAATAAACCTGAGTTTTGTTTTGTTTACTTTTCCTTAAGATGTTAATAATAACAATAATAGCAGCTACTATTCATTTATTTGTGCCAGATTCTTCAGAAATAGCATTGCTAATCAGCACAATAGCTTGCCTGGTAAATACTACTACTTCTTCTTAGAGATGAGGCTCAGAGAGGTTATTTACTCAAAGTTTACATGCTTAACTAGCAGAATCAAGATTTCAACCCAGGTCCAGCTTCAAAGTCTAGGCTCTTTCCAGAATTTTACATGCACAAGCATACTGAGGCTCTTCATTGCTAAATATTGGTTTTTATACTTTCAGGTTTAACAAAAATTCCTGTATCTTGAAAGTCTGATTTATTTTGAATGAAGTAAATTTTTTTATTCTTCTAAAACCTAAGCCATTCTTCCTGCTGAATGCTCAAATGATGCAAAATGTATACATTATATATAAGGAAAGAAATTTATTTTCTCAATGATATTACCTACATTAGCTTATACTTAAAAATTAAAAATATGTATTTGTATGTATGTAAGATAGCCTCTATATATTTATTCATACTTATATACACAAGATACCAACTGAAATGTTATATTCAATATGGAAAACCTTACTTTTTATAGGTATGACTACCTACAATTTTTACTGTGCACTTGACAGCTTTCATTTCCCTGATTTGCCACTAGATGGCCCACTCGAAAAAAATAAGACGAGAAAGTGAAACAATATTTAAACTGATGAATGGCTGAACCAAAATTATTAAAGTGAAATACAGGTTAAATATAGCTATCAATGAACAAGAATTATTTTAATAATCCAAGGCAGATAAAGTAGGGATTAGATTACCAATATCATTACCTATACAGGGACAATTTATTTATACATTACCGGTATCTATTCTGTATTGCTTTGAAAAACGAGCAAAATTTTCAGTATCAGAAAATTTAGAAATGAATAAAACATTTAAAGCCATTTAGGACAATCTGTTTGTTACAGATATACTATGCTAAATCCTTTTGTAAAGCAGAAAAATCATTTCAAAAATGTGACATGATTTTTGTTTTAATATGGATCTTTATGCCAGGTGTTCAAAAAAAATATAGAACACTTCATATGTTTCACATACATTTACCCAGTATACTTTTTAAATGTATTGCTGTAATCACATTTCAGGAATAGTCTTTTGCTTATCAAAATAAAATTGCTTCCCATCTAGAAAAGAACTGAAATGGTAAACCTGTTGCACTAAAATACTTAGTATTTTCCAACTCTCAGGGCAGCAAAAATCTCAGCTAGCATTAAAAGAGAAATAATATTTAGTGTTAGAAAAAAACTTCATATACTGTTTAGGGGAGTATAAACTGGCATCATTTTTTTTTTTTTTTGGATGGTAGTATGGCCCTATTAATTTAAAATGTGTAAATTCTTTGACCCAGCAATTCCACTTCTAGAAATTTACTCTACTAATATTCCCAACAAATGTATGTACAAGGCAACAAACTGTCCCCCAGTTTGGTTTAAGATATTACAAATCTATACTATGGAATTATGCAGCCATGAGAAAGAATGAGGTTGATCTATACAAAATATGGAAAGATGTCCATACTAAGGAGGGAAAAGGACTAGCAGCCACAATGTGTATGTATGTTTTGTGTGTGTGTGCATAAAATATCAGAAACAGCAGCAAATTTCACACTTAACAGTTACCTGGGGAGCATTAAATGGGGAAATTATGGTTAGAGAGAGACACGATAGAAGATCTTACTTTTTTAACTGCTATGAGTATTTTAATGACAAAATCAATAGAAAAACTAAAGATATATACATAAACATATATATATGTATATACATAAAAACATTGCTAACATTGTTTTTATACCTATACCAAGAATCCAGCCCAAAGTCCATTCCTTCCAGAGAAGCCAGATTAAACACTCATCTCTCTCAGCCCCACTCCTCTGCCACCTACCAGGGCTAGCTGCTACTTCTATCACATTGAAAGCGTCCCGGGAAAGTCTTACCTACTGGCTCACTTGGATAAGGATTTCCTCAAAAGGACCATAGATCCAGGCCATGGTTGACTCTTTCCAATATCTATTCCCACCTACTCTAAGGAATGTGTAAAAACCTCAAATGCTTACAAGAACCAGACAGCTAAAGTAAATGTTTGAAGTGAGTCATGTGAGAGAGAGAGAGAGCAGACCTCGTGCAAAGAGGGCAATGTCCAGGCAATTACTCCCAAGTGACTACCTTCCCTTGGGGCAGAAATAATAAGATAATTTACTTCCAATGGAACAATGAAGAACAAGTTTCTCTATGTTCTCTGTGTTTGTAACAGAAATAACAGTTATCAATCTCTAAGCAAAAAGGGGTTTTTAACAAGGAATATGAAAAGAAAAAAAACAAAAGAACAAGGAATGTGTACCCTTACACATATCCTGTCCTGTTCTGTATTATGTGATCTAGTTTTGTTCTGGGGTAGAGAACAGACTTTAGTGAACTCTGCTTAAAAAACATGAAATTCTTTAATTTCATCTGCTTAACATGAGAAGGAAAAAAAATGATTTCATATGACATCAGAGATACCCAGGGTCCTCCGAGAGAATTTTCTTGAGGATCTCCCAAAGCAGGCTGGGCTGCTGTTACTTAACTCTGGATAATTAAACCAAAAGGGAATTAAGGTTCAGTATTGCAAGATCTTTTGATTACTCAAGATAGCTAGAAATAGAGTTTTCCTGGCGATTACAAATTCAGTCTTCAGCTTCAAACAGATCTTTCAAAGTGAACCCAACCACCCTATGTTTAGACAGTTTCCTACTAGAAGGTATTCTTTAGGATAGGGCCTACTCCTTACTGACTTTTGACTCCCCCAGTGTTTATACAGCACACATCATTCACTCAATAAAAATCTGCTGAAGGAAGGATGGACAGATGGACAAACTGACTTAAGGGCAGGGACTGAACTGATAATGAAAACTTCAGTAGACCTGAAAAATATCTAAGATGTAGCAGCACAATTTATTTAAGGACTATAAAAAAAGTTACATTTCAAAGACCGTCTTAAGAAACTTTATACATCTGCCAATGAACTTGTCTACAAAGTTATTCTGAACTAATTAACTTCAATCTTCTATTTTGATCTGTTATACAGTGACTGAAAAACCCATTACTTGAGATTAAGAGAAATATTAAAGAAAAAAAATTTACTTAATGTCCAAACTAATGATATTTCCTAGGCTAGAGCCCTGGCCTGCTCTACCCAGCCTAGAAATTGCCTGACTCTTTCCAGTACTCTCATTATCCTCAAGATACACAGCATGCTTTCTTTCTAATCATGGTTTAAGCTATCATCTTCCTCTTTATTATCTATTTTTAAGAAAAATCACACAATCACCATTGTAATTACAACTGCTAACCTCATGAGGGCATTCAGCTTTCTGTCTGGGGCTATCCTCCTTCTGGGCTCTGATTACAATCTCTATCTACCCAGGGGATCATGCATTCTCTGATCACTTTCCTCTCTTGTCTTTTATCTCAACTTTTCCCTTTACATATCCTAAAATCTGTCCCACAATCCCTTTGTTCTCCAATCTCTATTGCTCTGGAGTCGAAGGATACTTACATTAGAGATACAAGACACTTACACACATTAAATGCTCATACAACACTGTCCAACATATAGTTTTATCGAAACTCTTTATATACATATTCCTTGTTTCTTGATAAACAACTTTTAATTCTCCTATCCTGTCTCTGATTTCATTTGGTAATTATGAGCCCTCCAAAATGCAAAATTCCCATCTGGACCATGATTCTACTCTCAGAATTCTGTAGTATAAAAAACACAAATACTTGAATACTATGCTTTATGTCAAAAGCAAAAAAATAGAATCACCTGTCTTACAATAAAGTTTTACCTTAAATATGTAAATAAAAATTTCTTTATATATAGATATAGATATAGGTAAATATCCATCTCTGGATATCTATCTATACATGTGACTCCCTCCTAGGAATACTTTATCTGTTACATAGATACAGATACAGAAGACAGAAAGAGATTATACACATAGTTAGAGATATAGACACACATATACAGAGAAAGTATTCTTAGAGGGGAGTCATATAAATTTTTTAAGTTATTGAAAAATTAACCAATTAAAAAATATCTGCAAGTATCTTAAAATCAGGTAAAACTGAAATTAAAGCCCATATACTAACAAATATAAACATCCTAACTAAATTAAGTTACAACCATGTTTCCCATAAGTTAGTCAAAGTAATTAAAATATCTAAATTATTTAAAATAGAAGCTAGGTGAAATCAGTTTACAGATAATTCTGAAGGCTGCTTAGACTCACTATGCAAGAGCTTACCAAAAATTTAAGACTGACAATGGACCCTCACTATCTAAGAGACAAGGAAATCAAAGACATCCTAATCTAATTAAAAATAATTTTCTTCACTTTAAAAAATAATTACTAACAAAAGAAAACATACTCACCTCTTCAATTAACTTTTCATTTGGTGATGATGTACAAAGACAGACAAGGTAAGTTTGCTTAAAACTACCTTTTGTACCAATCTCTGGATGGTCAGAACACAGCTTTGCTAGAGCAGTTGCTTGACTTAACTGATTTGTTTTGATTAGATGTTTAATTCTCATATCCAACAAGATGGGACCCTCAAAAGCTAAAAATTCATTCACTTTAAAAAACAAGACATAACAGATTATTAACATTTTGTAATGGTTCATTTATTACACAAATACTTATAAGGAATATATTTTTTTAAAGCACAGAAAATAAAACTGGTTTTTTGCAATTTTCTATTACTTTCAGGCTAAAACAAAATATTTGACCTTATAAGCAAAAGTAGATTATACTGCTAACTTTTTAAAGTTGCATTAAATATTTTTGCTCCTTAAAGTACCATTTAGAAAGAGGTGCATTAAATTCTTGATGATAAAAATAATTCTGCATTAAATTCTAATAGGATTGTTAAAATTAAGCTAAATTCTTTTTCTCACAGCATTTAGTCCTGAATACCAGAGTTTAGCATCTCTAGAAATTTGCAAGGGTAGGCCATTAGACACTTAAATAGATAACCATAAAAGGATGTTTGGATATTCTAGAAGATGAAATTCACCTAACATTGTGTTCAATACTAATGGACGTATTTTTCATTTTACAAAGGTTAAGTCTACCTTGCTTCAACAGGTGTTTCAGAACAAATTTAAGTATCTACAGAAAAACAAATAAGGGGGTGGGGGTAGTCTGCTGAAAGTTCTGTGGGTTTGTTATTTTTAAAACAATCAATAAACCTCAACACTTGCTTAAGACCCACTAATGCATAATAAATTTCTATTCTGCTCAAATCTTTGAATTTCCCAGTGCTTATTTCATCAACTACAAATACAAGTTTAACTTTTTTTTAACTTATGAAGAATTTAAATTATAACATACGCAAATTTAAACTTTTCCCTAAATTCCCTTTACCAGGATGAAAATCATGTTTATTTTACTTGGTGGTTGTTAGCCTGAAACTTTTGGAAAGCTTTCAGTAATAAAACTTCAGATGCCCTATAAATAAAACACAGTTTCTCCACTTGTGAACAGACTGGAAGACATGTCTAGTAAGTAATTTATAGATTAGAAGATGGAAAATAAGAGACGTTCTTCCCTTCTTTAAATATCCTTTGCTACCCTCTAGCAGCTTTATTTTTTAGATCTGACTGTACTCCACCATATGAAAAAACTCTTCTCTAAAATAGTATGATCACAGCTCCTCAGTATTAAAACCATGAAGATATAAGCAATTTAACACAGGATCCCAAATTTCATTCTTTTCTTGAAGTCTAGACCTTTGTACCTGCTACTCTCTATTTTTCCTATTAAACTAAGCCAAAAAGTATAAAGACTGAACACAGATAAATAAACTACGTGCATAATTCTCTGCTGTCTCTCACAATATGTCTGACCTAGATAGGGCATTACTTTTTTTTAAATATCACATGATCCTGATCCTATTAGGACAATTATATTGCAACTATCTTTTCACGGTTTAGTTCAATGGCCAAAACAAAATCTGTCAAGATTTTCAATTAAAACGTTAAGTAAATAAAGTTAAAATAAAGTTTTTCTGGCTATAAATAAATCATAGACTTAAAAAAACAGCTTGAATGTCTAGGAAACTCCAGCAATACAAACTCTGGAAATTATTTCAAATACTCCCAAAAGAATTCATCATCAACAAACTCTGAAGACCATGGCAAAAAAATTATTTAAAGGGGGCAAGTTTTTAACAAAACTAATGAGAATTTTAATAGGAGAATTTCAAATACTTCCTAAAATTTCAAAGAGCAGCATGTAATTTAGAATGACAAATTGTACAAAACAATTTCTGTACTAACTCAGTGTGTAGGAGAATATATGTTAATACTACACATTTCAAAAACATACTTGTAGGCCTGCTTTTTTAAACAATGGGAAACAAACCATTGCCACACACAGGGGAATCACACACTGATTTCAAAGAAGTACAGAATACTAGAGGAGAAGGGACTTCATAGATCATTTTGTCCAGCTCCATCATTTGGCAGATGAGTAAACTGAGGCTCACAGAAGGCAAGTGACTTCCTAGGGTCATAAAGCCAGTTAATGACAGAACCAGGACCAGAATAACGGGGTCTTGCAACTTTCAGCTTAGCACAGTGGTGCAATGAGAAAAAAAATATTCTCATGTAAGTAGTGTGTCTACTTCTTATTAGAATAGTAGTAAAGAGCTGTGAAATATCATTAGCTTTTAAAGGTAAGTAAGTATTCTAAAGCTCATGGTTCAAATGGATGAAAAGTAGATTACATTCTACACTCAATTCAGAACCTATTGAAAGCTTACTTCCCTCTCCCTCCCCCTTTTCTCCATTTTCTTTTCCTTTCCCCCATTCCTCTGTATCTTTCTCTATTTCTCTCTAATCCAGGACATATTTTTCCTTATAGAGTTATAATATCACATCAAAGACTACTATACTTATGAAAAGAATTTTGCTAGTCATATCAATTTTCACTCCATAGCCTACTTTACCAGCTCCCATCCTAAAAAAGTAAAAAATCTTATTTTTTCCTTCCATAGGCTTTTAATTTATTTCCTCAGTATTTATGTACTTGAAAAAAAAAAGGTCAAGTTTTACTACATTTGAGCCCATCAGGAGAGCTGGAGGACATAAAATGGCAATGTAAATGAATGACATTCAGCCAGTTCAGTTAAGAAAGTAATAATGGAGACAGGGTAGGAAGGGATAAACTGGGAGTTCGAGATTTGCAGATCCTGACTGGTATATATAAAATAGACAAACAAGTTTATACTGTATAGCACAGGGAAATAAATTCAGTATCTTGTAGTAGCTCATGGTGAAAAAGAAAATGAAAATGAATATATGTATATTCATAAATGACTGAAGAATTGTGCTGTACACCAGAAATTGACACAATATTGTAAACTGACTATACCTCAATTAAAAAAAATAAGTCTTTTCAAACTTAGGCAAGATGCAGCAAATCTTTGACATATGTTTCATTGTAGGAAAAAAATGTTTTTAAAAAAGAAAGAAAGACATAATGGCCTCCTCCCTTAAAATGCCACTTACATAATAGTAAAAAAGAAAGACATGAAAGATAATTAACTTTAAATATATGACATTAGATAACTGAATATTTGTGCTAAATCTTTACACAAATATTAACTGAGCATGTACCATAACCAAAACTTAAGACCAGGTCCTGGATTCCCCGCCAAAGTGGAGTCAACTTGTTTACTGGCAGTGTATCTCCATGCTCAGATTCACACACAATTCCCTCTGCAGATCTCCAATGAGCTGTTTCACAAACATTTCAAACTCTGCATACAAAAATCACCATACCACAGTACGTGTTACCTCAGTCCACTTAGTTGTGTTCACACCAAAAACCTAAGAGTTGGCATTAAAAATGCTCTCTCTTCTTCCATCCTTGCTTCCAAGATGACCAAAAAAAGAAGGAACAATGGTCATGTCATAAAGGGCTGTGGCCACGCACAACTTTTTCACTGCACTGTCTCTAATGTATGCCTGAGGACAAAGCCATTAAGAAGTTCATCATTCGAAAAATAGTAGAGGTTGTGGCCATTAGGGATATTTCCGAAGCAAGTGTTTCCAACACCTATGTGCTTCCCAAGGTGTATGTGAAACTACATCACTGCATGAATTGTGCCATTTACAGCAAGGTAGTCAGAAATCGTTCTTATGAAGCCCGGAAGGACCGAACACCTTCACCCCGATTTAGATCTGCGAGTGCTGCCCCACGAGCTCCACCAAAGCCCATATAAGGAGCGAAGTCCTTAAAGACTGAAGAAATACTATTCTCTGAAGAAAATAATAAAATGGAAATTATACTTTACAAAAAAGCTCTCTCCTGCCTCCTTCCCATCCTTAACTATCCACTATCTAATTCTGTCATTTCTAACTCCTAAGTACTCAATCCCATTCACTTTTCTCCATCTCTATGCCTACCACTCCCTCGCTCCTCCCAACCCAAATCATTAATCTACCAGACCATTTCTTGCTGCACTCTGTTAGTCTGCATTCACTCTCACATCACATCTCCACTAGGATCCAGGGTGCTTTTCTTTTTTTTTAAGGACACTCTTGATTGTCTTCTCCCAGGTAAACCCCCCAGTGGTTCTCCTTTGCCTTCAAAGGATAAATACCAAAATTCTCATCATGGCTTACATGAATCTGCATCATTTATTCCTTTAAAAAAATACAATTTATATTTCCTCTTAAAATCAATTCAATATTTGGGCAAGAAATAAAAGGTATCTAAATTGGAAAGGAAGAAATAAAATCATCTGATTGCAGATGGCATAATCTTAAAGGTAGAAAACCCTAAAAATTCCCCCCCCAACACACTATATATATATATATATGAACTAATAAATGAATTTAGTAAAGTTGCAGGATACAAAAATCAAAACAAAAAAAATGTGCGTTTCTATACACTAACAATGAACAATCTGGAAAGGAAATTCAGAAAACAATTCCATTTACAATAGCAACAAAAAGAATAAAATACTTAGGAATAAATCTAACCAAGGAAGTGAAAGACTTGTACACTAAAACCTACAAAATACTGCGGGAAGAAATTAAAGGAGACATAAGTAAATGGAAAGATCCTCATGTTCACAGATTGGAAAATTTAATACTGTTAAGATGTCTAACTACCCAAAGCAATCTACAGATTCAATGTAATCCCACCAAAATTGCAATGGCTATTTTGTAGAGATTGAAAAATTTATCCTAAAATTCTTATGGAATCTCAAGGGACACCAAATAGTCAAAACAATTTTGAAAAAGAACAAAGTGGGAGGTCACTTCAAATATATTACAAAGCTATAATAATCAAAACTGGCATATAGACAGGCATATAGGCAATGCAACAGAATAGAAAAAGTTCAGAAAGAAACCCTTACATACACAATCAAATGATCTTCAATAAGATGCCAAGACCACTCAATAGGAAAAGGAGAGTCTTTTCAAAAAATGGTGCTGGGAAAACTGGATATCCACATGCCAAAAAAATGAGCTGGACTCTTATTTTATATCATATAAAAAATAAACTCAAAATGAATTAAAGATCTAAATGTAAGACACAAAACTATAAAACTCCCAGAAGAAAACAATGGGGGTAAAGCTTCAAGATACCGGACTTGGCAATGGTTTACTGGATATGACACCAAGGCATAAGCAACAAAAATGAAATAAACCATTGAGACTACATCATAGTTAACTTTTACATACCAAAGGATAGAAACAACAGAGTAAAAAGGTAACTTACAGAATGGGAGAAAATACTTGCAAATCATACATCTGATAAGGGGTTAATGTCCAGAATATATAAAGAACTCCTACACCTCAACAACAACAAATCAAATAATCCAATTGAAAACAGGCAAAGGATTTTCTCTAAAAATGATACACAAGTGGCCAACAAGAATATGAAAAAACACTCAACATCACTAATTATCAGAGAAGTACAAGTCAAAACCACAATGAAGTATCACCACACCCTTTAGAATGGTTATTTAAAAAAAACCAACAAAACAGAAAATAAGTGTTGGCAACTATGTGGAGAAATTGAAACTTTTGTACACTGCTGATGGTACTATAAAATGGTGCAACCTCTATGGAAAACAGTCTAGAAGTTCCTCAAAAGATTAAAAACAGAACTACCATATGATATGATCCAGCTACCCTACTTTTGGGTATGTACACAAAAGAAGTAAATGGAGGGTCTCAAAGAGATATCTGCACTTCCATGTTCATAGCAGCACTATTCAGAAGGGCCAAGAAATGGAAGCAATTCAAATGTCCATCAACAGATGAATGGATAAATAAATGGGGTGTATTATATATATATATGAATAAATAAATGGGGTGTATTTAATATATATATATGAATAATAATGCAGTATTATTCACTTTTTAAAAAGAAGAAAATTCTGGAGGGGAAGGTATAATTCAGTGGTAGAGCATATGCTTAGCATGCACGAGGTCCTGGGTTCAATCCCTAGTATCTCCATTAAAAATACATTAAATAAATAAACCTAACTCCCACCCCCCAGCAATAAACACATACACACATTTATACATCCATAAAGATAACGTGAAAAAAAAAAGGAAATTCTGTCACATGCTACAATACAGATAAAACTTGAGGACATTATGCTAAGTAAAATAAACCAGTCACAAAAAGGTAAATATGGTATGATTCCACCTATATGAGGTACCTGAAGTAGTCAAAAATCTTAGAAACAAAAAGAATTCTGGTTAACCAGGGGCTGGGAGTGGAGGGTGGGGAAAGGGAGCTGTTTAAAACAAGGTTTAATTTTGCAAGATGGAAAAGTTCTAGATATCTGTTTCAAAACAATATAAATATACTCACTACTGAACTGTACCCTTAAAAACGATTAAACAGTACATTTTATGTTGTCTTTTACCACAATTAAGAACTGCATTAAGTTAAAAAAAACTGCATTAAAAATCAATTAACTAAAAAATAAAAAAAATTTTTTAATTTAAAAAATTTTAAAAATCAATTCAACATTGTTAGTCAAAAAGTCCAAATTCAGAAATTTAATAAAAACATAACACTTTAAGCTCTACATCAGTGGTTCTTAACTCTGGCTGTACAATTATCTTGACTTCTAAAAAGTACTAATGCCTGGGGCTCAAACGCAGACTCTAATTTAATTGGTTCGAGGTAGGCCTCCAGCACTGATATGTCTAAAAACTCTCCAGACAATTAAAGCCCTGCCAGGATAAAGAACCACTGCTCTAGGTAACTAGATTCCAGTGTCCAAATTACCAGTTGGGGACAGTCTTAATCTTCACCCCACCTTTCACTCTTTCCTGAGGGAATATGTTACATTTCCAAGAAACAGAATTTTCACTTGAAGATTTCAGAATTTCTTAAATCATGTTGCTTGCTTTTTCATTAAGTCTGAAATTTTATGATAACTGATTTTTTTACATGACTGATATAAAACAGAATTTTTAAAAATTTTAAGATTCCATGCTGCAGATGAACCTCGTAAGTATGCAACCCTAAAATGTTTGTGTGAAATAAGATTTAATTATTACTATTACATTTAATTAAATTCTGACATTTTTATCCATGTAACAGTATTATGAAATATACTCATCAGAACAGAAACAATGAATTTTTCTAGGAAGTTTAGAAAAGCCAACGAATGTGTGTTTTAAAATCATTTTTAGCAAAAATAAGAATTTGGTGGCCATTATATTAAATCATGCAATAGTAGAATATTACTAATGTTAACAAAATAACAAATCATCAGCCTGAAGTAGGAGGGTGAATACTTTTATAAGCTTACTGCAATTAAGTTCTATCAGCTTAATTCTATCCATAGTCACTGATCCTCAATGATCTCAGGGTTATACACAAGTAAAAGGCAATCTAATTTAGCAGTGATCTTTAAAAATAAAATCTAAAATGCTCCATTTACTTTTTTTTTTTTATTGTACTTTTGGTGTCATATCTGTAAAACCACTGCCAAATCCAAGATCATGAAGGTTTACCTTTATGTTTTCCTCTAGGAGTTTTGTGATTTTAGATACTGTATTTAGCTTGTTGATCCATTTTGAGTTAATTTTTATATATGGTGTAAGACAGTGCCCAACTTCATTCTTTACTTAGCTTTTATATCAAGACAAGGTCAGTTAAGAGCAAAGGAAGCAAAACAAACAAAAAACAAATAAAAAACCAAAAAGACAGCCAAACAGAAACAGGTTAAGAAAACTGTATTTCTAAGAGTACTTAACACAGTCTGTAAGATATTAAGGTGTTCTTTCTAGCGACTTTCTGTTCAAGAAATGCCCTAACACAAGAAAACTTTCAATAGGTTTAAGTCTAGGTCTCATTATCACCCCCTTTGATATTTTCTACATAGGCAGGTAAAGATATATACACATAAAAAAATACCAAATGTATTAACAAGTGAAAGAACTGGAAATTTACTTCCAAAAGCACGTAATTTCACTGCACATAATCAGATCTGGCCTTACCCTATTTACTTGGAAAGTACTGGTTCTCACTTTCTCTCTTCTCCCATCACCTCTCTCTTTAAAATACTATATCTTAAGTATGCTAGTATCTGGTAAATCAGGCAGCACTTTTTCCATGTTCACTTTAAAATGCAAAATTTATTTCTGAAACAAAGACTTATTTTCTCACAAAGTTCTGAAGAATTTATAAATACTGTGGAGAAGCTTAAGCTTTAGAAATTTCCTTTCAAAATGAGTTCAGAGGGTGGGGGAAAGAGAACCACAGGGCTCTAAGATTCAAGAAAGAACTGTCAAGCTGGTAAGAATATAATTTATGCAACTGTAAATTATTCCATTATAGAAGTAGAAGGGAAAGGGCTGAAGGAATTCAATGCGACTATTAGTAGGGGGCTCTTTCAAAGTTTAGACTTTTTAATAATGATATATACCAAAGAAGGAAAAGTAGGCCCAAGACCAAGGATGCAAGCACCATGGGTATCAGAGACATGGTACTAATCCATGCAAACTGTTAGCAAAGCTAAAACCCAAGATGACCCTTAGCTCACCAAAAAAAGTTGAGAATTATCCACTTGGGGAAGGTGAGTAACTTCTTGAAAAAGGCCAGCTCCTTGGGTTTATGCATTATTTAGGACTACAGAGAAAAGAATTCCTTTATTCTTATGGTAGTTTTGAAAATAAGCTTTAGATTGAAAAGGGCAGAACAAACAATGGAGCAAATTGAAACAGATGGGAAAATGTAACTTTCAAAATGGGGCTGAAGGTCCATTTTGCAAACTGTAGACTACAGGAATAGATACATTCCTGTGTAAGAGTCTCAAAACTAATTATATTAAAAACATGGCTTGTGAGTGTTCAGAAAAAAAAATGTGATTATTGATAGCCAAGACAGATTCACTAAACATAAATTAGGTGATACATTCACAAAAGTTATCTCAAAATGTAACAAAGACCTAAATGTAAAATGCAAAACTATAAAACTTCTAGGAGAAAACAGAAGAAAATTCTATAGGACCTTGAGTTTGGTAATGTATTTTTAGATAAAACACCAAAAGCACAATCCATGAAAGAAAAAAAACTGGTTTGGTAAGTTGGACTTTATTAAAACTTAAAACTTCTCCTCTATGAAAGACACTGTAAAGATAAAGGACAATCCACAGAGTAAAGAAAATATCTGTAAAACTCCTATCTGCTAAAGAACTTGCACCAAAATATACAAACAACTGTTATTCAACAATAAAAAAAACAAATAACTCGATTAAAAAATAGGCAAAAAATCTAAACAGATGCCTCACCCAAGAAGGGATAAAGATGGCAAATGTGCGCATGAAAAGATGCTCAATATCATTTGTCAGAAACACAAATTAAAACAATCATGTGGTGCTCACTTCAGCAGCACATATACTGAAACAATAATGTGGTATCACCACATACTTATTAAAATGGATAAATTCCCAAAATAGACAATAGCAATTGCCAGTGAGAATCTAGAGCAACAGGAATTCTCATAATGCCAAAAGCTGGTAGCAAACAAGATGTCCTTTAATAGGTGAATGGATAAACAATCTGTGGTACCTTCATACAATGGAATACTATTCAGCAATAAAAAGGAATGAGCTACTAAGCCACTCAAAGACAGATTAAGTTACATGCATATTCTAAGTAAAAGAAGCTAGACTGAAAGTCTATAATTATATGACAGTCTCGAAAATGCAATACTATGGAGATGGTAAATGGATCAGTAGTTGTCAGGTGTTCAGGAGAAGGGTGAATAGGTGTAGCATAGTTATTTTTTTAGGGCAGTGAAACTATTCTGTATAATCCTGTAATGGTGGATACATGGTACTATGCATTTGTCAAAAACCGGAGAACTTTTAATAGTGAAGAAGCAATCTTAAAGCTAATTTAAAAGAATTATTTAGGAGGTTGGGAAGTCCAGGATAGAATGCAGAATATGGCAAAAGAATCTGTCTTACATATGTAATGAAAGAACTTCACAGGAAGAGGTGGAGGAACAAGGTGCTCACCTAACTAACTTTGGATGAATGGAGTCAGTAAATATAATTGAAAGAGAATTGTACATAAGCACTGTACTCTAATCAATAAAGTTGTTTTCCATGGGGGTACAGATTATCAGTTCTGAAACCCCCTATACCTGTATGTTGGGACTCACTAAGTATATGGACGGACAATGGTGCGAGAAGCAAATCTGAAAAGGCTTCATACTATTATTCCAATTATATGACATTCTTTTGAAGTGAAACACTATAGATAAGCAAGAGAAGGCTAGAATGATCCATGTGATTAGAGTTTGTGATATCAGTATAAACTCTCACATTTAGTTTAATATAGATACAGATGGCTACATACAGAAACACTTATAGATACGTGTATATACACAGACTAGTTATACCTACATGTATTTTCTTGCTTTGTCTGCTAGAAGCAAAGACACCCCAGTAGCATCAAGCACACCAGTTACCAGGCCTTGGATTCTAATACTATTTGCCAGCAAAAGGAACCAGGGTTCTTTGGAGAAATAGCCGATTCTAGGATTAGGGCAGGAATATGCAAGATAAGCCTGGAGCATCTTGTAGTGACAGAAAGGAAGGAAGTACTCAAACAAAAAACACAACCCACAATGATAGGGGTATGTCAAAAGAACAGAGAAATTTATTTCAAAGAGGTCCCAGTGGCCAAAGTTGAAACAGTTTGAGTGGCAAAATAAAGAAGTACTGGATTATGACCACAGTGTAAAATAAATATCCCCAGGGTGAGGGGGATAGCTCAATGATAGAGTGAGTGCTTGGATTCAATTCCCAGTACCTCCATTAAAAAATTAATAAATAAAAAATTTAAAAAGAATAAAATAAATATCCACGAGTCTATACTGATATAAATGATAAATGAATGACAAATAAATAAAGAGGGAAGAAAAGACAAACCTCCTGTGGAGAACTTCAAATAATCTGTGTAGATACTGCCCCTTCAAGGAGTAGAACTTAACTCTCCACCTTTTAAGTGTGGGCTGCAAATAATAACTTCTTTCCAAAGAGTACAGCATGGAAAGGGGGAAAAAAAGAATGATTTAACAGTGGAGAAACCTGAGCCACTACCTCAGCCAGGTGATCAAGGATAACATCAACAGTGAGAAGCCATGCTGAAGACATGGACCTTTGGTATGATGTGGTAACAACGGCCCTTTACCTCTGAGATCTTCTTCCCCCAAAACCTATAAGCCCTGTTCTAATCATAAGAACAACATTAGACAAATTCCAGTTGAGGGATATTCTACAAAATGCCTGACCAGTATTCCTCAAAACTGTCAAGATCATCAAAAACAAGGAAAGTCTGAAAAACTGTCACAGCCAAGAGGAGCCTAAGGAAATATGATGACTAAATGTAATGTCGTGTCCCAGAAGGCATCCTGGAACAGAAAAAGGACATTAAGTAAAAACTAAAGAAATCTGAATAAGGTATGGACTTTAGATAACAAAGTATTGATACTGGTTTATTAGTTGTGACAACTGTATCATAACTAACGTAATATTAATATTAAGGAAATACTAATTGTTGAGTATTTGGAAACTCTTTACAATTTTTCTGCAAATCTAAAGCTATTCTAAAATAAAAAGTTCATTTAAAATTAATTGGGTCAGACTAGCCTCAATATTAAACAGTCTTATGTAAAACAACTCCAGCCAAATGTCTTTCAGTCTTTCCTCAAATCCTTATAGACAAAAAGGAGAACCATGTATCAGACATAAGGAAAATAGGCATATTTGATGAACCATAATCAAAAGGTATTGATTAAAAGACTGAATGCAAACAAGAAGATTTCTGTAAGTATCCCAGAGGCTAGGCTTCTGCATATGATCTTTTTAATGGTTATTATCAAGGACCTGGATGTCAACAGACTGCATGCTTAATAAGATTTGCTTAAATTGGGAAAGACAAAAACCTTGAATAACAAAATCAAGATTTAAAATGATACTGATACACTCACTGCAGAGATAGAATGGATCTAACACAGTAAAATTAAAAAAGAAAAAAAGATTACCTTGTGTGCCAATATACAAAGGATAAAAATGCAGTTAATTTAAGAGAAGCATGTATTTTAAAACTTTTTTTTCTGATTTTAGTAACCTCATTGAGTTGTGAGAATCGTAAGGCTACTCAAAAAGGTAATGTCATCTCTTAAGTCATACTAGCTTAAATACAAATTGTTAGGATGAAGGGGATGAGAGTACCCACGACCCCAGAGCCAGCCAGATCATATCTGGGGTACACATTAAGTTCTGAGAATTACCATGAGAGAACTACAAGCAAAATACACTAAAAAGTCAAGAATCATGATTGTAGATTTAAAACCATGCCACATCAGGGTGGCTTTTAGTCTTTAGGAAAAAGATGAGTTAAGTGTAAACATGATAGTGATCCTTAAGTATTCCCATTGCTATGGGATGAAAGAGGTATTTATACTTTGTTAGGTATGGCTTTAGGGGTAGGACTAGGTCCAAAAGATGGAAACTCTAAGAATAGAGTTTTCACAATTTACACAATGAAGATTTTCTAATAGCAGGCTAAGAAGGGCTGAATTACACAGTTACCATTCTCTAGAGGTGTTCAAGCAAAGGCCCAATTATTTATCAGTATGTTTTAGAAGGAAGTTAAAACTGGGTAAAAAATAAATAAGCTTTCAATGCCTTTCCAATTCTGAGATTGTAACTAAAGCATGGCACAAGTAATATATAAGCCTAAAGCTCCTGTGTTATTCAAAGGACATTGACTTGAATTTCGCTGGTTTATTATTAGAGTTACCTTATTCTAGGATGCTAAGGCCTTCAAGTGAAACCAGCATTTTTAATTGGGTCCCACCAACCTGAACCCCCAAATCAAACAGCATTTCTTGGTTTAGCTGGGTTTTAGTAGTTCCCAAATTAGTCATTAAAAAATTTAATTAATTATTTAGAACAAATCAGGATTAGCTGGATTATCTACTGTTCAAATACTACGTCAAATCTTCAAAGGCTTCACTAAAACAAACTAATAAACCCAGCCTATTAAGGTGTACTAATTATTATCTGAGCTCCAGCTCTTCCTATCAAACTTGCTATAGGTTAGTGTAAGTTAAACTAAGGGGCAGGATGTATCATATAAAAAGCTAAAAGTTCCACAATGTTGTAGAACCATGAAATTTGAAAATGTAAACAAATTAGTATGTATGTGTATAGTGTTAATTCCTTCAACTTTTTCAAAAGAGGAAATAAACATACAGTTCTGGTTTATGTGATAATCTATAAATTAGCTCCCTTCAAGGAGGTATTCTAAATACTAGAGGACAAAGTAAAGATTATGGCTGCAAAGTCTCTCAGTAATATAACATCTCTCTGGTTGCTTCACAAATTGCATTAAAATCTGGCTACCTATAATCTATCTACTATTGTAGAAATTCCTCTTGCCTTAATAGTCCAAATTATTCCAGTAGCTATGCCAGGTGAAGACCAAGAAATAAAGCAGCACAGAGACAGACAGAGACATTTGTTAACAGAAACAATGTTAGGCACATTTAAAGAAGTAAGGAAATTTAGTACATATTCTTTTAAAATAAACTTTAAATCTCTTCTATGGTAAGGGTTCCATAGCATAATGTGTGAGTTTGGCAAAGACATTCTTCAGAAACTGACAATAGAAAAAAGGAGTTAATTCTTTATTTAAGCTAGATGTGATGTTATTTTATTAGGCTAGGTGCGACATAGCATAATATAAAAAGGAGAGAGGGTGGGGACCTCACTTCAATCCCTGGCTCTACTTCACATCACTGACAATGTGATGTAGAAAAGACAACTAATCTTTCTGAGCCTCTATTTTTTTCATCTGTAAAATATGGGCAATGAAGATCCTAACTTTTTTCACGGACTCACTGTGAAGGTTAAATGAAAACATGCATATAAAAGCACATTTCAAACTGTTAGGAACTATACTATGTAATTTGATATTATTAATATATTACATCCAACATTTCTAAAGCTGAGAAGACTAAAAAGTATAATTTGGTAATAGGAGTAAAAACATGGTGGTATTAATACACTGGGAATAAAACTGATATGTCAAAGACAAATAAACTCCTAAGATTCTTTACTTTTAAATCTTCTTATTATTATTATTTTAAATAATGAGTGACCATTTCTCTGAGGTCTGAGAACAATGGAGCTAATCTGTAGATACCCACAAAGGAAGGGCGGGTACTAAAAATAAACTTGTGAAAACTAAGAAACAGATAACACTGCTAGAACTATCCAGAAGGTATGGAGAAATGTTAAGAGGGGAGTCAGAGAGGAACAACCAGGTTGAAGAGAAGTTTGGACATTTGCTGGGAAGCCTCCTGGTAAATACCAGAGTACCAGAAGAGTTAAACAATGAGCTTACATTCCCTTCTCTGTGCCTTCAAAAATTCCTATCACATAGCAAAATACCTAGAGTTTGCCATCAATCAACAAGAAAAAACATCAATAAACAATGGAAGTAGCTTATTTACTTCTCTAGTTAAATACCTTGGGAAAGCTTGGGGTGAAATCTGGGCAATTTTGTAAATAATCTCAAGAAAATTATCAGATAATAACTGTGCTTCTTTGTGGCACATACAATTTTTGAACTCTGAACATTAAGTGTTATACATATTAGTGATTTAGCCATCCATCTACTTCTAATAGGATACCTGCCAGTTTGAGTTTAACTGGGATCTTTATTGCCTAAGTTCATACAGTAACAACAAAGCAGGGTAAAATAAGTCTGGGCAATAAGCTGTTTGAGAAAGAGTACTAATCTTAGAGACAGAAGACTTGAGAGTTCTAGGGTTAATTTCTCATTCTGTTTTGAGGAAAATCATTTCACTACCCTATTCCTGCTTCTCCATCTGTCAAATAAGTTAGTTATCAAATACAAGCTAGATTGCCACCTGTCAGGATGTTGCAGAGGGAATTCCTCTGATAAAATGATGTTGGGAAAAAAATTGAGTTTCTCTGTTACTCTCAGATTGTGTAATTCTATAAATACATCTTCCCCCTATAAAATAAAGGTGAAGGGCCTCAAGTACCTCATATAAAATTTAATTAAACGGTCCTTCTTGGAATAGCTTGAGATGAATAATATCAAGACAATTTTAAGTACTTATTTTTTCTAGTCTAATGATTCTCTTTTTCTCTCTCTCTCTAGAAAATTTACCTTTATCCTTATCCAATGGTTCCTGGGAAAGAATAGTGCACAGTACCGGGTTTTTCCACACCCCAGTCTCTTGAGCTAGAGTAGCTAAAAAATGCAATTCACAGCTGCCATTCTCCATCAGCTTTTCATGAGCTACCTATAAATATTAAATAAACATCCAAAGAATTACAACAGATTTTTAAAAGCAAGCTTATCAGGCTTTAAATATAATACTAAACTTTTGAAAAATAAGACTTTTATCTTAAATTTTTCTTGTCACAATACAAAGTGCTGAATCCTTTACTTCTGATTTTTAAAGCTGAGTCTCAAGGATAAGAATTAAATTAATTATAAATTTTAAATAAATATAATGTATTGTTAGAAATAAGTCCGTATTATTTATTTCCCCAAAACCTAAACCAAGAGCAGTTATTTCTCAAGGCAGCTATCAGAATATCCATAGCATGAAAGACCTTAAAACATTTTACATCCTCTGTGTTAGTAAAAAAAAAATTTTCCCCCAAAACTTCTACCATTAACAAATGACAAATGTACATCAAGGCCTAAGTGACAACTTACAAGTATTTCATTAAAAGGGACTTCTGAAAAGAAAATAACTAAATGCATGATTTTCTATTTATTCATTACATGGCCTTAGCGATATCTTATTAAAGCTGACATGAACTTTGCTTACTTGTTGTTTCCAAGTGTTCATGCAAGTGTTATTCTTTAGGCCACAAAGACCAACAATTCTTATGCAATTCAGAAAATGTTTGAGAATTTCTATGGGCAAAGTACTAGGGAAGAGGGCAACCAGAACCTATGTTTATGGAGCTTATCTTCTAGTGGGGTAAAGAAATGTTTAAACACAGGCAAAATAAAACAAATTCTGTTAAGCAGGTATAAAAATAAACCCAAGGAAGCTCTGAAATGAAAGCAAAGTGTCATGGAAATTCTTAAAGCTGCATACTATGTTTATATAAAAAGTCTATTCCTCAAAACCTAAAAACCTTCTAACTGCAATAAGTTCAAGTTCATTAAGAAATTTTCTTGGACCAACTACTGAGAGCTACCATACTGGGATTTAAAGAGTTAATTTCCTTCTCATTAACCCATATGAAGAATTATCATCTAGTGCTATTGTTTCAAAAAGGATAAAAGTTTACCTTATATTGACAAACAAAGTAAACAGTATGAGGAATTCAGTATACCTGTTTATAAACAACTTACTTACTTAATTCTGTGGCAGTGTATCTGAATGCCAAATAATGAAAAAAGTTCTTAAGTAATCATTTACCTAGAAATAAACACTTGCTGGGAAAAAACCTGAGATACAAGTTACTGATACGCTGAAGTAGAAATTGCATGATCAAAAAGTTAGTTGCAATGTGACAAACAGGACAAGACAATTTCATTTCAACAAACAGTTATTATCTACTATGTGTAAAACTACACATAGAATCCTATGGTATAAAGACATGAATCCTACCTTGAGAATTTTGCACTTGATGTAGATTTTAACGTTTAATTATTAAAATAGAAAGTTAATTTCTCTGCCTAACTACAGTTTATTTCACATGCTTCTAAAATTTGAGACTAACCCTCTTTTAATATCTCTCTACAGAAAAAGGTAAGGCCAAAAGATATTTTAAGAACTCTGGCTAGATAAACAGAGACAGCTATATTTTTTGAGACTAGCTGGCAGGATCATTCTCTTTAACTAACCAATTAATCAAAATTTACTCGAAGCTAAAATATATCCAGCACAATCTAGTGCTTAAACAAAATTTAACATTCTTGAAAATACTAAAATAACTAAATGCTAAGCTGTGCAATACTTTTATAAGTAGAATAACAGCACTAGATGAGAGACAAAGCATGTGTTTTAGATACAGAAGAAAAAGTATGGGCTAGGGAATAAGGAACCTTTGTTCAAATAACTAGTCTGTGATATTAGCTGTGTAAGTTTGGGCAGATATATATTTTAGAGTTGAGCCTCAGTTTCCTCACCTTTAAAGTGGAAAAAATATACCTACCCCCACAAAGTTTTCATAAGGATTAAATGAAATATGTTCATTCTTATAAAGCATACTGCAATTTTCAGCAACTAGTTAAACTGTTTCTAAATACAAATGAGGGCATTTTCTTTTGTGTTCCCTTACTGCTCTGGCAAAGTCCTATTTGACCTAAAAGTGCAATATTCAGCCAATCTATTTAAATGTATATAGTCACTTAGCAAATATTTACTGAGCATCTACTGTAGGCAAGACACTAGTGTTAATAAGAACAGCAATTAATGTTTAGATGTTTTAAAGTTTAACCAAATAATTTATTAATAATAAAATTGGCATAAAATATACCTATATTAAGTCTAGTAGGTAAATATTCTCACCTGCACCAGTGTCTGAAATTGTTCCCACTGTTTATCTGATAATTCGACAGGTAGACACAGTAAAAGTTCAACACAGCTTCTAAAAAAACAAAGTTGGTAAGAATACAAATGATTATTAAAATTTAAAGTAAAATAAAATGAAATGAGTAATTCTAGTATCAGTAAACTCCCCATAGCTAAATCCATTTAAAAATTACACTGTCATAAGACCTGATATACAGAGTTAAAACAGAAAAACTAAATCTAATTTTTTATTTACTCAAAGGTCTACTCACAATGCCAAGCGTTCCAGAACCAATGCTACATTTTCACATTCAGAGGTAAGATAAGGTCGGGCTTTAACATAACTTTGGATAGCCACTGTGTATACCTCCAATAAAGGTAAAGGATCTTCTGAAGTTTTCCATTTCTCTGCATATTCAAGGAGTGTCTGTTTTGGAAGGGATAATAAAAAGTATTCAATGTAAATCAAGGAACACACTGACTAATCAACTGTTTTTCTTTCCTCCCTGAGAAATTTTGAAAAATAACTTCTATTTATAAGAACAAAAGGTACTTATACCAATTAAAATATGAAAAGTAATAAAGCCATAGTCATTTCCAGCAGCTCTCTGTAGGAGAAAAGTTTAGTGTTAAATCATCTAACAATAGCGTCATTTCACACAGGCTGGTTTTAAATAGTGCAAGCATTATCTCCTCTCTTCTCTAGTCAAAAATGCCAACTTCCACTCCCAAATTATAAGATTTAAAAGTAATTTTAAAAAGAAGACACGTGGGCAAGTAACACTTGACAAGGCATGCAGTAAAGAATTTCAAATATTTATGTTTTCTATTTTTCATACAAAGAGCATAAAAATCAACCTAGCAATAAATCAACTGCATATGGTCAGAAAAGACATGTAATTTTTCAGTTAATAAAAAATAATAGTACACAGCATATTACTGTTTCTCATGATAAGTTTTATCATTGAAAAATCATCTAAAGATGTTCAACATGTATAAGATCAGAATTAAAGATATTAAAGGATGATTATAAGGGCAAGAAAATTTTATAAGGTGGTTGTTTTTTAAAAATAAAAAACACTCCTCACCCTTTAATGAAGTATTTCAAATACACTTTTATCAGAATTACCAAAAGGAAAAACAAAAATGCTATTCATCCTACAGAATACAGAGATGGAAGAAACTGGCAGAAGTTAGACACCCACATGTTCTACAACTATTAAAATCTTGAGTTACTAAAAACTATCTAAAAGGTTCTACAATTATGTTAAATGAAACAGAACTCTAATTACATATTTCATAATAAGGAAGATTGCCACAATTAGTTCTCTCACACTTCTAGGTTTAAGACTCATCAAAATGAGGCAATTCAGATGTTATTTCCTAGAAAAGAGAGTATCCTGAAGGAAAACTTCATGAGGGATTGTTTGTATCCTCTGGCATACAGAAGCAGCTTTTAAAAAACATGCAGGCAGGCAGGTGGAAGGGAAGAAGGGATTAAACTCTACTATCAAACACTCAAAAGAAAACACTACCTTGTCCTCTTACTAACATCTTAACTAGTAGAAGTAGTAAGTAAAGACAGAATAAGAAAGGAAGACTAGAAAAGGTAACCTGGTGAATTAAAGAGTAACACAGTAACAACTCACTTTCTGAGTAGTCATATATCCATGGACCCTGTCCCTCTCCAAGCTGGACAGAAGGTAGGTCACCTGAAGACCGAGTACTTGCAACTGGCATGCGAAGTGAGGGCAGTCTTGTGGGACTGAGCCCTTTAACGTGAGGAGTTGGATGCTAATTGAATTGAATTGAATTGTAGGACATCTATTTGGTGTTGGAGAGCTTGAGAAGTGGTACTGGAAAAGACACCATGTATTAGGTGTCAGCAATAAAAATATCTCTCAACAGGACTTTAAAAATCTAAACAAAACCTACCATTTGAAGGGAAAATTACATACTGGAACTCTTTTGTGATTATCTCTCCATTTTGAGGAATAAAACTTGAGTATGATCTGTGTCTAAAAAAATGTTACACACACAAATGCTGGCATGGTTGGTTTTAACATTTTCCTTGGGTATTTTATGGTGATATGATGAAAGAGGTCATTCTCATCTTCAAGGTTTTCAGAATTAATACCAACTATGCATATAATTCTTTAGCTAACATCTGTCTTTCTACATAAAGTTATTAAATAATATTTTCCTTTTTCTGGAAAAAGGTTAGATGTCTAGGGAATTTCATGTCTGGCAAAAGCTCCCAATCTAACATGGATTCAATCAAACACTTAGGTTTCCCCATTAGTCCTCTTGAAGTAATGAATCAATTTCCTGTAATAGCTTTAACTTTTGCTGGAAGAGAAAATATATCTCACTGATTTTCCAAAAGCTTTGAAATGATAAGCTTCTTTGTTTTGTTTCTCAACCCTCAAAAAAAAAACCTTAAAAATTATATATATCTACATGCATGTACATATATCTTCATTTTGCCCAAGCCCTACACTTCTTGATACATCTAGCTCTGCAAAAGGTACTTATACATGACTTCTTTCCTGTATATAACTGAGTTCTACTGTCCTCAGGTGAACAAAGTTTTAAACTTAACTCTAATTGTAACCAAAGATGAGTTCTTTTGGTTATGAGAGACCGAACTGATGAGAAAAATAATTGGCAAATCACAGAATGTTAGAACCACAAATCATCTTAAAGATTATATCCTTTCACCTTGTTTTATAGATGAGGAAAGAGGGAGAGGAAGCAGATTCTGGTGAAAAGCAAACCATTTAGGTGATTTTTTTTAACAGTTTGGGAATAATGTAACTAGGGAGAGGGTAGAAGAAAAGGATGACAGCAGATTATGAGAGATGGTATGAAAAGAAAACTAAAGACATATTCATACTGATTACACACAGGAGAATAAGTTAAAAAGTTAGATTAAAAAGCAAATATGTATTTGTATAAAGCTATGAGTTGATATTCATAACCATTAAGTTTATTGACAGGAGAGCTTCCCTTGTTTCTCAAGACACTAAGATCGCTAGAACCATTATGAAATTGGAAGCATCCCCAACATTAATAATGTTAATAATTAATTAAAAAGGGCTTTCAGGTGGTAACTCCAGAATAATCAGACTCATATTCTTCACACAGAATCAGAAGACACTTTAAAGATCACTTAATTCTGTTTTAAAGAGTAGTAATTGAAGTATTAATTGAATTGGTAATTAGCAAAGCCAGGCAGCCACAATCTCTTTGAAACATTCTGTCCACTACAAATACTGTTTGTGATAATGTCACAGAACTATAAATCTCTAATTACTTTATTATTTCAATTACTCCTCATAACTCTATGAGGTTGTATACAATCTATCCAATTTGTCAGCCATAGTAGAAATAAATAATTTGACTTATTGGTTGAACTTATTTTAGCTGAAAGTAAGAAGATCAAACTGAAAGCAGAAACAGTAAGAAAGGTTTCCCACATAATAAGAAATTAAAAGGAAGGGTAGGTTCCAGGATTTGTTGGTTTAGTAGCTCAACAATGTCTTCAAGGACCTTCCTCTGTCTTCACCCTGTCATTCTCAGGTGGTCCTCCCACCCAATCTCCAGGTCTCAGCAATAACCAGAAGAAAATGTGAGACCTCCTCTTCATGTGCACCTCTTTTAGGAACAAGAAACCTTTCCCAGAAACCTCAAACCCAATTTCTATCAGCAGATTTCTCCCCAGGTCTCAATGGCCAGAATTCCATCAGACACCTATGTCAAAAATCATGCAGCCATAAAGGAATTTCATAGTTGACTTTTAAACTAATTAGATCTCACCTCTCTAAGCTGGAAGACAGGGCCTGCTTCTCTGAAGCACAAAGCCATGTGGAGAAAGGAAAATGTGTGAATAAAATCAGGGTTCTATTAGGAAAGCGGGGGAGGGGCCTACGTCTCACACTTTGGTTGTCTCACCAATGTTTTTATTCCCACGTGCATTCAAGAATGAGTAAGTCATTGTGTGTGTGTGTTTATGTTTATATACACACACACATATGAACAAAAATAAAAGTCATTCTGACCTGGTTTGGAGAGGGGCATGGGAGGAGATGGTACACAGGATAATGAGGGAAGACACCTAGAAGTCTTCCTACGAGGCACCAGACTGCTTCCACTAATGAGTAAACTGTAAACTAAGTATGGTAAGAAAATTTAAAGCTGTGTTATATGAAGAATGACTGATGGAACTACGGAAGGATGGGATGCTTAGTCAAGACAATAAGTAACACATACTGAATATTTACTATATGCTAGGCACTGTTCTGCAAGTTTTACATGTATTACCTATTAGCAATTAGGTAAATTATAGTAATATGCTTATACTAAAATGGACAAACGGAGGCATAAAACAGTTAAAGTAATAACCCCCAAGATCCCAGAGCTAGTTAAGAAACAGAGAGAAGATTCAAACCTTAATAGTCTGACTTCAGAGTCTGAGTTCTTAACTACTATACTCTACATTTTTAGAGAAATGAAAATTTGATTCACAGCCAAATTAACAAATTTGAAGACTTGTTACATAAAAGAAGAGTTAGTCTTATTCCCCGAGGTCTCACGGGACAAACCAGGACCATCAGGTTAAAGTTTCAAGGAGATACATTTGTTTCCTGAAGCTAACCATCGAACAATCAAAGTTAACCAAAAATAGGGCAGGTTGGCCTCCTGGGATAGGAGAACCTACTACCAAAGTTAATTCAGGCAGGAGCAGGTGACTCTGAGTTCAGAATGCTGCAGAGGAGACACAGTTCATCACACCAGAAGCAACTACGCTAGTTTATGTGTACTGGGGGTCGGGGAGGGGTCCCTAAACTGGTGGCTCACAGAAGTTCTGAATGGTGGGCATATTGTTTAAAAATTATTTTAATTAGTTTCTAACACTTAAAAACCGTAAGTTTTTCATAAAACTTGGATTTCTGGCTTTTCTTTTTTCTTTTTTAATTTGGGAAATCTGGCAACCTGGGGCCGTATTCCAGCACTGCAACAACTGGCTGGAGCTGAGTGGGCTCTCTGGTTGCTAGAAGCCTCGCCTAGCTGCCTTCCCCATTAAGGGACCTATTGGACACTTACATGGTATTTGTGGTCACCACTTCTATTCTATAGTGTGTATTATGGAGCAATGGGATTGGAGAAACATGAGCAAAAAAAAGTTAAAGGATCATATTCCAACAGGATCTCTAACCCAGTGTTTCTCAACCTCTTTTTCACTATCATTCCCACCTAAGGAAACTTCTGAACTTTTTTCCCTGTCCCCCACCCCTAATGAAATTTTAATATTATAGATGTACTATATATCTGTTTATGGGCCACAAGCTATTATGATATCTAAGTTTTTTTTTTTTCTCCCCTCTCCTAAGAGCCAAATTTCACCCCGTTGGGAACAAAACTGCATGTTTAATATTCTGGCTGTTAAGCTGATTTCTCATTATCTAAATCAGCAGAGACTAGAACATATATACTCTAGGGAGAAAGATAGTATAGATTAACTTCCAGCAGCTTCCTTCAGTTCCTCTAAGGATTACTAGGAGCGAAAACAAAAGAGGAAGAAAACCACAGGGGTTTTAAATTTAATGAACATGAGGATTAAATTTCATTATTGTCCTATGTAAAGATAAGACTAGTGGAGTGTTGGTTATGTTTATACTGTTATATTCATCTTCCAGTTCCAATTTAGGATTCTCTAGAGAAGAAGTTCTCAAAAGTTTTGATCTCATGACCCTTTACTTTCTTAAAAATTACTGAGAATTCCAAAGCGTTTGTTTATGTGGGTTATAACTATTTATATTCACCACATTAGAAATGAAAACTGAAATGTTCAATTATATACTTATAAATGGATTTAAGATAACAATAAACCCATCACATGTTACTGTAAATAGGTATTTTTAATGAAAAAAATGTTTCCAAAACAATTAGTGAGAAGAGTGGCATTTTTTTTTATCTTTCAAATCTCTTCAATGTTTGGCTTAATAGAAAAGAGCAAGATTCTCATATCTATCTCTGCATTTAATCTGCTGCAACATCACACATTATGTAACCTTTGGAAAAACTCCACTGTACAAGAATGAAGAAGGCAAATAACATCTTATAGTTTTGACCTTTTGTATCCACTGAGCCTTCGTGAGCATGCAATACTCATTTGAAAGTTTTGTGTGAAAATGGTAGATTGGACACACACATTTTGCACCTTGCTCTCTCCAAGCCTCACTAAAACAACAGTAACTTTTTAAGTGGCATAAACCCACAAGGACAAAAAAAAAAAAAAGTGTGTATACACACACACACACACACACACACACACACACAGAGGAATAAAGAGAAACAAAATTTTAAATGCTGGAAAGCATATGGAAGACTGGCACTCTAGGAAAAGTGACTCCTAAGTAGGCTTTGGAAAGACCTAATTCTGCAGAATCACCAAAGGGCTCAAGAACTAGGGAGCACTAGACGCTTCTGGAAATGGGGCACAGGGGAGACCAAGACTGAGAGCACTGGCTGATAGTCTATTTCAGCAGTTGGCCTCTCTTGCTTCCTCATTCCTGTCCACAGCCAGGTGACCCAGCCTAGATACTCCTTTCTATCTCCAGCAGTTTATTCTGGAGAGAAACATTAAAAAAAGGTGTCTGCCAGAGTTTAAGGGAAGCATTAAGTCAGCTTTACATACTGACTCTAGATGTCTCTTCTCAAGTCCTTTTCCCCTAATCATTGCCAGAACTTCCTCTGCTGAGTCCTTAGCTGAGTCCTGCTCTGGGAATTCAAGAGAAAAGACCAAAGATCTGATACCAGGCCTTCCCCGGGAACAGAAAACAGCTAGGTCCCGTTACGGTGAGGACTATAACACATCCTACTTAGGGGCCTGAAGCTCTCAGTCAGTTTTTCAATTTTATAACTTTAAATATGAACAGCCAAGGACTGCTCGCTTGACATCTGAGGACAGCATCTAGTAAGTGAGAGATCAAAACAAATTAGTTTAAAAAAGGGGGTAGGGAAACTTGGAGCACACAGAGACTATACAGGGAGAAGACAAGAAATTCCAAGAAAACTGTCATTAATATCCTATGAGTGAGACTGTATTAGGCCTATGAAAAAACACCACATCATTAGAAATGTTTATTTTTAAATTTTAATTAAAAATATAATAGCAGAAATGATTTGGAAGATAACTTGAGGAAACCTCCCCAGAAATTAAAGTAAAAGGGATAGTAAAGAAAAGATAAGAAAATCCAAAGAACAGTGCCAGAGGTCCCATAATTGACACCAGGAATTCTGGGAAATTAGAACAGAGAAGGGGGGGGGAAATCAAAGAACTAATTCAAGTTAATTTTCTAGAATCTAAGGATATGAATTTTAAGAATGGAAAGACCCTCTGAGTGCCCAGCACAATTACTCATATTAGACCTATACCAAAGCACTTCTTCATAAAATTTCAGAGTTCAGGGACAGAGGATCACAACAAGCTTAGGGGGAAAGGGGGACAGTAGACTTCTCATCAGCAACCCTGGAGCCAAAGGAAAATGAAGCACTGCATTAAAAACTGAGGGGAAATTATTTTTGTCCAACCTTCATAAGCATTAAGACAGAAAAATCATTTTCAGACATGAAAGTTCTCAAAAACTTCAACTTCTAGGCATATTTTTTTTCAGGATGCTACGGAAAGGGGAATTTCACCAAAATGAGGGAATAAATCAGGAAAGGAGTAAAAATGATATCTAGAAAAAAGGGGATCTTATACAAGAAAGAAGTGATGAAGAAAGATCCCAAGAAGACAGCTGTGTAACGGCCCTGAAGAATAACTGTAGCATACCAGATGGCTCAAGGACAAGTTTCTTCAAGGCGAACCTGACAAACTATCTAATGTGCCGAAATAAGCTGAGAGGAGACTTACACAACTGAGGGAGAGTTTGGATTGAATTAGTTATGTATACATAGAAAACTCAGCTAAGGAAAGTTTAAGCCTATATTAACCTGCACTCAACAGAGAATGCATATCCTTTAAAAGCACAAAACATTTACAAAAACTGACCACAAACTAGGCCACACTATCACAAGAAATAACAAAGAATTAGTATCATACATTTCATACTCTTTGAACACAGTTCAAACTACTAACAGTTAGAAACTATTAACAAAAGAATACTCCTACAAAGAAAACTATAAACTTAAAATTTTTTAAATGTACTTCTAAATCATAGGTGGAAGAAACCATAAGAGAAATCAAAGAATACTTAGACTTGAACTACTGCAAAAACAAATCAAAATTTCTAGGATGCAACTAGAGCAATCTAAATTTGGAAAGTTACAGATGCAAATGTTTAAACTTCAAGTTCTACTATAACTTTAAAAAAGCTGAATTTGTTCCAACTTAGTATAAGCAAAACATTAATCTTCAATTTCCTTATGTGTGATCTTTTTCAGGGAGAAACATGAGGTGAAAGCAGTAAAACATACTCAGATGAATGAAGCTGTGTAGGAATATACAAAATGCACACAACTCAAACATGTACCAGCTATGTCAGTTCATCAGGTGTGGGATGAGACACATCCATCTGCACATGGTGTTACAACTTTCTCTCCAATTTCAGAACTTGCCTTCCACCATCACACAGTAACTCCCAAACTGCATCGTTGCCGACACCCACTTTTATAAACTTCAGGTCTTTTACAAGGTAAAGCACTACACTTATTTTAGTACTTAACGTATGTCATAACCACTAAATGGGTATAAAATTGTACTATTGTCTTTGTAAGGTTCTGTGTGTGTGTGTGACACTGATGAAGTTCTTGAGTGTTGTGCCTCTAACCTCATTTACGCCATAAGCCTTATGATTTTTGTTGTGCAATTCTGCACAGCAAGGTGATTGCTAGGAATACATATGTTGTGATAAGGCAAAACTGGCTGCATTAGAAAAGATAAATGAAAAACAGTCAGAGGATATTATTAGGACAAACAGAGAAATCTGAATATATATTGTAATTAGATAATATTATTGAATCAATGTTAAATTTCCTGAATGTGACAATTGTGTTTTTGGACTTAGGAGATAAATAACAAGGGGAGCAATGTCATGATGCCTAACTTTTAAAGGATTTAGGGGAAAAAAAGAGAGAAAAGAAATAAAGAATGAAATAAAGCAAATATAGCAAATATTAACAACTGGTGAAATCCTGTGAAAGGTATATGAGTATTCAGTGCATTATTTTCACACTGCTTCTATAATAAAAAGTTTGGAAAAGCAAAATATTGAGGATGGCAAGTGTGGCAGACTGAATTCTTCATTCTTTCTTGTATCCAGACCCTTTTCACATGACTTTGGAATACTTCTAATGGTAGAGAGTATTTTTCTACCCCATGTGACTTGTTTAGACCAAAAGAATGGGGCAGAAGTGATGATAGATCATCTATGAGTTTAAGAATCTTGCTCCCTCTTATGCTTCTATCATCAAAAGAAGATATGTCCAGATTAGCCTGCTGTTCCTAGGAAGATGAGAAGTAGATGTCATCCCCGTTGCTCCAGCTGTCACCCTGTTATCAATCAACATCCAGTCAACCTCAAACCTGTATATTACTCCAGACAATACCAGCAAATTTCCCAGCCAACCATGTCCTGACCTCAGATGAATAAGCAATACATACTTACTATTATATATCACTAGGGGTTTTGTGGTTACTATGCAGAATTTTGTGAAAACAATTGAATTAAGTAGCTACCTTAACTTAGACAAAGAGGAGAATAAATTCAAAGAAACCACAAAAATTTAAAAGTAGTAAAAGAGCAGAAATAAATGAAACAGAAAATAAAGATATAACAGAGAGGATTACTAGAACCAAACACTGGTCATTGGAAAAGACTTAAAACAAAAACAAACAAACAAAAGAATCCTTTGGCAAAAATGACCAAGAAAAAAAGAGAAGGCACAAACAAATATAATTAGGAATGAGAAAGGGAACACAGCTACAGGAGCAAACCAGATTTTCTAAAAATCCCATGGTAATACACTGAACAACCTTATTCCTAAATAGCTTTACAATCTTTTTTTTTAAACTTGTTTTTTAATGAAATAGCTTCAAAATCTGAATGAAACGGAAAGTATTTCAGAAAAAGTTACTAAAACTACCTCAAGAAGAAATAGGAAGTCTTTTACCCACTAAAGAAATTAAATCCAATTATTTTTTTAAAAAAGGAATCGAAATGGTTTTTAGAGGAAAACCCAGCAAATCCTCTAAGAAACAGACTGTTTCATTACTATAAAAACTTGGAAAAAAGGAAAGGGGAAAGGTGGGGAACATTTCCCCAATTCATTGTTTGAGGCTACTATAAACTTGGAAACTCGGTATATGTGATATAAGAAAGGAAAATCACAGGCCAATCTCACTTAACAAACTCATTTTAAAATCCCAAATATCACCAAACCAAATCCTCCAATAAACTTTTAAAACTGTAAAAAAAATTTTTGAAATGATCAGTTATAGAATGTTGAAAATACAGTACAGAGCTAATTTTTTCCTGAACCATTTGAGAGTTACTTGCCAACGATGCCAATGCCTTCAAATATTTTAGCGTGTATTTCCTACAAACAAGAACTTCCTACATAATTAGAGTATGACCACGAGAATCAGGAAATACTGATACATTACTACCACTTAATCCTCAGACACCATTCAAGTGTGCCAATGGCCCCAATGATGTCTTCTACAGAAAAGAACAGTTCAGAACCATGCTTTGCTCTTAGCTGTCCCTTCAGTCTCTAAGTCCTAAGTGAAACTTACAGGCTCATTTAGGACCCTCACACTATCAAAGATTACATGCCAGTTATTTTGTAGAATATCCCTCAATCTGGGTTTGGTGTTTTCTCATAATTTTATCCATGTAATGTGTTTTGGCAGGAATACCACAGGAGCGATGATGATTTCTGCTCACTGCATCCTATCAAGCAGTACATGATTCCAGTTTGTCCCATGATGGATGATGTTCATTTTGATCACTTAAGTTAGGATCTGCCTTTCTCACTCTGCTTGGGCTCAGCATGTTGGAACTGGCTGTCTCTAAGTAGTTCCCTCTTCTCCCTCTGCATAGTCTCTGACATCCTCTGCCAGGTTGCCCTCTATGGAAATAACCTCCCTTACCCTTCTCTGGCTCAGGATACACCCTCCCCTCTCCATGGATGACCTATTCATCTCACTTGAGCTCTAAAAATCCCGACACACAGCCACACCTGCCAACTTTGTATGGAGCCCTCCTCGTCCTAATTGAGCTCTAACTCCTGCCCGACAGCGCTGCTAGTCACCCAGTCTGGGCTCTGACACTCATTCTGGACCAATGTAGCACACCCCTGCTCCCACCCCTAGACATCTACTTTGCTCCTCCCCACAAAATGAATTCAGGAAGGAAGGAGGGAGGGCTGCAATGTATTTTTAAAAAATATTTTGGACTAGGAGCATCTATTCTAGCAATATGAAGACAGTATAGATTTCTTTAATTTTAAACTAACTTATCATAGTAACAGATTTAAAAGGGAGGCTATCTGATTATCTCAATTATCACCCAAAAAAGAACATGATAAAAATACAACACATTCAAGGTAAAGAAAACAAAACAAAATAAAACCTTTTTGCAACAATGAATAGAAGGAAAGCTTCTTAACTTGACAAAATGTATTCAATAAAACCCACAGCAAACCTCATACTTAAGGGTGAAATGTTAAAAGCATTTTCCTTTATAGTCAGAAACAAAATAAAAATGCCTGCTATCACTGCTTCCATTCAACACTGTAGGCCTAATCAGCGCAATGAGAAAAAGAAATGAACATAATAAAGGCTGAAAAGGAAAAATTAAAATGTCATTACTGCAGAAAATGCATACATAAGAAGTTCAAGAGAATTCAGATTAGTCACAGGATATGAAACCAATACAAAAAAAATCAATTCTATTCATAAGCAAACAAGTAGAAAACATAAATGTTAAAAAAAATTATGAAACTTCATTTAAAGGCATAAAAAAGGCTTGCATTAATGTTAATAATGCATTCATAGATGTTAGAAGACAAAATTTTAAAACAGCAATATGACCCAAATTTAATGTATAAAGTCAAAGCAATGCCAAAGAAATTCCCCATAGGACTTTTCATATAACTTGACAAGTCGATTATAAAATTCACACAAAAGGCCAAACTAATTCTGAAAGAGCCAGGTGGGAGTATCTGCCCTAATCAGATAACAAGACTTAAAAGAGATGGAAATTAAGAGAACGTGATATTGGTACAGGCATGGATGAGAGAACTAGAGGTTTAAAACTGTTAGGTATTTCTGAGAACGTAGGTATATAACAGATGTGTCATTAGTAATCAATGAAAAAAGCATAGGCCATTCCATAAACAATGCTGAAACAACCAGTTATTCAGCGGAAAAGAATTACAACTATTCTCAGCATACAACAAAATCATATCCCACATGGATGAAATAACTAAATGTGAAAAGCAATACTTTAAAACTTTAAGAACACAAGAAGAGAATATCTCAAGATTTTGAGATTATCTCGAGGGACAGTGAAGGATTTCTTAAAGAAGACACAAAGCACACAACCATAAAGGAAGACAATGACAACTACAGCTCCATTAGAACTTAAAATTTGGTTCACTGAAACCCCACATAAAACCTAATGAAAAGCTACAAATTGGGAAAAAATATCTGTAACCCATATTCCCAAGAATACATATTAACATATTAATAATAAAAGGTTCCCCTGACTAGAACTGGTAAAGGAAGGTACTCCTAACTACCAAACTTGTCAGAAGCATGACTTCAAAGAACTGATGTTCAATTGCATCATTTCCACCTCCCAACTCTGCCTCAGCATCTCAGGTTTGAGCTTATCCATCACAGTATTTTCTTACGAGAGTGCTGCTTTTCTATCATCTTTCTCTTACACAGTGAGAATTCAGGAGTCTCTCTTACTTGTGATGAAAGCCAAGGTTACTTCATAATCTTACTTCCACATTATTCTGGTCCAGCTACCTGTTCCCCATACTTTAGTCTACAGTTCTTGGCAAACGGCCCACTGCTGTAGTTATTTCAGTAGCACTTGAGCATTTTCAAAGGAAATCAATTATGAATTTGACATAACTCACTCCCATACACTCATTTCAGGATATGAGGTAATCATTCAGAAACCAATCTTCTGATAGCTTTAAATTCTAAATAATCTCCAGTATGGATGCTATAAACACTCTCCATAATTTTTCAGATCCCAAGGCTTATTTTCTTTGCAGCATTTTGGTGGCATGAATACCATAATCCCAACATTTCCTATTCCCTACCTTGACACGGTGTGGCCCATTAATTCCTCTAGTTCTTGTAGTATATCCTTTGTTATAGGCAAGTTTTACAAAAGCGACTAGATCAGTTTCTTGGAGTAGTGGGTCTCAGTCCTGGACTAACATGAACACGTTTGACACTAACCTGTTCACAATGCCCACAACTGATTCTAATTTCCTAAAACACCTTATGTAATGGAGTAGAGATTAAAAAAAAAAAAGAACAATGTTTAGTACATAACCTAGAGATTATTTAGTATATAACCTAAGATTCCGTCCACTGAACTAATTCTCAAAACATTATATAACTGTTTCTGCATACAGGACACTCTAAAAGTACACGTGCTGCTGAAGTGAGCACCAGGACACTCTAAAAGTGACAATTCTGACTTCAGTTTAGTCTCCGTAATATTTCCAACCTTTGTATTTATACTCCAAGAATCATGGTAGCATATGTCTGGTTGCCCTGTACCTTTACATTATGACTCCAACAGTGAAGCAGTCACAGCAAAAGTAAACGTATGACTCAAGTTCATAGTGATAATTTTATTCCAACATACAACTAAATACCGCATGGGAGATCCATAATCCCAGAGAGGAAAACCTACATAGAATATAACCTTGGTGTCTCCAGGGACCCACAAGCACAGTATACATGTGTAATCATACTCAAATCATACTAAGCATAGTCAAGCTGCCAGTAATAACAGCAGCATGAGGTTTTTTGTTTTTTTTTTTTTTTTTCTTAGTAGCATGAGTTTTAATCTCAACTTGTTACGGCTTAGCCAGAAAGGGTACTGTAGTCTACTGGGCGTGTCTCTCTATCTTGGGCCAATTGCCACATATATGACATGCCTACTGCCATGGACTAAATATCTGTGTCCTCTCAAAATTCATAAGTCGAAATAATAACTCCTAAGGTGACAGTTTTAGAAGGTGGAGCCTGTAAGAGGTGATCAGGTCAGGAGGGCAGAGCCCTCATGAATGGGATTAATGCCCTTATAAAAGAGACCCAAGAGAGCTCCCTTGCCTCTTCCAGCACGTGAGACCCAATGAAAAGGTGCTGTCTATGAATCAGAATGTGGGCTCTCACGAGACCAGACTCTGCTGGTGTCTTGGTCTTGGACTCCCCAGCCTCCAGAGCTGTGAGAAATGAATTTCTATTGTGTATAAGTCATCCAGTTTATATTTATTGTAGTAGCCCAAATGGACTAATACATCTACTTTAGAACATGAAATACACTAGCAGAAAGCCCAGCTTAAAAGGTGTTCAGTTCCCTTCATTTCTATAATTTATGATAATTATCTTGGATGGTAATAAAATTCAATGAAAACTAGTTTTTCCTTAGTCATTTATATCCACTGATCTACAAAGAGCTTTTATTAAAAACAAATGAAAAAATTACTTCTTTTTCTAGAAAAAATGTTAACCAATATAGGCTAAACTATGATGGGTTATAATCCATTCTCAACATAACAAATGCTACTGGTACAATTGGATATTTACATGTATAAAAATGAAATAAGACATTTACCTTACACCATACACAAAAATTAACTCAAAAAGGACCATACTTAAATAAGCAGCTAAACCTATAAAACTTCTAGAAGAAAACATAAGAAATCTTAATGAAGCTGAATTAGGGTAAGAGTTCTTAGATACAATACTAAAAGCGTGATCTATGAAAAGAAAAAGTTGATAAATTGGAACTCCATCAAAATTAAAAGCTTTTGCACTTCTAAAGACTTCATTAAATACTGAAAAAAATACAAATTCAGTAAAGTTGCAAGATACAAAATCAAAACAGAAAAATCATTCTATTTTTGTACACTACCAAAAAACTATGAGAACAAACCATAAGAGAATTAAGAAACTATGAGAACAAACTGTGTCTATAAGAAAACAAACTATAAGAGGAATTAAGAAAACAATTCTATTTACTAAAGCATCAAAAACAATTTTTAAAAAAAGGAGTAAATTTAACCAAGGATGTAGAGACCTATACACTGGAAACTACAACACTGTTGCAGAAACCACAAATAAATGGAAAGATATTCCATGTTCATGGATTGGAAAAATACTGTTAAAATATCCATAACTACCCAAAGTGATCTACAGATTCAATGCAATCCCTATCAAAATTGCAATGGCATTTTTTCACAATAGAGACAAAAATTTGTACAAAACCACAAAAGATCCCAGTAGCCAAAGCAATCTTGAGAAAGAACAAAGCTGGATGTATCATACTTCCTGCCTTCAAACTATATCACAAAACTACAGTAATCAAAATAGTAAAGTACTGGCATAAAAAGACATAGATAAACAGAACAGAAGAGAGCCCAGAATAAACCCATATATATATGGTCAACTAATCTCTAACAAGGATGCTAAGAACACACAATAGGGAAAGATAGTCTCTTCAATAAATGCTGTTGGGGAAACTGGATATCCACGTGCAAAATTAAACTCCATCTTAAACCACTCACAAAAATTAACTCAAAATAGATCAAAGACTTAAATGTAAGGAAAACATGGAACCATAAAACTCCTAGAAGAAAATATAGGAAAAAAGCTCCCAGACAGTGGTCTTGGCAATGATTTTTTGGCTATGACACCAAAAGCACAGACAATAAAAGCAAAAATAGACAAGTAGGACTACATCAGACTAAAAAGCTTCTGTATAACAAAGGAAACAATCAACCAAAAAAAAAGGGCAGCCTATATCTGATAAGGGGTTGGTTAGTATCTGAAATATATAAGGAACTCAACATAACTCAATAGAAAAAAAATGTTTTAAATGAACAAAGGCCCTGGACAGACATTTTGCTAAAGACAACATACAAATGGCCAACAAGGATATGAAAAGGTGCTCATCATCACTAATCATCAGGGAAATGCAAATCAAAACTATAATAAGCTATCACCTCAGACCTTTTAGCATAAGTATTATCAAAAAGACCAGGTAAGTGTTGGTGAGGGTGTGGAGAAACGGGAATCCTTGTGCACCATTGGCGAGAGTGTAAGTGGTACAGTCATTACAGAAAACAGTATGGAGGATCCCCCAAAAACTTAAAAATGGAACTACCATATGATCCAGGAACTCCACTTCTGGATATATATCAAAGGAAATGAAATCAGTACCTTGAAAAGGTATCTGTACTCCCATGTTCATGAAGCATTTTTCACAATGGCCAAGATATGGAAAGAATCTAACTGTCCACTGACAGATGAATGGCTAATGAAAATGTTGGATATATACACAATGAATATTGTTTAGCCATAAAAAAGAAAAATAAATCCTACTATTTGCTACAACTTGGATGAATCTGGAAGACATTATGCTAAGAGAAATAAGCCAGAGGAAGACACTACATGATCTCATTCATATGTGGAATCTTAATAAAATAAAATAAATTAAAAAGTCAAACTCAAAAACAAAGAGTAGAATGGTGTTGCTAGAGATTGGGTGGTGGGGGAAATGAAGACATGCTAGCCAAAGGCTATAAACTTTCAGTTATAAGATGAACAGTTTCTATGGACTTAGTGTATACTATGGTGACTAGAGTTAATACTGTATTAGATATTTCAAATTTGCTAAGAGAGTAAATTTTAAGTGTTCTCACCACACACACACAAATGGTAACTATGTGAGGTAATGGATATGCTAAGTTAACTTGATTCTAGTCATTTCATTATGTATATGTATATCAAATCATCATCTTGCACCTTAAATATACAGAATTTTGTTAATTACATCTCAATAGATCTGGGAAAAAATTAAAAGCATCTATAAAAAAAAGAAAATGAAAAGACAAGGCTTAGGCTGTGACAAATGTTTGCAAATAATATATCTGATAAAGGACTTGTATCCAAAATACATAAAGAAATATATAAAAAGACAAATGACCTCCCCTCAAAATGGGCAAAAGTTTTACATGGACAGTTTATCAGAGATAACAAATGGTTTAAAAAGCACATGAAAAGATGCTAAATATCACCAGTCATTAGGGATATGCAAATTAAACCACATGACACCACTACATATCCACTAGAATGTCTGTAATTAAAGAGAGAGACAGTACCAAGTTTTGGTGAGAATACTTAAAAAAAAAAACTGGACCCCTCATGCATTGCTGGGAGGAATGTAAAATGGTATATACAGCCATTTTGGAAAAATAATCTGACAGTTTCATAAAAAGTTAAACAAATTTACTATCCAAAACAGCAATTCAACTAGCAAAGCACCAGAAACAAATAAAAACATGCCGACAAAAAAAAAAAAAAAAGATGAATGTTCATAGAAACACTAGCTGGGAATAAGCCAAATGTCCATCAAATGGTGTGGTTGGATAAATAAAACATATCATGTCCATACGGCTGAATATTATCCAATAAAAAGAATGAAAAGGAATGAAGTACTTCATAGCTCTTATTTCATTTAGTGAGAATATTCATATATTTTGCTGTGTGTTTATAGGATGTGACCCAAAGCCCTCTGAAGGTATTGTGTAATATACAGTATATGCACTGTGTTACTTTTCTGAAACCCATAAAATTCTGAAATCTGAACTGCAACTGACCTCAGTGGTTTCAGATAAGAATTGTGAATTCACAAGAATAACCTTCCCAAGCTCTTCTAATACACTTAAGTATTTTATATCTTACAATAACCTATATTAAGCATCATCCATTTCCCAACTACAAATTAGTTCTTATTTTAATATTTTTTAAAGTGACTGAACATGAAGCACATAATTGTAAGCGACTTGATTATATTAGAATTTAAATTTTAAGCAAATTAGTGACATTTAAGATGTAGACCTCTAGCTGTCTGAATTTCCTGATTTAACTCACCAGATTTATAGAATCAATTTGAAACTAATGAGAAAGAAAATACTGATCAATATATATTAAACATTACTTAAAACATTAATGGTTCAAGATCATACTACTTTTTCCGGAAAAAATTAACTACAATTCAGGGGTACCTGACATAAAGGTTCAAAAAATACTCCTAAAATGTAAATTATCTGAAAACCACTTTAACTGTAGCATCCTCATAACCCAGAATCAGAGATGGAAAACAAAAACTGAAAGGCTTCTTCTCCTTTGCAAAACATATGTCTATGAAAAAGAAATTTTCAAACATCCCCAGCTGCCAGGAATATAAAATTAAAAGCAAAGATGGCAAAAATTATAAAACCTTATAAACAACCAGTGCTGCAGAATGTTTACTAGTACAGTCTTTTGGAGGTCAATCTGGCAATACAAACACTTCATATGGGCATATCGTTGAACCAAAAATTCTGGTTCCACAAAACAATCCTAACCACATACTGCCACATACATGTAAAGACCAGGATATTTGACACTTTCTGTAATCCAAAATATTGGAAACAATCTAAAAGTCGCTGACAGAACATTGTTTAATAAATTAGGGTATGTGGATACTATGAAATATTTTATTTAAAAGGAATGAAGTAGTCTGAATTACTGACATGGAATGATGACCAGGATAGACTATCAGGTGAAAAAAAAAATGTGCAGCACAGAACAGTATGTATCAGATGATCTTGCTATTTAAATATGAACATATAAATATAAATGAATTACATTTCTGTGAATGCACAGGAAAATGTCTAAAAAGATACTCAATTTTGTAACCTCTGGAGTGAAGAGTGGAACAGGACAGGGAGGATAACAGTTTTGTACTGCTTGGATTTTTAAATAACAAGATTGTTATTTCTATAACTTAAAAAAGAAAACAGTAAAAAAAAAAAAAAAGGAAAGAGATTACAAGTACTACATACTGGGGAGTTAAGAAAAACTTATCACATAAAAGTGTTTTATCTATCTAACTTAAAGAATATTTCCACTACCTAGAAAACCGTTAGCATTGACTTTCAGAGCATGCTGATAACTATTACATTTCTATGGATATACTAACACCAGTGACCCCTCCCTAACCAATGACTTCACTGGTTCCTAGCATATCAAATTCTACAGCCAGATTATATATTACAGTCTAATTTCTGGAAATGAGTCTGATCATCAAAAAATATTAAAGTTGATCAAAAGTAAAATAAACATGTTTCAAAGATGTTTATTAGCTATTTAAATATTCCTTTGCAGGAATTTCTCTGTATATATATCCACTGGCCTAAGAACTCCATTTTCTGGTAAATTTCCCTGCAGCAAGCATAGACATTCTTCACCGCTTCAAGAACTTCAACATCTTCCAGGACCTTCTATCTTGACAATGTTCACTTCCCAGATAATGTTCATCAATGCCTCTGAAAGTACTTAAATAAAGATTGCTGAGAGTAGCCCATAACGATAATGACTGAATTTTGTTAAGTTATTATGGGGTCTTAGGGTTAGCAAGAGTGTAAAAAATGGAAGGATTATCTGTATATATAACTTAACCTCTAATCAAAATTTTTTCTTCTAGATCAAAAGACTGAGCTAAAACACACACACACACCACTCACACACACAGAAATGGAGGTGGGGGCGTGGGGGAATTCAAAGGAATATGAGTCAACTGAAAGAGCTCCCAATGATCAAAACTGGAACAATCTGAGCAACAAAACAGTATTAATCATAGCCCAAAGTATAAAACAAATATCTATGGGTCCATACTGATGTAAATAAATGACCAAATAAATAAATGTGGGAAAAGAGACAAACCTCTCATGCAAAAGAATTATGAATAATTTATCTAGATTCCACCCTCAAGGAGGTAGAGAATAACTTCCCACCTCTTAAGTGTAGTGACTTCCTTCCAAACAGTACAGCATGGAAAGGGTATAAAAAGAGTAACCTTATAGTGGCGAAACCTCCAAACACTACTGAGGTGATCAAGTTAACATCAACAGTGTTAGGTCACATTGTTAATATATACCCTTTATGTGATTGTGATGACAATGGCACTTTACCTGTGTGGTCTTCCTGCCAAAAAACCATAACCCTGGTCTAATCAAGAGAAAAACATTAGACAAATTCCAGTGGAGGGATATTCTACACAAAACCTGACCAGTACTCCTCAAAACTTAAGAAACAAGAAAAGTCTGAGAAATCATCACAGTACACAGGAGCCTAAAGAGATATGACAACTAAATGTAACATGGTATTCTGGATGGAATCTTGGAATAGAAAAACATTAAGCTAAAAAACTAAGGAAATCTGAATAAAGTATGGACTTTAGTTAATGATACTGTATCACTATACATTCATTAATCATGACAAATGTGCCACATGAATGCAAGATGTGACTAATCTGGGCAACTGAACATAGAGTATATGGCAATTCACTGTACTGTCTTCACAATGTTTCTGTAAATCTAAAACTCTTCAAATTAAAAAATTTATTAAAAATTTTTTTTTAATTTTTAAAAATCTTTCATTATGATGCTCATTTTCAAACTTGAAATGGCTAGTATTTGGCTATTTTTATTTGAAACAGAACAAGTGAACTAAACTTTCTTAAATAATAAAAAAATACAGTTGGCCATGTATTAATCTAAACTGAAGAATTTTTCTTAGGTAATGCAAAAAATTAGGCAAGAATATTGACATTCTAAAACCTAATTTTAATATAAACATATTTTAACTCTTTAAATAAATCACCTAAGTTTCAAATTAACATGGTTGCAACTTGGTATTATCTGATTTGTTCTCCTCTGTCTTTCCACTGATAAACTCATACAATCACCCTTGGGTATATAAATGTTTACATAGTTCCAGAAACTTAGAATATTGTTTGGAAATCTGTCAGGTCTCAGGATAAATTAAACAATGTACAGAGTCCTATAGCAGAAATACAAAACCACAAGGACAGTAAGAGATTTCTTAGGTATCTGCTAATGGGAATCTTTACTCAGAGAGCTCTCTATTCTAAAGAAGGCACCAAAGCATTTCAAGTTATTTCCCTCCTCTTACCATATTGGCCATTTGTACACACCTCTTTCCAGATGCATTCAAGAGACTACAATTTCCGGAGATTCAAATGAAGAAGGGAAATACACTGACTGTGATGAAATCATAAAGAACCAAATCTCACTCTGGGGGAGGAGTTTTTTTCATGTTCTATTTCTGGCAAACTACACACTACTCAAAATATCCAAGAATAAATTTAAATTCCCCAGACATGTTTTGTTTGGCTCACATAGTGTTTTGGGGCTTTTCCCCCAGACATTTTGAATTAGATGCCAGTATTTCAAAATTGGGACACTGCACATAAAAATCTGGATTTCTAGTTCTACTTGAAACATCAGATGATTTAGCAACACTGGGTCAGGAATCCTGCACAGCAGTAATAAGCAGGCAGGCAGACAGCACTTGGGGAATCGCAGTAGGAGCTCTCCAGCACTGCTCTTTCCCTACCCAAGTCATTCATTTACTTTACATTCCTGGGGTTTACAGGCACTTAATGTTGTCACTACTGGCACAGGGTCAAGTAGTGAAAGCAGTTTTTAACTCAGCAACACCGAACTACATTAGGTCATCAGTAAATATCAAACATCTGTCCACAGAATAGGTTTATCCAGCCACCCTTCAGCTAAAGATCTGGCTACAGACATGTGTATTTTCTGGTACTAAGTGGCCAGGCCTTGGAATCCAAAAATTAGGTCAAGTAAGTTATTGGACAAGATGATTTTTTAAAAGTTCACTGATACTTACCATGATTTATTTGGACCCATAATTATGTACATATTTTATGTACTTAAGTCGAGAAGACTGACAACTTGTTATATTTTTGTAGTTAATTTTTCCCTAAAAATTTGGATTATTATTTGTATTAGAATTAGATTCAATTCAACACAATGTCACTTAAGTGGGAAAAAAAAAGTAATTTATTAACTCATGTAATAACTGGAAAATACTAGAGTGATGGTGACATAACCAGAATCCTAAGTTTACAAAACCACACATACCAAAGGTTCCATCCAGCCTTACCCTATTCATCTACCCCATGAACCCTGGCTATAATGCAATGGGAGTAGCTGGAGGAAAGTTTTGAGTTCAAGTTTTCAGAGAAACTCTGAATTCAGGAGTACAGAAACAACTCTTTTAAAAAAAAAACTGAACTCAGTCAGATAACAGCAACAAGGGTAGTCTGTCTCTTTGAAAACCCTTCCATTCCAAATTATCCTTCCCCAAATTACCCATATTTCCCTATTTTTATTATCTAGTTGTAATCTTATCTACCTAAGATATACTCACATGTTATCATAAATTAGTTCAGAAGTTCCTTAACAGCTAGTTGAATTCTCCAATACTAATGAAACAGGGGGTTTGAGAGAGGATGCAGAGTGGGGCTCACAAAATACGAGAACAATGGCTATTTGGGAAAGAGGACAGGGGAAGGGAGAAGGAACGAAAATGAAGTGTTAAGGGGAAAAAAAAAGTAACTATTATTTCTAAATTGGACAGTAAGCTTGCCTAATACTCAAAAAAAAATAGTAGGAAACCCTTCTTTCCTGCATTACATCCTGTTCCTAGAACACAAAACAACATTAAAGCACACTCTGAATAAAAAGACTTGTGATTAGCCTGGTAATTTTACCTTCATTAATAACACAGAAAAATATGCTTAAAGTTTTAAAAGAACACAAAGAGTACACCAACAAAATTTAAATTATTACTATTAAATAAATTGCCATATTGTGTCAACTGAAGGGGCTTTTGTTTTTAAAGTAGTTTGTTACTAAGTTACAACATGCACAATATACTTGAATTTCATTTTAATAAGATACAATATATACCACATACTTCAATTTCATATTGTATTTTCTTGCAGGGGCCAGCCTGCAAGAAAAAAATCATTTGACAGCAACACATATTATAAATTACTTTTCATCCTATTACTTTTACTGTTGCAAGGAATTGTTTTCCTTTAAGATAATCAGATTCATCTCCTTGTAATTATATTCATTCTCTAGCACATCACACCCTTACTGAATCTCACATGTCAAGACTTAGAGTAGAATTCTTTTCACTGCAGGGATAAATATTCCTATTGGTAACTGTATTAAAAAGCACATTTTTTTCTTTTCCAAAAAATTCACTGTATACATAGTAATTATAAGCAAAGTTAAAAACAAAATTGGCTCCTTTATAGGAAACATCATTTGCTTTTAAAACTTTACTTAAAAAATTAACTGGCTGAATGTTACATTGGGAAGATCATCATCTACAGAGTCAGGGCCATCAGTTTTATTTATCTTCAATGATATCTCTACCCAAAGTTGTCACAAACCATGAAATTAAAGCAGTAGGACCAGGAGGTAAGAAGCACCTCAAATAGGATTCTGGTGTCCTACTATTTAATTGGTTTTTTAAAAATATATAATTTATTTAATACAATATGCAGATTCATTACTTCTATACAAGCATAAAGGCTATTGGACATAGCAAACTTGACAAGTTTTTTTATAGAATCAACAATATGATCATTAAGTTACTGTTATTCTTTTCTCCTATGATTTATGGAAACACTATTGTCATCCATTTTAAATATATAGCACAGCTTCAAAGAAAAAGCTAGAACTAGGGTGCACAAAAGCCAAAGTATAAGTCAGAAATCCAGTAACCAGTGAATTGTGAAAAAATTCCTGGGAATGAATGTACTATAATAGAACACTTCAGTCAACTGTATATAAGTAACTGCAGACATGTAGTAAATGTTATTAAAGATATGACAAGGATCTTAAAATTAGCAAAGATATTGATTTTAAATATCCAGAAGAAAACTCAAATATGAAAATGATAAATAGAATCAAATTGAGATGTCTACAAATAAACCACTTACCAAGTTAGTACTAGTATTAAATTAGTCAAAATAGCTCTTCTTCTGTGTCTCCTTGCCTCACCAGCCCCACATCTTCTGGGAGTGTGGGTGTGCTTTTCTTTTACCCCAACCTCCTACTTGGGGAATTTTTTTTTAAAGGTATCTCATGCCTGTCACTTTCTAATTTATTCAAAAAGAAATAACCAGGAGGAAATTTTCTGAGCAACAAATATACTAATACCAGGACTGAAAAGTTCTCACTTGGTGTTTCCTGACTGTTTATAAAGTATGAGCACACTTACATAATTATTCCATTTCCTCCTCTCAACAATTTTTGGGACCAGTAACTTTTAAGGACCAATTATGCATAATTATAATCCCACTAGAATGAGAAACTGAATTTACAACCATGGTATTTTATTTTCTAATACCAAAACTGCTTTCCATGGACCACCAGGTAACCCAAATATGCACTATGTATGAAGGGGAAAGTATTGGTTACTAACCTATGATTTTTGTGCACAAGTATAGTACATAATTTATCTCATTTTAGCCCACTGCATCAAATAGGGTCAAACCAAAAAACTGGGGACTACAGAATAATTTAAAGAGGGAAAGTTTCACATAAAAAATTAGTAACAAGAGAGCAACGCATATAAACACATATAAGAGAACTCTAAAGAATACCCGAGGGCTGAGAGAGTACCAAAGGAAGAAACAAAGCTGGAAGATGGCCCTTCCCAAACCCAGGGTCTGGACCGTGTTGGAGAAGGTATGGCTACAGACTACTGGATGGCAAAGAGGTTTCCCAGTTTGGGTTTTCTGGGCCTAAGTGGCTGGCAGGTGAGCAGACAAAGGGAGCCAAGACCCTGAGAACCTGCTTACCAGCAGTGCCTGCATAAGAAGGACCAAGAAAAACAACCTTCTATGGTGCAAGCAGACATGCAGGGGAAGGTGGGGTGTTGGCTGCTGGGGTGTGCCATGTCCGTGTCAGGAGAACTGTGATGAGGTGGTCACAAAGTTGGGGCTGTGAGTTCACCAAGAGGCTATACATTCTGGGCACTCACCTGGGGCAGAGGACCACTGGATGTCCCCATATCCGTGCCATGAGAGTGGCCAAGCAGTAGGAGCAAGAAACAAAAACAGAAGCTCTTTCTTTGTGTCATTTCAGCATTCTCTACTGATGAAGCTTAACATCAATCAATGGAGAACTGCTTAAAGGGTCAAGCTCTAATATCACAGAGCAAGTAATAAGAGTTGATTCAGAGCTGAGAGGGAAACTGAAAGCTGGCACACTGAATACTCAGGGATCATTACAAAGGGTAAAGCATGACAGAAACAATAAACTGGAAATACACATTATTTTAAATTTGACTAAAAGACAGTATGAAAAAAATTTCTTATTAGGTCACTACTGTCGTTTCTCCAGTACACTACAAAAATGGGGAAAATAAATCCAGCAGTTATTTAATAATATATCTCAGAAACTCAGCTACTCATAGAACTATAAACCAATGGTTTCCAAATAGAGTATAAAATGAAAGACAGAAGAAGGGGAAAAAAACTTTTTCTATGAAATTGTCCAATATGCCACTCTATGTCTTTTGACTGCAGCATTTAGTCCATTGACATTTATGGTGATTATTGATAGATGTGTGTTTACTGCCACTTTAAAATTTGTTTTCCTGTTGATTTGGTCTTTCTTTCTTTCTTTCTTTTTTCTTCTTCTTGTGGATTGATAACTTTCTTTTGCATTTGCTTGGTTTCTTTTCGGGTTTTGTGACTCTATTATTTGTGGTTACCCTGTTTTCAAGTATGTTAACCCATTTACTATATCTGTCTGCTTTAGAATGGTGTCATATAGGCTCAAACACATCCTATGAAAAACGAAAAGAAAATCTACATTTTCTCACTCCCATCTCCCAAATTTTGTGATTTTGATGTCCTCTTTTACATCTTCATGTTTATTCTCTTGTAGCTCATTGTAGTTACATTTCCAATTATGGTTTTCTCTTTTCTATAGCTTCCTCCTTCTTTTCTATTTAGATAAGACCTTTCAGTATTTCTTTTAGGATAGGTTTAGTATTACTAAATTCTTTTAGTTTTTACTTGTCTGAGAAATTCTTCCTCTCTCCTACTCTAAAGGATAGTCTTGCTGGGTAGAGTATTCTGGTCTACAGATTCTTCTCATTCAAGACTTTGAATATATCTTGCCACTCCCTTCTGGCCAGCAGTGTTTGTGCAGAGAAATCAGCTGAGACCCTTATAGGGGCTCCCTTGTAACTAACTCTGATTTTCTCTTGCTGCCATTAGAATCTTTATTTTTAACACTGGCCATCTTATGAAACTGATCTAAAATATAAACATTATTATTTAATAAACAGACTCAACCATACAAGCTGAAATAGTATGTTACATGTGATTTGTAATTAGATAGTCCTATATTAAGGTTTCATATCCAAATGTTTACCTATAGGATACCCAGTTAAAAGCAGCTTAAAGATCATTGATGACCTACTTTTTCCCCATGGATTTTAGGTACTTCATTGTACCATACAGAGAGGCCAAACATATCACAAATGCAGGGGTTTTTTTTCCCCTTAATCCAATAAAATATTGATCTTAGTTATACTTGGAGATTAGAAACCGACTTCTTCAACAAGTTGCTCTCATTGTAATTTATAAATATGTATTGGTTACCCTTAAAAGATCCATACATTACTCAAAGAAATTCAAAAACTAATAAAATTCTCACTACTACTAAACAAAGAACATTAACACATTCTTAAAAATGCTATTACTCAAATTCCATTCATTGCTCTGCATTCCTGAAGTTTAGTCTCAAGTGATTAAAGTTTACTACTATAAATTCCCTTTGTACCCTAAAACTAATTTTAACAATCAACACCTACATATTACTCCCCTCCCCAGAAATGGTTTACTTAGTTTCAGTTCTGCTTTTGTTGCTTGTTTTTTAAAAATTAAGTCTGAATTACCTGACTTGTGCTAGTTGCTTTATTTCTCTGAGCCTCAGCAGTCTCACATAAATAGGCATAGTACCTCTCTCTACCTCAGAGGGTTGTTGCGGACTACAATGAGCCCGTCTCTCTCAATCTCCCTCCCTCTCTCAAACACACACACACACACACATATACACACTTAACAGTTTCTGGTACACAGTCAGCCCTTAATAAATAAGCTATTAAGATGGCAACTACTTATCATACAACCACATTTGCTTTATAAAAACTATATACATACTTGATCAAACTGAATCCTTGCCCTGAACATAGATACCCAATGTCAGAACTGAGATAAGAGTGGTCAGAAGAAACCTAATTTCAGTAAGTAGCACAAAACTCACCCCACAATTAAAATCAGCCTATTTAAGCAAAACAGAGGACACAATCATTCAACAAGATTTAATCACTTATGATTCAGTAAAATAAGGCACGGCCCTGCTTTTAAGAAGCTCCAATCACAATCTTAAAACAGAAAAAATATGATAAAAGCCAAGAAAGCTTATGCAGTCCAATAAAAAGGATGGGGAATATGTTTTTAAATCAATTTAGGAGTATAGGAAAACCTCAAGAAAAATGTAGTAAAATCTAATAATCCTATCACAAGTTGAGGGAAAGAAATATGGAGCAAAGGAGTTGGTAAAAGAAGTAAACATAAAAGAGGAACGTTAAAGCCAAAGCACAGAGGTGAGAGGGGTTATGTGAACTGTAGTATAAGACAGACTACAAATCCATAAGGCTTTGCTTAAAAAGACATAAGAGATATGGCTACCAATTAGCCAGGCTGGCATGCTAGGTGCCAGGTCATGAAAAAAGCTAAGGAGCTTGAATTTTATTTTTCATGGATTAGCATTTTATGTGGTGCTCACTGATGTGATGGGTGCTGTGCTGATGCCCCATTTACCTCACAAACCTATGAAGTAGGTACCATTATCCTCATTTAATAGGTTAAGAAACTGGGACCATAACTAGTAAACCTGAGATTTCAACTCATGGTGTCCAACACAGAATCTCAACTCTTCCACATCGTGCTGCCTTTTAAGTCTTTAAGGAAAAAATACAATAAACATGCTTTGAAAAGATGGCATAATCTTAGTGACAATATAGAAGAAGATAGATTAGAAAACGAAAGACAGAAAAATAGCTTCATAAAACACTTTGTTAAATTTTTTGTTACAAGAAACTAAGCAGCCATTAATAACATCAGATCTAACCAGAGGATATAGGAAACAGTGCATGAATAAAACTGACAGAACTTGGTGACTGGGCTATAGAGGTGAAAGAAGGGGCTAAAAATGACTCGAAGTTTCAAAACCTAAGTTTGAGGGGGAGGGGAAGGGGAAGAATGTCACCAATAGCAACAGGCTTTCTTTTGGGTGAGGGGCAGGTAGTGAAAAGCAGAGTGGCTGAGTTCAATTTCAGACCTATTTAATTAGAATTACCTACTGAACTCTACAAGGAAGAGTTCCACAGGCAGTTGGAAATAGGAACCAAAAGCTAAGAAGAGTGGTGAGGCCTAAATGAATAAACGTCTGGAAATCCTACCAGAGTTACAGGAGATGCTGTCACAGTGGATGCCTGCTGAAGATTAGTATGTGAAGTATGGGTCATCAACCAGGGCTCATGAACCACTTTCTGACTAGAGTCCTGTCTCAGACATGATGATGAGGTGGGGAAAATGGCTGAGGGTCACTAATGAAGAGCAAAAGAGAAGAAAAGAACATTGAGGAAATGCCACAAAAAATACTGAAATGCTGGATCTAGTTCTCTTAAATATACTAATACCAGCTAACAATTACCATGCATTCCCAGCAGATGAAAGGAAGAGTCAGTGAAGGCGACAAAGGAGGAGTCACAAAGGTAGGAGAATCAGGAGAGTAGTGTAAATAAATTGAAGAGAGATGAACATAAGACGAGGTCACAAACATTTTAAAAGTCCAAAAGAGACTGAGCAGGCAGTCACTTCAGCCTGTAGCCATGAATGAGTCCAAATATTGCCAGATCTGATTTTCAAAGAGAAGCTGAACATCCTCATTTCAACATGAAGGCTTATGATTTTTAAAATGCTGACAATTAAATGTTCTTAAAAACAATGTGCAGGCATATAAAATAGCCTGAACTGCTGGATTGCTACTTGGGTCTACAGTTGTTAAAGTACAACAAATATGTCAAGCAAGTGACTTTCAAAAGAGCATTTCCTTTGGTGTGGTGAGGGGCAGAATCCAAACAGCAACAGAAGGTAAGAAATGAAGGCAATAAATAAATATAAAGTAAATATAAATATATAAATAAATATATAAAATAGAATAAATATATGAATAGAGAAAGTAAACTTACATTAAATCTTAGGTACCAAAAACTGAGTTTTTTTTAATGTGCCCTATTATGTCAGACAAGACTAAGCAAAAGTCTTTAACAACTAAATTAAATATATTAAAATCTTCAGTAACGGCTTTATTATGCCTCTAACACAAAAACATTCATTATCTTTGGAAGAGTGTAGAGAAGCAGCAGAATAAGGAAAAATAAGAAAAAAAATTTTGAGAAGAAAGTACTGTCAGAAGAGGACTACACTTGAACTCCCTTCACAAGCTCTGGCAGGAGCATAAATAAATGACGTTATTTTCTAGATTAGTACTGCACTTGTCAAACTGTTTGCAGAGGTAACTTTTCTGTTTTATACATCAAGATATCAAGTAAGACTCTGGGGGCAGGAGGAAAAGGGAGTTACCCTCATTTTATTTTTTTTAAGTTTGAAAGCCCCTACCTGTATGATAAGCAACTAAAGAATATTTTACAAACCCTAAGATTAATGTTTTGTGAGGAAAATTTCAGATCTAGTCCTTATAAATACATTAATAGCTAACACTTACTGTCTACTTTCAGCATCATAATACACAAAGGGCTCAGCAAACATTCTACCTTAATCACAACAGCTTTAAGGCAGATATTATTACTTCCTCTAGTCTAGAGATGAAGACCTAGACACAAAACCAAGCCTAAAGTCCCACAGAAATAAGGGAGTCAGAATTCAAACAGCTCAAAATCTATACTTTTTGTTACTATATAATACTAGCTTCTCTCATTCCAGCCTCTCAAATCCAGGTTTAAAATTTTGGACAAAGGAGATTTTAATTGCAAAGCCGATGATCTTCTCCTGGCACATTCACACACATCGAGTAATCTGCCACCCCACCCCCAATGACAAAAAGATCGTTCTTGAATTATTATAAAATATAATCCTGTCTTCTCTAAAATGTAGGCTTCAAATAAGTTGATAAACCAATAACCTAGTACTATTTTCAAAATGGTAACAGATGACTTTAAAATTACGGAATTATTAATGTTATAAGATTATGCTAGGTCATTATCATTTAAAAAAATCAAAGGTGTTTCCAAAGTAATTTCTAAATGTAAATGAAAATGTTACTTTGTCTGACAACAATCATTTAAAATATTTTAACCATGCCTCTGATCAATTCTTATAACAATGGTCTGTAAGGTCTCTATTGCAAGGATAATGAAACAGAAAAGTTAGAAGTAGCACGCCAAGGGTCACAACACACAATTCTGTGAAAATTAAAACCGCTGTCCTTAGAATTCCAATATTTTAATGCACAGTATCTAATGGGCTGCCAAGCAAAGTATATATGAAAGACAGAATTCATAGAGTAGGTTTTTTCATCTGGTAAAACAATGTCTATAAAAGATGATTGTGGGGGGTGGGGTCAAACACCACAAATGTTTTTTCAATCAATAGGTAAATCCTCAAAGGTCTTTTTGTGTTAAAAATAATGTCCCTTTCTCTCTAGACAGCATTTGCCACATCAGGTTGCTTTTTCAGAAATACTAAATAGGGCACAATATTGAAATATACTAAGTCTGACTCATTTCTTGCCAACATATTCAATTTTACATACTAGGGTTAAATTCTTAATTACTAAAGAAGCAGTAGTTATGACACAAGCATTCAGAAATGTTTCCTATAAAATATCTTCAAGCTGATGATAACCTTCATGATCAATTTCTTTGAAGATATAAATTTTATTCACAATATTTGTTATGTGCAGTATCTCATTTTAGGCAATTTTTTTCCTAATTTTCCCTAATAGAAGTTTAAAAATAAAGTTATACAAATATGGACTGGATAAGTCATAGAAAGTCACAGATTTAAACTACTTAAGTATCTATTTTAATAGGTATTTCATTAAACTTTGTTTTATTCTTTTGAAATATAATCCTGTAAAAGTTTTGTTCAGAAAGTAAAATTGTATTTTTCAGAATATAAATTGAAGAAATGTTCATTCTTCTGAATTAGATGTGTAATGTTTCAAGTTTATGTTGACTGGGATTTATCATACTTGCAAAACTTAGGAAAATATAAAGAATATGTACATGTTCATCTAGAAAATACAAAATGTAAGCTATTTATTTTGTATAAATAGAAATTCTAAATGCCTACCTTTGATGATTACGGCTCATCTAAAAGAAGTAGTAAAATCATCTTGACTTATTGGAAATAAATTTCTCTCAAAATCACAAATATCTGTTTCAATTAAAATACTACAGGACAATTTAAATATTTGATATGATAGCTTTCTAATATCCCCATAAAACTGACTGTGAAGGAGATCAAGTGAATTATTAATTACTACTTTTAAATTTAGATTACCTCTTTCTAAATATAAAACGTAGGAGTTATGTATCTAGGAGTTATGAACTTAAAACACAATATTTCCTTTATGTTAGTCATCAAAAAGGATGCCAAAAGTTCCTCATGAATACATTACCCATATATTTCAAATTCATTTTTTAAAGAACTGCTTCATTTTAGCCATTTAACCATACATCTCAGTTCAAATGCCTAATAAAACTGAACATTTTCTGAGGATTCAGTGTCACACTATCAAGTAGTATATAGCAATGAAGAGGTGCTAGGAGACAATTTGGGTTAAACTGAGACATTTAAACAGGCTAAATGGTTTTTAATCCTACTATCTCACAGGTCTTTGGATTAAACAATTCATTGTTAGTAAAGCATCTAACACAGTGCCTGTTTTGAACATGAATTCTCTTCCTCTTCAATCTCTTTGGTCTAGACTCTTAACTTCAAGCTTCACCCTCACTTCAGACAAAGAAATCAAAGTGGAATGCATCACACATAGTAAAGATACGTATTGTTCCGTGACAACTTTGTTTCAATGTGACAACTAAGCGGTGGAAGTAGGGGGAAAAAAGGAAAGGAAAGAAAGAAAGTTACATCTTATTATGAGCTGAGGTCAAAAACTTGTAACTCTAAAATCTACAGGCTCACTCTTAGGTTTCTATAAGCTCAAATTTGAGAAACACTGTTAGGAGTATTGGACTGCCTCTAAGGTAGAAGGATAAAAGCAGGGTGTTGGGGAATTTCAGACTGAATTGAAGGCTGAAAGCAAGTTCTCCAGTTAAGAAAAAAGAAGTTCAAATACAGGACAAGAGCTAGGATATTATCATTAGATTGTACAGGGTAGAGACAACACAAAACACAAAATACAGACTAGGTATAACATTAAGGTAAAGAACCATGGCAAATAAGAGGTGGTTCCACAAATTTCCCAAAGTTACCATGATGGAGTGGGATGCCCTTCTTCTATCTGGAGATTGAGATTAGAAAATAGAAATGGAAATACCTTCTGCCAACCCTAAAGGGCCAACTGGATGTGCTTCAATGATAGAATATGGGTGACAAGACAGAGAGCAGAGGGAGGGCTAGAGACGAAAAATTTAAATTTGACCCATAGAAGTGCTTGGAATTGCACTGGAGAATAAAGGGATACGGGATACGTGGTAGATTGTTATAAAATTGGTCCCTGAAGAATCACATCTCCATGTATCCACAAAGAGGTTGGGTTTGACTACTTGTTGAGCCAATGGGATGATGCTGAACATGACACAAGCAGAAGCTTGAAAAACAGTTGTGCTACAGAACTTGCTCTCTGGCTGCAATGTAAAGAGCTCCAGGGTGAAAGTGGAGCAGAGATGAGCCAACCTAACTGAGGCCCCTCAACCAACCCACCAGACACATGAGTAAGACCATCTGGAATGGCAGACAACTGACCAGCTGACTGCAGACCCCCCCAACAGACCCACAGCCTTGAAAACAGTAATAAAAATGGCTGTTCTTTTGAAGTCACTATGTTTTGGGGCAGTTTGTTATACGGCAATAACTGATACAGGACACTTCAAGAAAAACCAAAGATTGTAACATTCTGATCTTTTAAAAAAATTTATTTCAATGCCTCAAACTTGGAAGGCTAAGTCTTTAGGATATGTAACCGTACATTATCTACACTTACAAGATTAATTAAAATTCCTTGGTTTGGATGCTAAACCCTTAGTCTGGTTCTAATCTACCCTTTCTATCCTATTTCTCATCCCAACCCCTGACATTTTTCTCCAAGATGCCAGTTTGAACAGTTGTTCTATTCCTTTAAGGTTTACTCCCATCCATCCCACTTCGGTTATCCACATTCAAGACCCATGACAACAGTGTTTTCGTTTCCTGTTCAATTTTTAGCTAAATTATGTATCTTCAGAATGCTCTAATTCTGTTAATTCATACTCCACTTTTTGTATTTACCACAAGACACTTTACTACCAAGTAGTATTAGTTGCTTAACTATTAATATATGCACCAGATTTTGTAAGCTCTATCCACACCATTATTCTCCATAGCTCCCTTAGTGCTCTCACATAAAGAGAAATTTTAATATCTGATTAAAATAAACTAAGAAAAGACATGTATAACTGGTTAAATCTCAACAAATCATCTTCGCTAAATGTAAGTAAAAGGGGAAAAAGGAATGAGGTACACTGTGTGACTCTAAATGCCAAAAGAGAAACAATGAATCAAGAGGCTCTCCTGGAAAACAACATATAGTTACAAGTTACAGTGGGTATGTGACAAACACATCAATGAAAGTAAACTCTCCATTTTATAAATGAATTACTCACATACTGATTGGTTAATTTCATGAACTGAATTTATGTCTGAGAGTTGGGAAAAATAAGGTAATTTCTCAACATCGACAGAATCTCAAGGAAAGTAAGTACAACAGCAGTTCATATAGTTAAGACCATATATTTTCAAAAATCCTTGGTTTTGCAAGTTATCCATATAAATTTTCATGAACGGCAATAGCAGAATACATCTTCTCTCCCCTCCACATTTTAATTTAGGACCAAGAAGAAGTGTCAAGAAGGAAGCAAGTAAAATTTGGTAAAGCTTTCCTTTGCTAAAATTGGTATAAGTATATTCTGGAAAGTGGAACTGAATATCTCTAGTATGCATACTAATTAGGAACATTTAAAAAATTATTTCTCCTGAGAATTACCTAAACTTTTAAAGTTTAAATGACTTATTACTCCCTCAATACCTAAAGTAATTATCACTAATTAACAAGTAAGCCATCTTTTCTTTCTGTAGGATTTGAAGTGTCCTACAAATTAGCTTAAGATATCCTCTAATAATCAGAAGAAAGTCTAGTTTCTAAAGGAAAATGTTTAAGCATTTTCAAAATTCTTGCCACTATAACCAAAGCTAAGCAAAATATGCCAATAAAAGAATCAACTTGTATCAAACAGATAAAACAAAAATATACAAGTATATACTGTAACTACACAATTTTAATACTCAGTAGCTCTCCTAAAGTTTTAATTTGATTTTTGTTTCTTATACCAATAAGGCATTAAACATAGTTAATAAAGGTATTAAGGTCTAGATCAAATCCTACCTCTTCAGTAAAGCCTTCTCTGATACCCTAGCCTGAAGTGTTTACTACCTTCTTTAAACTCTTTATTGAAATTACTATACATAAAATTAACTTATTCCTCCAAATAACCACCAATAATTAACTCATTAATTAGACACAGCCATGGATTAGAATTATTATTATACAGTTTAAAACAGAAAGCCATAGGTTTACATGTGCAGCTATGGAATGATCTTGAAGATATCTTTCATGGTGAAAAAAGCAAGATGCAATGTACAGTATGTCCTCATTTTTATTCTTTTTAAAAAGAGTGAACAGTATTTCTGGAAATATGCATAAAATACTATCGGGGATTGTCTTTGCGGAAGGTGACTGAAGGCCTAGGGTGGGAAGGAGATCAAGTTTTCATTGTATGCCCTTTCTCAGTTCTTGCATTCTTCTATACATTTCAATGTATCACATATTCGATTTAAAAAAAAAAAGAATAAAAAAGAGAATAAAACAAATTTGTTAACGATACACAGCTTTTTGACATCTCACTTGTCATCCTGAAGTGATATTCAAATACCCTATTAGTTTATACCCTACTAGAATCTCCTGCATCTTCTATCCACTAACATTTAACCCTGGTCCTTGCAATAAATGCTTTCTTAAAAACAGAATTTCAATTATATCAAAAGGTCTGCTTTAATAACGACAACTAACTATGCTGAATTTGCTACCTCTTTAACCTAGTAAAAGTGAATTGTTTTAGTAATTGCTTACACAATTGCTCATAATTTCTAAAAATTAGAAAATTTCAAGTGCAATGTGCACTCCAGCTCAGTGTGCATTTATATATGGTTGAAGAGCACTGACCTGGATCTCTTCCAGATTAACTACATTTCTTAATATAACTATATTAACATGAAAAGAGCATAATGACCGGGGGGGGGGAACCTTAACATATTCTTTTTCTTTCTCTTCAGCGTTTCTCAAAAGGGCACTGTGGGTATTTAGGTAGAGGGATAAATTTCCATGGGCTGGGACAGTCCTGATCACTTCAGAAAATGTAGCATCCATGAACCATGGGCACTTAATACCACTTGTCACATCCCTAGTCACTTCAATAACCAAAAAACTGACCCTGCATATTTTCAAATGCCCTTGAGGGGAGAACTGCAGTGGAAAAAAGTACTCTGCCCAGTTGAGAAGAACTGCTTATATGAACCAATGTATGAAGTGTGTGTGTGTGTGTGTGTGTGTGTGTGCGCGCGCGCACGCGCGTGTGTGTATGATACCACAACTGCAATCCAACCTTTTAAAACAATTATCAGTCACCAGATGATAAACAACCAAAAATAGTCACAACTCATAAATCAATCAACCGGTCATCCAGTCCAGTGCGCAATGCTGTCAACAAACATCATGGTCCAACAAATCATTCATCAATTATTACAATGGCTTAACTTTTAAAATATATAATCATAACTTTTAAAATATATAATCATTTCATTTTAAAATATATAATCATTTCAAATCATTTCAATAATCAATTATTCTTTTAGAATGCTTCTATTTAAACTCCCAAATAAATAACCTGCTACTGTACTATACTCATCTCAGAAATAAAAGATATAAATCACAATTTACTACAATTACTTGTCTACCTTCCTCCAGACTGCAGGCTCCTTGTAGCCAGGGACCATGATCATAATTGCCTGGACCCTACTGTAGGTACAATAACAATGCTGAATGAGTGAGTGAATACTGGCCTAGTCTAATAGAATAAACTGTCCAGTAAGTTCCAACTATAATCAGTTTTTATATATAATAATGATACTGAAATAAATAAATGCAAGAAATTATTCCTAGTTATAATATATTCTTTTTCTAAGTTGATTTTAAGAAAACTCGTAAGTCAACTACATTACCCAGATTACAGCTAGCTTGTAAAGATATAAGGAAATCTAAGATTTTTGACAGGCACTCCCATATGCCCATCCTCTACCACCTTCCCCTCCTCCCACTCAAGCTTTAAGCAAATGTTCATGTAAAAGTGGGGCATGCTTCCAGGAAGCAACCTAATATAAAGAGCAAAACAATACTGTTAACAATAAGAAAACCTTAATGTTTTTCATTTCTATTTTACTTTTCAGAACTTAAGAAATCTGTTACTATTCTACCTCATTCAAAAAGAAAAAAAAATCTATAAACAAGAAAGAGTAAGCAACTTCTATTCCTGCAGGTTTCCTATATTCTTCAGAAATTCACCTTTTGTTGAGGTAAAAAATTCAGAATATAAACTAATTCATGTTGAAAATAAATGCAAGAACAGGGATTGCACAAGCACTAAGCATCAACACTTATAGAATACTAACTCTGAAGCCCACTAACTCTGGCAAGTATTTATTCATCTTTTCCTTCTTGAAGCATGTGAATATCCCAGTTTTACAGGAAAAGCTTAGATAGAAAAAGTTAAATGATAATCTCAAGGATAGAAACGAAGCTATAATTTCTAGCTCCTAGTACTTCTAGCATTGTTTTTAGACTCCAATGAATTCTGTAATTGTTAACCACTGCTTTGCTCAACTTGTATCAAAATGTTAATAATGGCTAGGATACAATTTTAAAGAAACAATTATGTTTCAAGTTACTTCCTATCTGGCAAGATCACTGAAACAAGAAGCAAACTTTAAAAATAATACATAGAAAAATGTTCTACAGGGGATCTCAAACATCAGATACACTCTACTCTTCAAATAATGAAGATCACTTTTAAATGAATTTACATTATTGTGGGATTTTAGTGCTTGAAATATTTCATTATTTTTGAAATCCACAAACCCAGCATGTTTTATTACTGTTTCATGCAGCACTGGTCAGTAAAAACAATTCACGTGCTGTTAGACTGATCACCTAAAGCTAATACAGGAAATTACTTTCATGCTGACAAAAAAAGTTGTTTCATACATCACAATTTTAAAGTGATAAATTTATGATGCTGCACACCCTCAAAATTAAGTCCAACGTGCATGAGATTCCTGTTTCCCAGAATTATTAATCCTACTTATGAATATTGCTGGTCAACAGTATTTACAGTAATTAGCGTTAAATCCATTAGTGGAAACTGTTACCTGAAAAATGTCTTTCAGCAAAGCTAGACTTTACTTTTCACTGACTTTTTAAAAAGCTCATTTCACTTACAAATAAAAGAATTCCTTTTATGGTACCTTACTAACTTTTTAAAAATACCTAAAATAAATATTTTAATTTAAAAGATCAATTAAGAAAAAGTGGGTATGGCCATGGTAGTGAAGTAGGTAAATTTCAACAATTCTTTAAAACTAAGACTCAAAGGAATGAAGAATCTCTAATATTGCCATAGGTATTCACTAGACCTACATTACCTAAGTGGGGGGCTTTCACATTGCATATACTCCTAGACAAGTCACCAATTTCAAAAAGTGGTTTTTTTAAGACAATGAACAACCATCAAATAATTTGTGACAATAAAGCGCATACAGCAATGGAGATTTCTTGGTATGGGATCAAGTTTCCCTAATCTTATAAAGAAAAGTTTCAGAACTTGGAGGGTAAAAACTAAGTGAAAATGTATCTACTTTGAAATGCTAAAATGGTCCAAGATTGTTCGACCTTAAGTTCAGTATCTTTCCAAAACAACTTCTCTGTAACGATACGTTCACAAGCTAACTCTAAATGTGACCCGTATAAATTCTTCTTCCCCCCTCAAGAGGGTAATCTAACCAAAATCTTCACCACAGCCAACAGCAGCACCTTGAAATTGCAAACGAAACTGGAGGGTATGTAATCAAGCGCAAATGTAGACCCAAACGCTCCGATTTCTATCAAGCAAACAGTGTTATTAACATTCCAAATCCTGGTTAGAACGCAGTTACTGGAAATCACTGTCCTTGTGCAAGAAAGGGAAGGAAAGGCCTGAAACTGACCAGAGCACGGGTCGACATGGGCCTCAGTCTTCTCCGTTTGACCAAGAGGCCAAACAGGGAAGAGTCCAAGTAACAGAGGGGGTGTGTAGCCGGGGGAGGAACAGAGAAAACCATACGCCTCCAAAGGTGTAAGCAAGAGAAGCGGATTCATGGAAAAGCTACTCCACAGGGACATTCGACCCTAGGATACACATACAGGGACAGCTTCTCTCCACCGACGAGAGCAACCTTTACCTTGGAAGCGGTGCACCTAGCAAGCAAAGGCAGGAACGGACACCTCCGCGCCCCTCATCCACGAACGTCTCGCCTAGCTAGAAGGGGTCGGCGGGGACTGCTCCTCGGAACATCAACAAAGGCCCCTTCAGTCTTAAGGCGAAACTCGAACAACAAAGGCCCGGAGACAGCGAGAACGGGGCCGGGGCGGGACGGATGAAAGCAGGGAGAGGCAAAGAAATGAAACCACTGGGGGCGGAGGCCCGTCGGAGTGGGAAACAGGGGCGCAGAGGCGGGGGGCGCGGTAATCCCCAGAGCACAATAAGAGGAGGAGAAAGGGGCCTGGCCTTCATTCCCCCCTTTTCCTCTCCCTGCGGTGGAGCGGACCCTCGTCCTCGCCGTCTACATCTCTCGGCCTCAGGGACCGCACAGTCCCGACTTCGGGGAAGGAAAGAGGAGGGGGGATTTTCCGCCCTGACCACAACTCCCTTCCCCCAGCCGAGAGCCGCCGACAACAACCGCCTCAACGGCAGCCACACAAAGGCGCCTTCCTCGTACTCCCCGCTCCCGCCCGGGCGGCGGCGCCGACGATGCCACGGCAGCGACGACCACCGCTCGGCCGCCGGGCGCTCACTCGCCCTCTTCCCTCTCCAGCCTGGGGAAAGGGGGAGGGGACCCCAGGCGCCCTCACCTGGCACAGCTGCTGACAGTACTCCGTGGCCGCCTCCACGGCCTGCACCCGGCTCTCCCGCAGCTGGCGCTCCAGCTCCTGGAGCCGCTCGCCCAGGCGCTGCAGCTCCGCGGCGCAGCCGCCTCCGCCGCGACTCAACCTCTCCTGCTCGGCCTCCTCGTCCGCCATCTTCACACCCCGCTCCGTCGCGTACGCACCTGGGTCACGTGATAACACAATGCCACGTTCGGCGGGGTCACGTGCCGGCCGCGCTCGCACGCCGCCGAGCACGTACAAAGGGCCCGGTGGGGAGGATGGGGGGCGGGGAGAGTGGCGCGAGGGGGCCGGAGGGAGGTGAAGAGAAGGAGAACGGAGGCGGGCGGGGTTGGGCGGTGCGGAAAACCGCGGTTTACTTACCCCGAGCGGGAAGTGGGCAGCCGTGGACGAAAGGGGCGGGCCGGTGGAGGCCTGTTCTCGGTCACGTGGGAGCCGCGACGCGGGGAAAAGCCTGGGGAGTGGCTGTCCTTTCGAGCGTCCGGATCCCGCCGTAGCTTTCCCAGTCCCCCGAAGACTTCTACGGACACACGCCCCAGTTCCCCAAGAGGACCGGTGCAGGAGAGCTCTGGGTGGGCTGGGGTAATGGCCGCATGTGCGGTTGGCCTGAAGGCAGGCCAGAGGCAGGGCAAGAGGGAGAAGGTAAAGCCCATCCATGGCCCACAAACGTGAGAGCCAAAGCAGGGCTGTGAACTGTCAAAATTGTCTGACTTCTCACCAGGAGGGGGAGGAGGGATCTAGTGCCTGTGGTACCAGATCTCGTCCCGCTCTACTCTCCTCTCCAGCCCCAAGAACGCCTCTCCCTGGGAAACAATCTCTAGGGGGTGGAGGCAACAAAGAAAAATAACAATTGGAGCACAGCGGAATGAAGTTCAAATCTTAAGTCTGGAGAACGGAGCAAACTTAAGAAAAGCATAGCTTAACGAGATTTCAGACCATGAAATTGTGGACGTTGGAATCAGATGATTTTTAAATCACGGAAACATTTCTAGAATAAGCGATAGCCAACTAATCTGTTTCACCGTGATTTAGGACTCTCCTACACGCTACAGAAATCACCACCACTGAAAACATGCTATATATGAAAGCTCTTGAAAAGAAAGTAGGTCAAGAAAAAAAAAGAAAGAAAGAAAGAAAGAGACCAGGAATAAGGACTCCATTAAAAATCACAACGGAGGAGGGGAAATTGCTAAAATAAAAGAACAAGGTTATGGAGAGTTATTATAAATTAAACAGCGTTTTTTCCTGGTGCTGCAAGTAGAGGTGCCATTCTGAACCATATTTTATTTACAACCTGGGAAGAATGAACCCTTGGCACTTGAACAAAACACTACAAGTACTACAGAAATTCAAGTGCTTAAGCCTAAATTTCAGAATGAAACAAATGTTTTGTTAGTAGCCGAAAATTAGACAAAAAGGCTTATCTTTCTTACAACCGAATGGGTCTTCGGAAATTCAGAAACAAGGGTAGTGATGAGGCACCTAGGCTTTTCACTATCATATTCCAAGTGAAGTGTATTTCTCTAGTACAAGCATTTAAGATAAAAAGAATCCCTATCGTGTGTAGCATCTTCTTCAAGAGATTTCTAGTGTTAGTGGAAAATGCTCTAGACAGTATGTTATCCAGAATTAATGTTTTGTAATGCATCAGTGATGACGATGAATAATAAGTGCCATTATTTAAGGTGAGTCTGCACAAATGAACCCTTCATGAAAACCAGCATCAGCTAAAATAATAGTATAGTATATGTGTGCTGATAATACACATTAGCAATACAGGTTCTTCAAATATTTACTCATGGAAGAGGCTGGGGAATACACTCAAAGTCTCAAAAACAAAGATACAAAAGTATCGCCGAGAGCTTAAAAAGCAACAGTTAAGAAAGTTAATGGATTTTAATATTTGCAGCTCAGTTTCCCAAGTGAAGTATTTTAGATATCCAAACCAGGTTCCTCCAGTTTGTTATTTTAGGATGCCAGTGAAAAACATTTAAAAAATGGAAAATATGAGATTAGCCACATATCCCAGTAAATCCAAGGACATCCAAGTTATCAAAGGCTAGCAAGGCACATTTTCACTTCAAGTATAATCGCTTACCCCAAGACCTAATCTATAGAAAGAAAGAAGGGGAAAAAGGGAGGAGGAAAGAAAGGAAAATATATCTAAAGAGTAATGTATCCACATACTGATTTAAAAAAAAAAAGCTGGAGAACGTAGGTCATTCCCATTTCCTGCCCATGATAGCCCTAAAATCAAAGACTTGATTAGCAAACTGATTCCGAGCATTATCACTGTCTGGCTAATGTCCCTCAGCATGAACAACTAGGTCCTTCACCTTTATTTGGTATCTTTCATCCCTGCCTCCCCCTTCCTCCATTCCTCTGTTAGAGCCTACAGGAAATGTAAGGACTAGGAGTGAGTGGTGTAGTTATTTAACAATCATTTATTGAGTACTTCAGTGCAGGCACTGCTTGATATAGGGAAAGTCAAAGGTGAGTGAAAACTATCCCTGGAGAAGCTTACAGTTTTGTGGAAGAGTGACGTGCAATGGCAGTACATGAGGCAAGTGTTCAATTAAGAAAATGCATGTAGATTCAACTCAGAACACCAGAGTAGTCTAAGGTGCTGACTGGAATGTCCACCTAATCTCTACGGAAGTGCAGGGGTTTTAATTAAATGAGGACTGGAAATACTATATCCCTTGACAGGTCAACCTTCTCTTGGCGATCTCAAAAATTTCACTCTTATCCATTAAAAAAATAAATATATCAACAAGTACACATGGCTTATGGTACCTGGGTCGATTTGTTCTTTAAATACCTAAGTCTGTCTTCATGGGAATCATTACACACACGCACACACAGACCCCTACTTACTGAGACGTTCCTGGGGGAATTCGGAGGCCCATTCCATCGAGAAAACAAGCATAAGCCCCGGGGCCAAGAAACTCCGCGTCTCTGGGGGACTCAGTGCCTGCGCCGCGATTGCCCGTGCCCATTTTGGACACAGCACGACTGCTACGGACGTGATACAATCATATGGGCTTTTACTCCCAAGAGAACCGATTTCAGTGTAAATCAGGGAGACAGAAATAGACACTACTCCACCCCTGCGATCAGTAAAGCTGGGGAGACCCTTAGGGGACAGATGTCTCTGCGTCCAGGCCGCGCCTGCCTACCTGCTTCACGAGTTCCCCGGACGGCCCCGGCCCCCACCTCGCCGGTGCACATTTTTTTCCCTAAAATGCTTGAAATAGCAGGGCCTGGGGTCAGGAAGAGAGCCGAGTCGTGCCGGCTAACAGAGCCAGAGGGCCGCGCCAGGGATGCAGCCGGCGCGGCGGACGGCTCAGGGCTGAGGCGCGGCAGGTCCTTCCGACCCCGGGCGGAGAGCAACCCCACGGCCCGGCCCCCGCCCCGCTCCCGGGGAGAGATCGCGGAGCCGAGAGCATGCTGCCCTCCCGCCGCTCTTTCTCCCTTCCCCGGCTCTCTCCCTGGCCACCGCGACCGGGAAGCGGCGCAGGGCTGGAGCCGGGCGGAGACTGGCTCCGATCGGCTCGACTGACCCTATTCTCGGGTCCCCATTTGGCCAAGGCCGGACGGGGCTCCCGGGGCACAGCCCGGAGCTCGCTCGCCTGGCAGCCGCACGGGTGCTCTGGTCCTCCGTCCGGGGGCCGGCGCTCTGCAGCCGCAGCCCCGACATCAGCCGCCGCGGCTTTTCCACCCAGCGCTGCAGATCAAGGCCGCACAGCGGCTGTGGCTCCTGGCCCGGGAGCCGCCGCCTCCCGGGGCCTCCAGGCCGAGGGATGCTGGAGCCTCTCCAGGGCGCGGCGGGGCGCCGGGGCTCCGGAAACCGACCGGGCAGCGATGCTAGAGTCTGTCCTGCGGAGGCCGCGACGCGGGTACGGCTGCTGGTCCCGGCAGGCTCTACCTGCTCTCTTCCGAGGGGCTGGCCGCCTGCGCCAGCCAGGCCGCCTCCTGAGGTGAGGGCCGGAGTCTGTCTGGGGATCGGTCCCGTTAGAAAGTACCCCCCAGAGTCTGGGGACCACTCCTGTGCCCACAGACACACAGAGGGAGCATGGATTGAAGGTCTACTGGAATCGGTTAAAAACACACCACATTTTTCCGAGGAAGACATTTTTCATGAGAGAAACAGCGAAGGGAGTCCAATCAATGTTGAAGACATGAGGCAGGTGCAGTGCCACATATGGAAATGATTCCAAAGGCACCAGAAACACTGGGCCCACATTTAAAAGGATTAATTCTAGTCCTTGAGTTCTTCCCAGAAAGAGAGCATATATATTTAAATGAACAGGTAACTAAATGAGGAAGGATATTTGTATTGCTTATTTGGATTGTTTTAGGTTTTTTTCTTTCCATGAGTAACAACCAAGTGCAAATAAGAAAGCATTCTAAGGAAAATGCTTTTATTAGAACCTGAATTGTTCAAGCACAAATTAACCAAGGTGAAAATAACTGCAAAACAAAGCATAATGAAATCTTGAAGGTGTAAATGTGATACACACTGTCTCTGCAGAGAATCTTTGCATTGATTCACAGTATCTCTCCGAAGAAGCAAAGAGAGATATATAGAAAGTGACTCTTTTCTTATATTTCTAAGTTTTAGTCACTGTATCTCATTTACCTCATTGGAAATCCATCAGAGAATATCACTTATGTGGTATCTGAATTTTTAAGAGCAGGAATGTCAAAGTATGATGAACTTGCAAATGCATGGGTCTCTCTTCCTAGGAGTTTTGCTGATTTCTGTGATTCTTTTTCAGTTTTTTGAGGTTAATTTTTGCTTTTATTTGCCTGTGTAACTTAGCTACAGTGGCTCGCAAACTTTTTTGACCTAAAAAATACATTTTACATCACAATTCAACAATCATACACATATAATATATGTATATAACTGAAATCAAAGTTTTGTCAAAAATGTCTACCCTGAGTTTTCTGGTTTTTAAGATTTTTTTTTTAGCAGTTTTAGGTTTACAACAAAATCGACAGGAAGGTACAGAAATTTCCATATACCTCCTCTCCACACACATGCATAGATGTTACTTTTATTTACCAGAGTGGTACTTTTTTTCTAAACTAAGGATGAACATACACTGACACATCATAATCACCAAAGTCCACAGTTCACCTTAGTTTGGACAAAAGTATAATGACAGATATCCATTGTTAAAATGTCATACAAAGTGTTTCCATTGTTCTAAAAATCTTTGGGGTAGGGGAGAGGGTATAGCTCAAGTGGTAGAGTGCATGCTTAGCATGCATGAGGTTCTGGGTTCAATCCCCAGTACCTTCTCTAAAAGTAAATAAATAAAGCTAATTACCTCCCTCCAATAAAAAGTTTAAATAAATAAGTAAATAAATAACTTCCATACTATAGAATGGCATATACAATCTCTCTCTTTTTTCCCTTGAAAAGAGGTTCAAAGCCTTTATGTCTATAAAACATGGCCCACCCATGCATGGACCAAACAGGTTCTAGGTGGCAAATTCTCCCACTAAGTACTACTGCTTTTCTTCCGGTATTGAGCCCTGTCCCACCAGTCCTGCCCAACAGCAATGTGGTGGTGCAGGGGGACTCCTGTAGGATATTTGTTCGTAGGAAGGACCCAATTTCTGTGCCCTAATTTCTGTGATTCTTATAGACATATTCTTCCATATAACAACAAAAATAATAATTCAGTTAGTATCAATTTGAGTATTTCATGTTCTCTTCATACACTGGACCAGGATCAGTCCCACCAATCACTTACCCTCTATCACACTTTTACAAAAATGCTCTCTTACTCACTATTCCTCTCTGCACATCTTCAACCTCTTGACTTCCTCTCTAACCAGAGCTCCTCTGTGAACTCTTCCTTTGTCTTCCTGGTGGAGTGAAGTCTGGACACATCTGTCACCAGAGTTAAGTTGATTGATTTGTACTGCTTTCCTTTAGCCCTATTTCCCATACAAAAACAACCACCCTTTAAAATTCATGTAGCTTTGATCTACCACTTACTGCATTTTGACTTGAAATCTGTTATCTTGTCTTTTATGACAGTTATTCTTGTTATAGATGAGCCACACTCACAAGCCTGTAAGCCCTTTGAGGGCAGAGACTGTGTCTTATATCCAGGCTTCCTTCCTGAATACCCTATGGCACATTTCAAGGTAAAAATGAGTATTTAAGGGGGAAAGTATAGCTGAATTGGTAAAGCGCATGTTTAGCATTCAGGAGGTCCTGGGTTCAATCCTCTTTTATCTTCTCTAATAAACAAACAAACAAACCAAATTACCCCCATTTTTTAAAAAGTATTCAATAAATGCCCATTGAACTAAATTCAATTCAGTTTACTTTTGGCAGTCACGGATATGAATTTGTACTAATTCTCATTGTTATCTAAAATCTCCTAGACTCTACAGGAAGAGCAATGATGCTCTCTAAATTTAGGAGCTTGTTTACAGCTGGCTTTCTAATATTTGGAGCATCTGTGTTTTATCAACCAAAGTATCTGTAATCAAATGTTATAGCAAGTAGAATCAAACGAAGACAAGATAGATGCTCAGTTGTTACACTGTATCAGATGAACTGCAGAAATGCTGGCTCTATCCTCTTTCATAAACTTAATCTGTGCTTTAGATCTAATTTAATTTTGTCTTTGCTCTTACGTTTTATCACATTGATTTTTTTCTTGTCATCTTCTCAAGAGATTCCAAATTTTCAATCCAATTGTTTTCTTAACATAACTGAATCTTTTCTCAATTTCTTCACCATGAGTTTACCCACTAATACCTAGTGCACTGCTTAATATGGGACCTTACTACCTTCCTAGGGAATCTAAGGAGAAAATAAATGTAAGAAGATTGTCTCTGATTTCAGGTAGGGCTTATGCTTCAGGAACTGAATTCTCTTACAGCAGAATCTCTAAAGCTTTGGTGTACATACAGATCACTCAAATATTTTGACTTAAATGCAGATTTGCAAGCTGCAACTCTAGGAAGTCTGATTAAGTAGACTGGGGTTGGGTCCTAGAAACCTGCATTTCTAACCATCACTTCAGGATCCTTCTATTCATACTGTTCCAGACCCGAAGTTGTCCAATTTCTGCTTTCCCTTCCTTCCCTCTAACTCATGGGGCTGGTACCAATTTAGTATAAAAAAAAAAAAAAAAAAAAGCCTGGACACCCTCATTCTTGCTCCATCCACCAGCAAGCACAAACCACCTTTTAAAAAGTTGTAGCCAACTCTTCATTATTTGTTCTAATCAGTCTAATTATCCAAAGCCTTTGTTTTGTGAATCATCTGACTTCTAAACCGCCATTTTAATGTTTGGCACACAGGAAGTGCGTTCTCCTTAGACATGCATTTCTCAACCTCCTCCTCATGCATTCTTTAGCAAGACTACTGGTTGAGGAGAACAACATGATTACTTCTTAACAGCCCTATCAGAAGAGGTATGAAAGGACTGGAGAAGAGAGTTCAAAAATTTCCCTGTATTTATCAGTCTTAATAAAATGCATTTTTCCATATGTATAAGGGTAAGTGGACAGGGAAGAAAGAATTAATGTAAAATTGGATTTGTGAATTCCATTATCCATGGTCCTGAGATTTCTTGTAATTGCTAACTAGGTGCCATAAAGTTTTAAATTATAAACATAATTCATGTTTGGGTAAAATTTTCAAATAGTAAAGAAAGACATAAAATAAAAAATAAACATCTTTCTTCACTCCTGTCCTGGAGAATAGAGTTCCACCCTGTTACTTGACTCAGCGATAGTTTGTTTATTCTTCAGAACTTTTTTCTGCATATGTAAGCGTTTGTGTGCTTATTACCACTCTACTTTCTTAACAAATCTACTCATACGACTCATTTGGGCAGTTTTCCACTTCATCTTTTTCTCTTAATAATTCATTTATAAATTTTCCATATCAGCATTCTTTTTAATGGCCAGATGATAGTCCATGGTATGAATGAAGGTAATTTAATTAATTATTTCATTGATAAGCAATTAAGTTATTTTCTCTTTTCTTTTTTTAACTATAAAATTGTTTCAGGGGCCTTCCTGGTGCACATATCTGATTATTTGAGCAAGGAAATATCTATGAGATAAATTGCTCAATGAGGAATTATTGAATCAAAGCAATTTGTGATTTTAATTTAGTCAGATGTTGCCAAATTGCCCTTCCAAAATGTTGGACCAACTTATAGTCCCATCAACAATGTGTGAAAGAATTTAGTTTCCAGGAATTCTTAGTAGAATTGACTATGTTTTGTTAAGCCTATAAAATAATTTCATAGTTTAAAACTTATGATATGGGGGGATGGGAGTAGAAAGGATAAATTGGGAGTTCAAGATTTGCAGATGCTAACTACTATATATAAAATAGATAAACAACAAGTTTCTACTGTATAGCACAGGGAACTATGTTCAATATCTTGTAGTAACCTGTAATGGAAAAGAATATGAAAAGGAATACATGTATGTATATGTATAACTGAAACATTGTGCTGTACACCAGAAGTTGACACATTGTAAACTGACTATGCTTCAATTAAAAAAAATTTCATAGTTTAAAAATCATATCTCATTTTGATGAGCATTTCTTAAATTTTGAGTCAAATTGAGCATCTTTTTTTCCTCAAAGAAAAGAGCTATTTTTATTATGACCTTTTATAAAAAGCTTATTTTACATATCTATATATATAGTTAAGAATGACATTTTTAAGAAACATTTTAAGAAACAGAATTTTGGGGGGGAGGGAGTTCCTCTTTTTTTGTATACGTATTTTTACTGAAGTATAGTCAGTTTACAATGTTGTGTCAGTTTCTGGTGTACAGCATAATGCTTCAGTCATATATGAACATGCATATATTGGCTTTCATTTATATAACATTATATATTATATATATAATGGAATGTTACTCTGTCATAAATATATGTATAACATATTCTTAAGCCAACCATCTGTTGATGGGCATTTGTGTTGCTTCCATGTCTTAGCTATTGTAAATAGTGCTGCTATGAATGTTGGGGTGCATGTGTCTTTTCAAATTAGTGTTTTTGGGATATATATCCAGAAGTGGTTTGCTGGACCATATGGTAGTTCTATTATTAGTTTTTCAAGGAATCTCCATATTGTTTTCCATAGTGGCTGCACCAATTTACGTTCTCAACAATAGTGTGAAAGAGTTCCCTTTCCTCCACATCCTCCCTAGCATTTGTTAATTGTAGACTTTTTGATGATAGCCATTCTGACAAGTGTGAGGTGATATCTCTTGTGGTTTTTGATTTGCATTTCTCTAATAATTAACAATGTTAAACATCTTTTCATGTGCCTGTTAGCCATCTGTATGTCTTCTTTATAAACAATGTCTGTTTAAGTCTTCTTCCCATTTTTTTGATTGGATTGTTCATTTTTAAAATTTTGAGTTGTATGAGCTATTTGTGTATTTTGTATATTAACCCCTAGTCAGTTGCATAATTTGCTAATATTTTCTCCTATTTCATAGGTTGTCTTTTCATTTTGTTGATGGTTTCCTTTGCTGTGCAAAAGTATTTAAATTTAATTAGGTCCTATTTGTTTATTTTTGCTTTTATTTCTTTCACCTTGGGAAACTGATCCAAGAAAATATTTCTCTGATTTACGTCAAGGGTGTTTCACCTCTGTCCTCTTCTAGAATTTTTATGGTGTTATGTCTTACATTTAGGTCTTTAAACCATTTGAGTTTATTTTTATGTAGAGAGAATGTTCTAATTTCATTGTTTTAATGGGGCTGTCCAGGTTTCCCAGCACCAGTTTTTGAAGAGCCTGTATTTTCTTCATTGTATATTCTTGCCTCCTTTGTCGTAGATTAATTGACCATAGGTGTATGGGTTTATTTCTGGGCTCTCTATTCTGTCCGATTGATTTATATATCTGTTTTTGTGCCAATATTATGCTGTTTTTATTACTGTAGCTTTGTAGTATTGTCTGAAGTCTGGGAGGGTTATGTCTCTAGATTTGTTTTTTCCTCAGGATTGCTTTGGTAATTATAGGTTTTGTGGTTTCTATATAAATTTTAGGATTATTTGTTCTAATTCTGTGAAAAATTTCCTGGGTCTTTTGATAGAGATTGCATTAAATCTGTAGATTTGTTTGGGTAATATGGCCATTTTAATAATATTGCTTCTTCCAATCCAAGAGCATGGAATATCTTTCCATTTCTTCAAATCATCTTCAGTTTTCTCCATTAGTGTTTTATAATTTTCAGTGTGTAGATCTTTCACCTTCTTAGTTAAGTTTATTCCTAGGTATTTTTATGTGATTTAAAATAAGATTTCACTTTCTATCTCTGATATTTCATTATTGGTATATAGAAGCACAACAGATTTCTGTCTGTTAATCTTGTATCCTACAACTTTGTTGAGTTTACTTATTAGTTCTAATAGTTTTTAGGTAGAGACTTCAGGGTTCTCTATATAGACTATCACGTCATCTGCAAATAGTGACAGTTTCACCTCTTGCCTTCTAATTTGGACTTTTTTTATTTCTCTTTCTTGTCTGAATGCTGGGGTTGGACTTCTAATACTATGTTAAATATAAGCAGTGAGAATGGGAATCCTTGTCTTGTTCCTAAATTTAGTGAGAAGGTGTTCAGCTTTTCACCATTAAGTATTATCTTGTCTGTGAGTTTGTTATAAATGGCCTTCATTATGTTGAGATATGTTCCCTCTATACCCACTTAGATGAGAGTTTTTATCATGAATAGATGTTGAATTTTGTCAAATGCTTCTGCTTCTATTGAGATGATCATATGATTTATGTCTTTCCTTTTTGTTAATGTTGTGTAGCACATTGATTGATTTACATATGTTGAACAATCCTTGTGCCCTGAAATAAATCCGACTTCATTATGGTGTGTGATCCTTTTTATGTATTGTTGGATTCAGTTGGCTAATATTTTGTTTAGGATTTTGCATCTATATTCATCAAAGATATTGACCTGTCTTTTTCTTTTTTTGGTAGTCTTTGTCTGATTTTGGAATCAGGGCAATGGTGGCCTTGTAGAATGAATTTGGGAGTGTTTCCTCCTCTTCAGTTTTTTGGAATAGTTTGAGAAGGATAGGTATAAGTTCTTCTTTATATGTTTGATAGAATTTCCCAATGAAGCCATCCATCCCTGGACTTTTGTTTGCAAGGTTTTTTTTTCTTCCTTAAATTACAGATTCTATTTCACTCCTAGTAATCAGTCTGTTCAATTTGTTTGTTTCTTCTTGGCTCAATCTTGGCAGGCTGTATGTTTCTAGAAATTTGTCTGTTTCTTGTAGATTGTCCAGTTTATTGGCATATAACAATTCCTAGTATTCTCTTATGATTTTTTGCATCTTTTTGGTATTGGTTTTTATTTCTCCTCTTTCATTTCCTATTTTGTTTATTCACTTAAGAGACAATATTTTAAGCAATTGTTAACTCTGTATAATATGAATATAAAATTTCATGAATATACTAGGCTTGAAATTGCTTATTAACTTAGATGTTAAAATACACCTTTCAGGGGAAAACTTATTCTCTTATATCAATAAAGGAAAATTGAAACACAGCTCATTTTTTTTTCTTATTTAATATTTCAGCCAAAAGAATGACTTTCCGGTATACTATTCCCCTTTTGTATTAGTGACAGAAAGTAAATGACTTGATTTCTAGTAAGAGTTATTTATTTTATATGAAATATTCAGTGAACCAAGGAGGTAACTTTGTTTACCTTTGCTTCAGGATATGCTCAAGTCCTGCTTTCATTTTCATCCCACTGTAGGATTTCCTTCTTTGGTGCTCTGCCCTATTTCAAGTGTAGAAAGTAACTGAACACCTACAAGCACTCAACTGTCTGCAGCTTTGGTGCATCATTTAGAGAGTAAGAATCATTTCTCACTGAGCGCTGACTGGTACAACACACCTGGGGAGTAAAGCTGAATTTCTCATGGTTTCTCTTTGCTTGGGTTTCCTGTCAAATGCGTAAAACCAGGACTTAAAAATGAATCAAACGTGCTTCAAATACATTTTCAAGATTAAAGTCAAACATTATTTTTCAACTTCCAAATGATCAGCATTGTTCCTCACAGAATTATTAGAAACTGCTCTGTACATACTCATTTGAGGTTCTAATGCTGTAACTATGAAAAACTAGCTTTATGATGAGCAAGATTTTGGAGTATTTTGTATCTTTCATATACTGAGCTATATATATAGGAAGCAAAAGGCTAGTTTTAAAAGGGTACCTGCTTCACCATTACTTTCCTATATAAGGTTTTTTCACTAAGAATTTTCACGGTTACTCCAAATACTTTCCCTTCCAAACATAGTAAAAGTAAAGCCCCTTGTTCCGTTGAAGATGACTGCAGGTTCATACTTGTGCCTTGCAGTGTGTGAAGAAGAATGCCCAGAATATCTGTAGCGAAGACCTTCATGAATTGAAACCTAAGCTCTTCATTTCCACCTCTGATCTCATAAAGCCGTTTTCTGTACAATTATTTCAGAAAATAACTCCCTTTGACACATTTACCACTGTTGAGTTTCTATGGGGGGAGGGGGAGGCATATCTTCTAAAATCCTTAAGACTTGAACTTGTCTTAGTTGCTCTCGATATTAAGTGATTAATTATTTTCTTTGTTTTTGCCTCCAGCGACATAACGTGGTTCTGTTACATTGACTCTTTGATCTCACTAGAAACTCCTTCAGGCTGCTAAATGTTTTTCTAAGTTTCTGCCATCAGCCTTCTCATTATGTCCTCTGCTGTGGCAATCTCATCCATTTTCATGACTTTAATTCTTATTTTTATGAACGTGACTACCAAATCAGTATCTCCCATCTGAACATTTCCCTGATTTCAGCTTCTCATCTCCATCTGCCTGATGGACAGCATCACCTATGTTTTTCTGGTATCTCAATCCCAAAATGAACCCATAAATTCCCCTCCCACCCTTGCTTTCACCCAGGATAAGCTTTCTCCTGTTATCCTACTTCTGTTTAGGGCATTACTGCCCTTCCAAGACTTAGGTTCCAAATCTTTACTTCAGCTTTGACTTTTTGCTTCCCCTTTCCTTATGTGCAATCAAACTTGCCAAATAAATCTTTGTATCACCTCTTCTCCCTTCTCAAAGTCAGCCCTCAGTGGCTCTCAGAAATCTCTCTAGGAAAGGGTTTCTTAATTAGCCTCTTTACCTCTGCTGCTGCTTCTATTTTGTGCTAAGAATTTCTGGCTAGAGCTGTTTTTCTGAGGATAATTCTGACTTTAAGGCAACATAATCTAGAAGAGTTGAGCCCCCAAATCTGCAGTGAACTAAGGGTGGAGAATTAGGTAAGCCACTTTCTCTTTTATTCTCTATTTCTTATTTGTATTGTGGATAATAATAATTCCTACAATCTGTAATTGTGGCAACTGCATGAAAATATGCTCAGAAAACACTTATCCCTGGCACTTTATTAGCATCCAACAGATGGTAATAGTTATTACTATCATGTCACTTTGTTGCTGAAAACAACGTCACTCCAATCTCCACCTCTGTCATCACATAGCCTTTTCACTGTGTGTCTACATGACGTTTTGCCTATGTATCTATGTGTCACATGGCATTTTCTGCTTCTTTTAAGAACACTAATCATATTGGACTAGCACCCCTCCCCACAACAATTTCATCTACTGGATTATATCTGCAAGGACTCTTATTTCCAAAGAAGGTCAAATTCCCAGGTACCAGGGGTTAGGACTTCAACATATCTTTTTGAAGGACACAATCCAACCCATAACAGAGTGTGACCTACAAAGATCTTTTAAAGTTAAAATATATTTTAGTCTAAAAATGAGTCTGTGATGATGTGATAAATTACAATAAATACTGGAGTGTATTGATAGTTGTAACTGAGCAGGACCCTATGGGGCCTTCCCAGGACAGGCTCCTACCCTTACACCTACGTCCTCTGCCTGACTCTTGTTTGTGGGAAAGCTTTAGCTTTCTAGGCCTTCCCTGAATTTCAACGAATAAATTTAATGAGAAAAGTGAGAAAATGCAGAAACAAAGGAAAATAGTCAAGCAGGACAAAATAGTAATAGTTTAGCCATTAAACAAAGTCAAGGACTTTAGCTTCTCCTCAAGGGCTATAGATAAGATTCTGAGCCATATCCTTTGAGCTGTTTTGCAGATAAATGAAACCCCCACCAGGTGAAAGAAGTTAACAGTATGCTGACCTCAAGCACGTAGACTACAGACTCAGAAGGTCCGACCAGAAGGTTGATGACGTTGACGCCTGATTACCTCACCAGCAACCAATCAGAAGAATGTCCAGGAGCTGATCGCATACCCCACAATCCTCTCCATCACCCTGTCTTTGAAAACATTTTCCCGAAAATCACTGGGGAGTTCAGACCTTTTGAGCGCTAGCCGCTCGTACTCATTATTTGGCACCTGCAATAAATGCTGCACTTTTCTTCATTAGAACCCAGTGTGTACATGTTTCCTGCATGTGGGTAAATGGACCCAAATTTGGTTTGATAACAATAGTCAGAATTATGCCGATGTCTATGTCTATGTCTTAATCCCTATAACCAGTGACTATGTCAGGTTACATGGCAAGGGAGAATTAGGGTCGCAAAGGGAATTACAGTGGCTAATCTGACTTTAAGATAAAGTGATTGTTCTCAGAGAGAGCTCAGTGTAATCACAAGTATCCTTTACATGTGGAAGATTCAGGCCGAAGAGAAGGTCAGAATGAGTTGATGTGAGAAAGGCTTGATTAGCCATTGCTGGCTTTGAAGATGAAAGGGAGCCGCCAGCCAGGGGATGCGGCAGCTTCTGCTAACTGGAAAAGGCAAGAAAATGGATTCTTTCCTTAGAGCCTCCCAAAGGAATGTAGCCCTGCCAAAACCTTGATTTTCGCAAAGTAAGACCCCTTTAGGACTTTTGAACTCCTGGACTATAAGGAAACAAATTGGTATTGTTCTAAGCTACTAAGTTTGTGATAACTTATTACAGTAGTCACAGGAAGCTAATGCAAATGTTAACATCATATAAGGAAGGAAGATTGTCTTTAAACTGACAAATTTTAGTATAATTAGGAACAACCTGAAACTTTAAAATAGATATGTTTAAGATAGATGTTAGAAAAAATATCAATAATTTGACTCAGATAATAATTTATCAAAACCAACTGCTAATGCGTTACTGCTGGAGGTAGCTGAAGGATATTACATTAAACCAGATTCTTGATGCACCAGACGTTTCTGCATTTGTTCAGTGGCATTATATTTAGAAACCAAATAAGTCTTTCAGTCATATTATTTGTGCTTTGTTTCCCTTTACTAAAATAAAGCCTACAAAATGGATGCATACGCCCATTAGAGTGTGTTGAATTCAATCAATATAGCTGGATTTAGAATTTTAATTTCACTAGCAGTATCAGAAAGTTCACCTGTAACCAGTTCTCTCTGGGGATGATTGCCTTCCTGTGTAAGCTGATTTCCATAGTTACATAGAATGAGAACTTGGCCCCCTGAAAACAAGTTATTGATCTGGTAAGAATCTACCTTATTCTTATTCATATAAGCTGTTTTCAGTTGTAAGCATTTAAGGCTCTGAAAAATCACCCTATTCTCAAGAAATACCAAGTAAACTTGGAGTGATGATTGTTACCCTGATTTTTCTTCTAACATTTTATAGATTACCACATATTTAAGTTGTATCATATTCCGCAAAAGTAATATTAGCCTTAGCGAAGCAAGAATTCTCTGACCCTGACCAGAGACCATGATTTTTCATAAACTGCACATTTTAAATGGGCCTTCTCCCCTTTTGGTTTGTTGGTCCTTTTCAACAAAATACCCCTGACTCTAATTTATAAACCCAAAGGCAGGAGAAGGAGGAGGGATAGCCCTCTGAGAACTTTTATGGAGAAGACAGGTTGACTACAGAAGGGTTTGTGAGCCCAGAGGTTTTACGGGTAGGCCTACAAAATTCCCCGTTTCTTGCAGAGATTTATTTCTAGCTGCTAAGTTTTATTCTCTACAAAGTGTTTTTTCCCTTCCTTTCTTTTCCTTTTCCCTACTCTCAAAACATTCCCTGAGAAGTTTCCTTTATAACTGTACATATGCACATACACGCAGCATTGCCATTTCAAACAATATCAAGTTCAAGTTAGTACGGGTAATGTGTAATAATAATTGCTGCAAGTTTCTTTAAGTGAAAGGAAAGTGCTTCTAGCACTGTTGACGCTGTGCTGTGTTCATGTAAGTGAGAATTATTCCTTGGTAAACACTCAGCCGTAAAATTCTTCCCGGCAGGTGGGAGAAACCTGCAGGTGGGTTCCAGAACCCAAGGAAGCACGGCAAGCTGGACTGTGACGGGCTATGGTAAACGAAGAGGGCACCAGATTACGGAAGATTATACAAGGAAACTGATGGATGAAAAATCTGAAGTCCTGGCATAACAGCTCACCTCTGGCATCTCTGCATCTTTATACCTGGAGTCTTCTGGTTGTCAGCACCAGGAGCCCTCACTGTTTGCTAGATTTGCTTGATCCATAGGTCTATCTATAGCCATATTTTCAACTTTCTTGAGTTTTAACTATATGTTTTCCCTTCCACTCCTAGTAGTGATTAGTGCCATATTCTAATTCTAAAGTGCTGCAATTGTTTTAATAATTTGACCTTTAAGTTTTTGGCTTGTCCTGTTTCAGTTTCTTGACTGAGGGATAGGCAGCATAATCAGACAACCAAAGGCAACTTCATGTTTTATCCAACTCACCTTTGTCATCTCTGCATCTTTCTAAAAAATGTTAGTTTGGTTTTGCCTTCCTGAAAAGCAGATACTCTATCTCCAACCTCCTTTTTAAATCAAGGTTTTCTATGTAAAAGTTACATAAAACCAAAGTGGTCTCAGAATATCCTTCTCTATTATATTACCAAGGCAGAATGAGTGTGGAAGCAAAGGGTTCCACATTTTCATTTTCCAGCTATGTGCAGTAAATTTTTTTTTCTGAATTACATTTCCTTAAATCTCTTGTCAATTATTATTGAGAACTGCATCATTTTCTGGGTAAAATAAACCAGAGCCTCTAAGAGAGGTTTCACAATATACAATAGCGAGGATGAATTCAAATTCAATTTTAGTAAGTGCTTTGTTAGGTCCTTGGGGTTTCTGACTGATGATAAACCTATGTACAGCACTTGTTAAATTTCTATTGATTTCAGCCTCACGGTAAAAATCATTGCTTAGCAGAAAAACAATAGCGGTGAAATAAAATGAAAAGCAATATAATATTTATTTTTAAAAGATTAATGGGAATACAATGAATGTAATAAATTCCTGTTGTAACATAGTTGAGTAGCTTTATAAGAATGTAGAAATATTGGGAGAAGAATGTAATATTAACCACTTCTCAATAAAAAACATTATAACATGTATCTTTCAGCAGCTAAATTTACTTTCCTGCAGCTCTTTGTATGTAGATAATTTTCACTCCTACAAACCTTTGCATTATTTATGCCCTTTAATCTATAGTATTATGGTAAAAGAGAATTTAGCAAGAAAATATTAACTTCCTCCTCTAAATCTCCCCTGAGATCAACAACTTGCAAATACATTCTTTGTTAGAGGAACAGTCTCCATTTTTAACACCAAGATAACAGCTCCTCACACAGCTATTCTCTTGCTTGATTAGGGGCAAAATGTCACCTTTGCTGAAAGCAAACTACTGCTCTTCACAGCAACCAAATGATCAAAACCACACTTTATAGATATACATTGTTAATGGACTTCCAAAGGAAAAAAAAAAGTTGTTGATAGGGTAGTTGTTGCCTGAGCTAAGAATTGGAGAAACCTGAAGGAATCTAGGACAAAGATAATTTTATGATTCTTTTAAAAGTATTATTTAAATGTATTATTAAATTCTGTTTCTCTAAAGTATTATTTTAATAATAATTTCAATAATTATTAGATGACCTTTGATATTGAACCAAATCACCATAATCTGCACCTGAAGGATGTTTCAAAGTAGTAATGGATGTGGTCCCCTGCATTTTCTTTTGTTCCCCTAACCCTGCCCCAATTGTGCTGTGTGATGTTGGACCACCATTGCCCCGAGGATAATGGAACCAGAGAACTAAGGCAGCAACTTCTTGTTCATTTCTTTGCTTGCTTTTAAAGTTTGACTCTCCAGGACCAAGTATAAAGCAGAAAGACTGGAAAGGATACTTGATAAAGGAGTTCCACTCTGCCCTGACCTTTCATTCCTATCTGAGAGCAAATTTTAAAAAAAATTATTTTTTCATCTTACACTGGGAGAGGAAGGGTACAGTGGAAAGAAAATAAGAGTAAATGTTGATGAGTGGTTCCTTGAAAGGAGGTCTCACCTCTCCAAACAAAAGTCTGGGTTGGGAGAGGGATGATGTTGATAGACTCTCCAGGTCAAGTCGGGCATCCAGGAGTCACTGTGTCTGGTATCCTGCTTTCTGCCAGGTAGCCCTGTGGGTCAGATGAGATGCTTTGAGTGGTATAAACAATAAAGAAGCTTCCAGGAAGAAGCATACAAATTGTTTCTCTCCTGTTCTGTCTCTCTTTTTAAAAACTGTGTAACAGATTCATAATTAACAGACTAGAAATATTTATAAAGAGTATCCATGAATCAATCCAATATTTACTGACTGCTCTGTGTGACTGCCTTAGGGAGCTATTGAGGAAATTATTGTATAGCCCATACAGTACATGTTTTAAGAGCCAGAGAAAAAGAAAAATTCAGAGTTCAATGAAATAAGATTTATGGAGGTGATAGGTTTGGGGTAGAAGGAGGAGACATATTGATTATTAGTAAAAATAAACTCAAAACACAAAAAACAAGCAAAGAAAAAATAGGTCTTCAAAAGGATAATCTTTTTATTTCTGGAATTCTCTCTAGGCTAAACCAACCACTGAAGCGTGATCACATGCCGAAACCAAAAAGAACTAAGAACTAACGATAAATGATAATAACTCATTTTCCCTTAACTGGTTCAACCCAGTAATGGGCAAAGACCATTGTGAGAAAACCGTGGTCTTTCTGAAGGCTCAGCTGTGGGTGTAGATATACAAGGAGACTTCACTTCAACAGGCAAAACAGCCAGGGGAGAATGTACCTTATTTTTGTTTCTCTGGCTAGTCTTCAGGCGGAATCATCAAAAACCAGCAAAAATGATTCTGAAATGTAAATTTCTCTAATGAAATCAACAAACAGGAGAGTGTATTGCTGCTTATGTTAAGAACCAAGCACTAGGGGAGGAGGGTATAGCTCAAGTGGTAGAGCTCATGCTAAGCAGGCACGAGGTCCTGGATTCAATCCCCAGTACCTTTTCTAAAAAAATAAATAAGCCTAATTACTTCCCCCCACCAAATTAAATTAAATTAAATTTAAAAAATAAAGCTTAAAAAAAAAGAACTAAGCACTAAAGTTTTGGGAAATTTCTCAGATGCCATGTTGTGAAATCATGTGTGCATTTGTGCGTGCTTGTGTGTGTGTGTGTGTGAGTGTGCGTGTGTGTGTGTACAGCGTTCACAATAAAGTCTTTGCACCTGTACCTCTATTGCTACATCACTCCTTTCTGGGTGCTTGTCCCATAGAAATTAGCCTCTGCATAACTATTTTGTCGCTTGCTTGGAAAAGGTATTGTGAAGCTGTTAAGGACTGAATTGTGTACCCTGCCCCCTTCTCCCCATCAATTAACATGTTTAAGCCCTAACTCCCATTGTCATGGTATTTGGAGATAGGACCCTTGGGAGGTAAATTAGGTTTAGATGAGGTCATCAGGCTGAGAACCTTGTGATGCATTTAGTGACCTTTAGGGAGAGATGCCACAGCTGGCCCTGTCCTATCTGCCGTGTGGGGACACAGCAAGAAGGTGGCTGTCTGCAAGCCAGAGAGAGGATCCTCCTCAGACAGAACCCGACCACACTGGCACCCCGATCCCAGACTTCCAGCCTTCAGAACTGTGAGAAAAGAAATTTCTGTTGTTTAAGCCCCATAGTCTACAGTATTTAGTTGTGGCAGCCGGAGGAGACTGAAGCATTGGACTTACCAGCACGAAGATGTTTCCTGAATGTCAATTGATTATTTACTTTACAGGAATACATTGTGATGAACATAAACTTTGGCTTCTTACCTGTTACGCATCATCATATCAGGGCTGGAACTGGGTCGAATCTTAAAATACCAGCGGCAAAGAGACACCAATTGTTACTTACTTAAGAGAGTATTTGCTGAGAGAAGAGAACTATGCACGAATGACAGAGGAGCCCCGAAGGTTACCTCAGGGGTCGAGTCTCATATCTTCCTCTCCTGGGGTCATGCTTTTGCAATTTGTATAGATCACAAACTTCCTCTGCCAGTCTTGCGGAAAAAAATAATCTTGTACCCCTAATTATTGTCGCTTACACAGAACTCATGATTTTTTTTGCTTGAAGGATGTGTATGTCTAGTTGAATCAGCATAAACCTAAAAAAAAAAAAAGGCAGAATCTAACACGATTTGAACCATCTACCACAGCAAATGCCAGACTCTGTAGCAAAGCCTTCTTCCAAAGCATAGTGTCGAGAACCTTCAGGATGATCAGACTAAAAGACTGATCAGACTAAAAGATAAAATTAATTCCAGATTGGACAATGGCTTGCACTGGGTGTGAGGGCATGTGCAGGAGATAAACTATTTAAGTTATCAAAGCTGCTCATAAGCCAGGAACAGAAATGCTCAGTCTCATCTTTTGGGAAAAGTCACATATCCCATAAACTATTATGACTGTGCTGCATATATATAAAATCAGGGACTGTCTGCATGAAAGTAATGGCTGGAAATTATATTCAAATTATATTGTAAAGCCAGCAATCCTTCTCTAAGGACAACTTCCCTTTACAGGACATTCTAATACACTCAATTTCATTTTCATGTGCATTTTGATAATCGTGAGAAATTTATTTCCAAAATATGTAAATGATTATTTAGGGGTCAATTAAGGAAAGAGAGAGAATTAGAAATCAAAAAAAAAAAAAGGAAAATGACAAGTATTGATGGCAGATTAGAAAAATAGGATTTTAGAAAGCCTGAGCTAGAGAACCAAAGATGAAAACAACAACAAAAAATCCAAATGTTGGAAACAGCCTGTTATAGCTGTTCGAACAAAGGACAGTGAAATGCCTCTAAAAGGGCAAGTGAATCAGAAACACCCTTCAGGCCTACAGTGGGATTCTGGGGTATCAGTAAGAGCCCTGAGTAATAAAAGCAGAAAGGCTTTAACATTCGACTAAAGAAGCAGGCACAAGAAAAGTGTAAGAGCTGGTGTATGTATTATCTCCAGAAAAGTCAAACAAGTTCACTAGCATTTCCTTGAGATTACACGTTAAGGAGATTCTAAAAAGTTTCCAGCAAACAGGAAATGGTGAATGGAAATTAGTTGTATGTTGCCCATTATTACTCATTTAAAATGTTTCTAGACCCAGCCTCAACCCCAGGGCCTATCTAGTAGGTCAAATGCATGGTGAAAGGAAGACTGTATTTTTTTTGTATTAAAAAAAATTTTTATTGTGGTATAATTGACATACATTATATTAATCTCAGCTGTACAACATAAAAATTTGATATTTAAACAAATTTCAAATGACCACCCCAATGAGTCTAGTTAACACCCATCACCATACATAGTTACAGAATTTTTTTTCTTGTGATGAGAACTTTTAAGATTTACTCTCTTAGCAACTTTCAAATAAGCAATACAGTATTTTTTTTTTTTTGGTGGAGGAGGTAATTAAGTTTATTTAGTTAGTTTTTTAATGGAGGTATTAGGACTTGAACCCAGGATCTCATGCATGCTAAGCATACGCTCTACCACTTGAGCTATACCCTTCCCCGAAATACAGTATTACTAACTATAGTCATTATGCTGTATATGACATCCCCATGACTCATTTATGACTGGAAATTTGGAAGGAAGACTGTGTTTGATAGATTTTTTTATATCTGTTCAGTTTCACAAGCCCATATCTGCAATTCTTGGGGACAGATGTGTTTCAGCATTCAAAGTATTTTTAAGTATTAATTTTAGAAAAATTTTATCTATCTATCTATCTATGTATATACACACACATATATATGTTTTGCTGAAAAATATTAGCGTGCTTGATTACTTGATTATGAGTTTACTTTCCTAAACTCCACCAAAAGCCATAACTAGACATAGAGAGAGAATATAATAGTTATATATAATATATATTCTCTGTATACATATTATATTATATGTATAAATATATGTAAGTATTTATATACAAATTCTCTCTCTATATATATACACACACATAGTATATCTCCTCTGATAGAGTTTAGGAAAGTAACTCGTAACCAAGTAATCAAGCACTCCAATAATTCTCAGCAAAACATAAATATTGACACAAAGTAAAATAAAGGTTATAAATGATCTCCTCAGTTTGGGCCAGGATTTACTGCCAAATGAGTCTGAGCTGGGTCGGGTTTTACTGCCAAATGAGTAATGAATAAAATCTCAGTTTTAAGAGATTTTTAGATTTCAGATGTAGAGCTGTGGGATTATGAATTTATATTACTTTTAAAAAAAACCCCAAACTTAGTTTTGATTAAGAACTATAGAGTTGTGCCAAATTATCCTTTCTCCATGACAATGGATGTCATAGGATCTGGGCTGTACAAAGTATCGCATGCGGACAAGCTGATAGGGCCTCCCCGCTTACAGCTGCCTAGGGAGGCATCTCCTCATGGTGACCAGGCCTGCACAGAGCCACTGGGACTGTCTTGCCCTGTGATGCTGGTCAGAAGGACATGCCCAAAATTTTCACAATTTTATCAAATGTCTTTGTATTTGATGAGGTCGCAGTAACCCAGCCTGCAAGTATTTTAGCATGCCTCTATAACAGAGCAAAAGAACTATAAACCAACACCAAACCATGGCAAACCCAGACATACAAAGCAGGGGCACTTCAGGAAAAATGAGTAAACTGAACAGAATGGAGAAGCAGAAAATAGGAAATACAAAGAATATACAGAAAAGTAGGTAAGAGGCTCCCAGAGTAATTTCATATTTGATCCTAACAAGATAAAACTGGAAAAACAGTGTGGGACCAGGGAGGAGCTGGTATGCTTGTGCTGACGTGCCCCTATTATTGATCTTTGTAACCTCTGTGCCAAGTCTACACATAAGAAGAAGAAGAATAGCTGATATGGATAGAGCAGTTTTTATGTCTTTGTCTAAATGCCTTATGTGAATTGGCTTATTCACATCTTACAGCAACCCCATGAAGAGGGTAGGTACTGTGAATGAAAAATATTGCCTGCCACATCAGTAAATGAAGGATGTTGCAGCCATCAAGCCATCACATTGTAGCTGCCCCAAAGGTGAGCCCTGAGGGAACTCAGGATGCAAACAGGATGCCCACCATCAAGCCCTCAGCCCCTGCAGCCACCCCTAACAGTGCACCCTGAGGAGACTCAGGATGGGAAAGCACAGTCTACTGGCCCTGGATAGATAGCCAGGTGCACATCCAAGGGATGATTTCAATGAGCCCAGACTCTTGCATCTTCCCATACACAAAAAAAGCACTAAATTCCTTAAACTTGAGATATCTGGTTTTCTTTAATTAACAGTAATCTTTTGATGTTCTGATTATCTGGTCTTCGTTGCAATAATTCCTATATATCCTGGCTCCTCCCTTATCTCTCTGAATCAGTCCCTTAGAGCTATCTAAGAGGCTGTCTCCTGGGCTTGAAGTCCTCAGAAAGCCTGCCAAATAAAACATAATTCTCAACTTTTAGGTTGTGTATTTTTTTCAGTCGACAGTACTATTACTACCCACATTTTATAGATGAAGAGACTAAGGCAAGAGTGGAGCTAGGAAAGAGTAGAGGTGGGCGTTAAGCCCAGACAGTCTTCATTCTTAACCACTACCATATACCGGTGACCACATAAGTGTGGGGATCAAAAGAGGAAAAGTCAAAAGAAGTTCCAAGAAAAGTGGTGATATTATCAGAAAAATGGAGAACGAAGCTGCAGTCGAAGTGAGGCTGTAGAGTGCACATCTGAGCTGTGTCCCGACATCCACACGCCTTGGTTGTAGATGCAGCCCTCATGTTTTGGTTTGGAATCTCCTCTCAGAGTCTCAGTCTGTGTACCTCTCATGCATTGGATTCCATCCAGCTCTGGGACATGGAGTAGGTGATCCAGATGATGCTGTCTTTGGGCTTCCATTCCCTTGGCCCCAGTGATTGGTTTACCAACAAGTGACCGATCCCCCGAGGGAGGCTGTAAGACACTAGGAGTCTGTTGTTGAGGTTTTTGGGAGAGAGGCAGATGCTTTTGATTGCCAAGTTAGAATTCAGAGATGGTTATGTCCAGGGCTGTGGCAGCCATCTGCTATTACACAGAACATGTGACTGATGCCTGCAAGGTAGAAGGGAGCAGAGTGGCAGGGGCTGCAGAAGGAGGCTGGGCTTCAAAGAAAAAGAGTCCTAAAGCCAGCCATGCTCCATCTATCCCTCTCACTGGAAGTGTCATTTGTATGAGCCAATAAATCCCCTTTTAAGGTTAACTCCATTTGTATTAGGTTCTTTGTAAATTTAAAAAATGCACTAATAAATATAGAATAAAAAAGCAGAATTTGGAAGAGAAATAAGTTCAGTTTGAACAAGTTGTGTTTGAGGTCGATAGCAGAACAGTAACTGGAGACGTTCCACAAGCATTTGGAAATACAAACTAAAATGCAAGCTTGAGGGAGGGAGATGTCTGCTTGGGGGCTCTTCCTTTAACAGTTAATGCTGATGATAGAGAAGCTAATTGAACAATGTAAGCAGAGGAGACAGAATTGAGTGGAAAGCCAGACAGACCTCCAGGGCAATGGTCTTCATAGCACTTAATAGATGCGCCCAGTCCATACATTTTTTAGGTAATGAAAATTTCTCATCAAGTTTAAGTAGTTGCAAAGTGTGTGATTTCCTGCATATTCTAAGTTTGATATATTCATTTATTTTATTTTAAAAATTGAAGTGTCATTGACCTACAACACTGCGTTAGTTCTAGGCACAAAACTGTTAAACGTTACAAAATGATCACCAGTAAATATGATATTTTACATTAAAATGGTTACATCACTCTTATAAATTTATCACATGGAATCCAAACGCTATACCGCTTTGCTGTCTATCATAAGCCATTTAAAAAATATGAACATCTTCTTTGACATAGGAATTTTACATTGTCACCTTTTCCTTTCAAACTTATTTCTATTGCACTTACCCACATAATTTTATCCTAACATAATGTATTTTAATTTTGGAAAATCTTTGGTGGGTAATCCTGTTTCTGAATACAAGTTCCTGTGCCCAATGCACAGTGAGGCCGAATAAACCGAAATGTTGAAGTTTGGAGCAGAGAAAGGTTGATCGCAGGGCCAAGCAAGAACAGGTGGCTTGTGCTCAGAAATCACCCTGACCTCCCCGGTAGTCTTCCAAGAGATGTTTTTATAGGCAAAATTTGGGGTGAGGACTGCAAGGTGTGTGACTTTCTTCTGACTGGTTGGTGGTAAGGTCACAGGGTGGTGTTCCAGGAATCTGGTGCTCAGCCTGAGGTTACCATCATCCAACGGGTGGGGCCTTAGTTCCCGCAGAAGAACTCAAAGATATTGTTATGTATGTTCCTTCTGGAGGAACCAGGACCTTGCCCCAGAGCTGCACTATTGTTTCCTGACTATTTCTTCCATGTCCCTGCATTCCCTTCCTTCCTTGATTCCTACAAACAAGAAATGGAGGACATGAAGGATTTTGTACCCAGAAGGGCCCCACAGAGTTCCGCTCAGTTTCAATCCTAACATACTTCTCTGCCACAAAAACTATTTTTAGGGTCAATGTATCAAAACAACATACATATATTATGGTTTGATAAATTATTATTAGCATAAAGCATTTTGGAAATGCATGTGGAGATTGCTGTAATTCATATGATTGTCACTTCTATGCAAAGCACAAGGGTAATAATGATAATGATAATGATAATAATAATAATAATAATAATAATAATAATAATAATAATAATAATAATAATAATAACTAACAAATATTTCTGCTAATTTTTTGCCACGCATAGTCTACATTCTTTTTGTGTTAGTTTATTTACTGTTCACGGCAATCCTATGATGTGGTGATTCTTACCACTCACATTTTACATGCATCTATGAATAACTATTACTTATTAATAGAAGATGGATTTTTCAGAATCAATTGTATTCAATTTTTAAAAAATTTTAATGATGTCATCTCTGAGAAATCTTTATTCCCCTAAGTAATGGGAATGGAAGAAGTTTTATTTGGCAATATTACTCAATTTTTAAAATCTCTTTCAAGTTTTCAAGTGCTAAAAATACTGTAACTGACAACTCTGCTTGGTGCTTTTTCAATTTTGTCAAAAGCACAGAATTAGAAACCTCCTAACTTGCAAAGTGTTTGTTACTCAGTCATTAGAGTCTTCTCATTTCTGGGAATACCCCAAGGGACCTCAGTCAGAGTTATCAGATGAGTATTTGTTATTCTTACTCGATAACTTAGAGGCATCTTGACATACTCAGAAAGGGTTGGGAAAATTGAAAAATGGTTAATGTCAATTCCCCTTTGGAAATATATTTTTTATCTTTTGGCATAGTTTTATTTTATTTTGCAAATACAATATTTTATCTTACATGTGACTTGGTTATTTTTTCTTACATCCTTGGATATTTACATTTAGTTTATTCAATCTGTGGAAAATATCTGACATGTAAAATGATTAGCCAAACCAGCCCTTTTGTCAAACCAATGAGCCCAATCACATTTACTTTCCATCAGAAGAAATATGGTTTCATTTTCAAATCAAATATAAGAGTTAGTCTGTATCCCACCAATTATTCCTTTCTAATTCTAATGCTAACGTATTTAGATAAGTCATGGAGCTTTGCCAGGAGTTTGTTACTAAATGAAATAAGAGACTGCTACTTTTGTCTTACTGAGACGCTTTTGCTTTGTTCTCAGAAGACTCTATCTTCAGGGGCAATGCGTTTTGTAAAATAGATAAAAAATGGAAGGGTTGAGGTTGTTGAGCAAAAAATTGCCATGACTTCTGCTGCTCCACTACACCATACATCTAAAACTGAAACATCCCAACAGAGATATCTAAGACCTTGCTTCACTCTTAATAGATACAGATTTAAGACAGAGAAGTGTGCTAAGGTCTATTTGGGTTTAAGGTATTGTTACCAAGGCCGTTGCCCCACAGTCATACCCGTGCCCCTCCCTTGAATGGAAACCAATTACTCTCTTCTAAGTTTCAGGATGAAGTTGCAAAGATTAAAAACAATAACTGGTTAAAACGGACTAGGCCAAGATAGAAGATCTGACCTGCAGTAAACCTTGAGCCTCACTATACGTCCATTGTAATACATTAGCATGCAAAAAGACACACCCACGGACACCATGACAGTTGACAGTTGCCATGACAACAACCAGAAGAGCCCATGCAAGGACTGAAAAGGGGGATTGCATCAGTGCTGGGGCCAAACCACAACCCTGTTCTTGGATAAGTTATGAAAATTCCTCCCACTCTTTCCAATTCCTTCCCTTTGACCTCAACCCTTCTTTACATTTGGTGTCTTTGCCCAAATGGGGTTGAGAAGATTTGCAAACTGAGTTCCTGCTTCTCCATTCTTCTGTTACTGAATAAAGCTTGTGCTGGTCCAGCCTCAGCTTCAGTTTTGTTACTGGCTCTGTGAATCTGAGCAGAAAAATAGACTTCCTGGCAGAGACAAGGGGTCTCGGCCTGGGCCCCGACACTGGCATGGGTCCAATTGACAAATTCAGTAACAGTATCCTGATTAAAGATAGCTTCATCAACACAGATATTTTGAATTCCCCCTATGTTTTCACTCTGTGGCGTTTACTCTCAGGGCAGTAAAATATAGGAAGTTTTGAATGCATGAGAAGCATGTCTTTATTTTGTAATATGGGGAAATGCTGTTATGAAAGGTGAAGGAAAGTAGGTGGGAAAGGAAAGTAGGTGGGAAAGGAAAACAGGCATCATGTCTTGAATGTGGCATGTTCCCAGGCAGATCAAATTTAGAAAATAATGCCTGTGGAATCTGAGGATTTGGAAATTGATGGTCCAAAAACTAGTCATGCCACTTTATCCCTTGAAAAGTCTTAGAGTAACCCCAGGGGCATGCAGACCCCATTTGAAGACTGTGCTTTGGAAGAGGGAAGATGAATCCTCTGAATTAAATATCAGAGACACTCCACAGAGACTGGTTCTCAACCGGGACTTGTGGATGCGCTCCAGTGTGCTACAAAAGCCCCCTAAAATTGTGCTAAAAATTCTGTGTGTTTATGCATGGGCAGGGGTGGGGGACTTTCACAGTTTTCATCAGTAAGTGACTATTACTAAAAAAAGTTTAGATTCCATATCTCTCCACTTATGAAGCGAGTATGCTAGGTCAGATTTCCTATAACTAATGCCTGCTTTCTTATTAGCGAAATTAAAAAGATTGCTTTATATCTTGCATGGTTCCAAAGAGGTTTTTAATAGCTTGTAAAATTACATATAATGAAACAAAATAAAACATTATTTTAGACATGTAAGAGAATCAAAGTAGTTGGAATATAGGATAGGAAAGTATCATAAAGCAAGAGCAAGATTGGAACCCAAAATGCTTGTTAAAGGGGTCTCCATTTCCTTGTTATGATCAGACCATGAATGTGGTTATGTGCTTTCTAGCAGTCAACACAAGAAATCCACAAGCATCTGACTCAAAATATCCAAGCAATGATTATCCATTCATTTCACTGAGGCCAAATAGAAATCCTCCCATGGCTTTTTTGGTGAAGACATTGCTGTGAAGCATAGTGGACAGTGTCCTCAACGAGACTGTTACAGTTTATGTAACAGTGATCTTCATAGGACTTCTCCTTACAGTAGCCTTCAATGCAATAGGTACATCTACTAAGTAATTACCATGTGAGAAATACCTAAGATATTTATTTACATGCCTTATGTCATCCAATCCTCGCAAAAACGTTGTGCGATGGAATAAGTAAGGCTAAAATGATGGTGTGTGATTTGGAGACAGGTCTTAAAAGGCACTGTGGCTTCCTGTCTCACTCTGTCTCTCTCTTGGTTCACTCACTCTGGGGAAAGCCAGCTGTTGTTTGAGAGAACACTCAGGTGGGTTATGGAGGGACTAAATCAAGTGAGGGACTGAGTTCTCCAGCCAACAGCCAGTAAGGAACTGAGGCCTCTTGCCAATAGCTATGGCAGGGGAGCTCGGAAGTGGATTCTCCAGCCCTAGTCAAGTCTTCATATGGCTTCATCCTCTGAGAGATGCTGAGCCAAAGCATGCAGCTAAGCCACTCCCAGGTTCCTGAACGAAGCTGTGATTTAATACATGCTTGTGATTTTAAACCACGCAATTTAGGAGTAATCTGTTAGGTGGCAACAGATAACTAAGAGCAGTGATAAAGGTACAAACTGCTCTGATGCTTTAGTCAAGACCAAAGAAATTTATTTTAGAAAATCCACAGTTAGGGGTTTTAACCTTGTGTGAATATGTCTGAAGCAAACGCTTTTGAGAATCTGAAGACATTCATGCAATATCTCCACAGAAAATGCACAAGTGCACACGCACAACCCTTAAATACAGTGTCAAGGAATTCACAGTCTTCCTGAGGCCCATCCAAGGAACTATATACTCATGGTTAGGAGTGTGGTTTACAGTAGTGCTTGTTAAATTTTACTGTGCATAGGAATCTTGTTCAAAGGCAGATTTTAATTTTCTAGGTCTGAGTTGGGGGCCTCAGTTTTTGCAAATCTAACAAGCTCTCAGGTGATGGAGATGCTTCTGGTTTTGGGATCACACTCTGAGTAATAAGAGAGATGAAGGGATAGCCCGCACGTTCTTAGGGTAGCCGTTCATGAATATTGCTTTCCTTTCTGGGAGTTTGGATAGGGATGGGCCAGCAGTGGGTTTGAGGTTATACTCCCTGACAAATGTCTGGAGAGCAGCAATTATTCAATGTGTAAAGCCACAAGCCTCAACTTTTAACACCAAACTGGCTGGGAGCACAATTTAGGGGTCTCAAAAGGAAGTCAGCTCACCTCTGCACAGAGATAGCTGTGATGGCATCTTTAGGCAGGGCAAGATTCTTCTCAAAAAGTAATAATAGTGAGCTCTAAAACACAGACAAACGAGCTCTCAGAAGGTTAAAGTTCTTCACTCTAATCATGTACACAATTACTTCATTCTGGAAAAACTTCAGAGCAGCTATAACTAAGCAATGGCCTTGGCTGTAAAACTATTTTGGTAAAGGAGCCAGAGAATGTATACATTTAAGAAATAGAATTTCTTGGTGAACATATTAAGTTAAACTGATTGTAAAATATCAATAAATGGATTTATGGAGTTTAAAATTATGAACTCATGCAATGTTGGGTGATAATGAACAAAAATACTGACTTTAATTCTAGAATACTTGCTGTCTAGACTTCTGAGGGAAGTAATGTGATACGAAAGTTGATTCTATCTTAAAGCCATTCTTGGAGTGTTTGAATAGACATGTCATCTACAGATGAGAGTGTTTACCTTTCTTTTCTTCATGGTGGGGTCATGCACCCAGATCATGGAAAAGTGCTGTCAAATCACAAGGGTGAAAATATAAAAGGGGAGGTGCATTGCAGATGCCTGCTTTGCCTCAATGGAAACTGTTAGCTGGCATGCCAAGAAACCACTCTTCTTTTTCAAGCTCTAATTCATAGGCTAGTTCAAATAGATACAGATTTTAAATGAGCATAAAAGACAAAACAGCACAATTTAAAAAGGATTTCTATTTGAGTTCCTGCCACTTGGCCAATAATTTACACTGTTCTCAAAGGACGAGAAAGACGAATAAAGGATGAGAGGATTATTGTATCATTGGTGGCAGACACAGCAATGCTTACCAAATGTCCCACTTACTCTCCTACGTTTCTCAGCCCCCTTGTAGTTTGTGAGCCTATGGCACTAGTTTTGGCCAATGAAATGGGAGCAAAAGTGATCTTCAGACTGAAGCAATCAAAAGCCTATATGTAATTTTCCGCTTCTCATCTTTCCCAAATGAGGAAGCTATGTGTTCCACATGGAGCACCTACAAGTTGGTGGGTCTTGGTCAGTCTGGGTTCCTGAATGGAGCAGAGACTATTTTTTAACGGAGGTACTGAGGATTGAACCCAGGACCTCCTGCATGTTAAGCACATGCTTTACCACTGAGCTATACCCTCCCATCCTGGAGCAGAGATTCTTGCTAACCTGTGATGGACATGTAGTATGAGCAAGAAATAAATCTTCATTGTGTTAAGCCACTGAGGATTCAGGATTAATTTTTATCACAGTATAACCCAGTATATGTCAACTAATGCATTTTTCCTTTTCCAATCTTTCATGTTTATGTCTTTAAAAAAAAAAGGATGCATTTTTGTAATAGATTTTCTCCACAAGGTAAAAGGAGAGTTTAAAAACGTTAATAGTGAAATGGCTTTCTCTAAAGAATTCCTTCTTTTCACAATGAATATTGGTTTGAGAAAGCCAGCATTAGTTTAAAAAACACAGAAGTGGCATACACATTGGATGGAAGACATAGTAAATCAGTAGGGTAAAGTACTGTTCTTTGACAAAGAAGATTAAACTAGTGTTGGGATCTAAAATGACAGGCTTACATGTGTAGAGTTAATGAAGGAAAACAATTTGGCTACATTCAAAACAGTGTTTAAGGCTTAACAATCTAGAGTCAGAAAATAGTGTACTATTATTTATTTTGGTTGAGCTTTTAAAGTCAGTAAACAATGAAAATAATAGTAATATGCAGTCAGAGAGCATCCTGGGATGTGGAAAGTTAGGGTTTGGGCTTTAATGTTGGCTCCATCGTTCTATAGTTTTCTAAGTGTCTTTTCACTCACTTGTAAAATGGGGATAAAGGTTTTGATCTTTCAGAGTTGTTGTGAGAAATGGTTATGGCAATATCACGCATATTAACTTCTTAGTCTGGATTCTGGCCTTCAGAAATCACTCATAATGTGATGAAAATGATGATGGTTTCATTGACAAAGATCTGAGATTCCATAGCTTAATTTACAAATTTACTTGGCCCCAGAGCTTGCCCTCATTATAAGATGTGATCTGATGGTTAAATTCAGACTGTATTGTAATCCAAGATGGTGTGTGTGTGTGTGTGTGTGTGTGTGTGTGTGTGTGTGTGTGTGTGTGTGTGCGTGTGTGTGCGTGTGATTTCTTTCTCCCATTTTAAAAATCACTAAGGAGATTAACCATGTGTAGGGAATAAGGAGCCAGCAGCATCTTCCAGCTTGTTTCAGATGTCTTACTAATTGTGGCTTTTTTGACTCCTGTAATCTTTATCAAACTCCTTGCTAGGAGAGAGCCCCGTCTGCTGAGAGGCAGCAATGTGTATGGGGTCAGCAATCCACTGATAGGAGGCTAGAGGAGCAAGCTTGCTTCTGAAGCAGAAGAGCTGAATTTTAGAAGTCATCGTTGAGCAAGAAGCCAGCCACAAAATCAGGAAGACTCCTGATCCCTTTACCCTTCCCACGGCCTTAATTTTTACCAACCCCAAGTGTAAATGGCTTCTTGGTAAACCGTGGAAAGAAATTTTTAAAAGGTAAAAATAATAACTTTAGTCCAAACATTTAATTTGAGAGAAAACAGGGAGGAAATAAACACGGTATCATCTGTGACTACATCCAAGGTAGAAGGAGAGCCAGAGCTCTGTCTAGATTCCTCTCACTTGCTGACTTTCAGCACACACAGACTCTGTGCTCCAACGTATTAACAGAGAACTTTTCCTTTTAGATAAATATATTCTATCATAAAGATTGGCTCACCCGAAAGCTTAAGATAAGGCTTCACAGGAAGTCACCACCAATCCTTAGTGGGCTATTTAGAATAAATAAAAAATACAACAACATAAAAGAGAAGCTATATGTTCAAAATTTAGAGTGGCCTTTTATTCAGGAAATGTAAGTGTTACATTTACCAAAGGATAAACGAGGTAAGTGTGGCTAATTCACCTTTATTTCTGATGGTTTTTTTTTTATCTTGAACTAGTAAAAACTCTAAAAGTTCTTGGACTTGTTTCCCAGCTAAATTTTGTTCCCTTTAAATTTTATTTCATGTTTTGTCTCCTCTTTGCCTTCAGAACATTATTATAATTTGTAATTATATATTTATGTATGTTTATTTAGTGTTTACTCTCCTATTCAAAATACACACACTGAAAGCAGAGATCATATTTGTTCACATATAAATTTTTGTTTATAATCACCAGCATCTGGGTGGACGGTGTCTGGTCCATGAGAGGCCATCAATTATAGTGACTGAACAGAGAGTTAAATCTTATAATGTTATATCATCATATAATATATGTGTTATAACATTTAATTCTTTTTAGAATGTATATATTAAAATTACTCGAGGGGGAAGGTATAGCTCAGTGGTAGGGTGCATGCCTAGCATGTATGAGGTCCTGGGTTCAATCCCCAGCACCTTCGTTGAAAAAGAGAGAAACCTAATTATCTACCCCCTACCAAGAAAATAAATAAATAAACAAATAAAAAATAAAGTAATAAAAACATGACTCAGAAGTCAAGATACTAGAATCCTTAGCTTTAATTCCCCTTATTGGTCATGTTACAGTGAAGAAATTTTAGACGTTGAGAATAGTCAAGGAAGTTTAATAGCTTAAATAAAAAAGATAACTCCGTATCTGTTGGATTTCCGATGTAGCCCAGAAGCAGACACTATTAATGGATGGTATTGGTCGTAGGAGATCAATGTGAGGTAGGATCCAACTCAAGGTGGACGAATCTTAGCCAGCTGCCCGGGTGTATTTGATTGGTATATCAGTTTCCTACTGCTGCTGTAACATAGTACCACAAACTTACTGGCTTAAAACAAAATGAATTTATTATCTTACAGTTCTGGAGGTCAGAAGTCCAAAATCGTTCGAAAAAACTGGTACCAGCAGATCTGCATTCCTTCTGGAGGCTCTAGGGGAGAATGTGTTTTCCTTGCCTTTTGTGTCTTCCAAAGGCTTCTCGCATTCCTTGCCTTGTGATCCCTTCCCCCATCTTCAAAGCCAGCAGTGTGGCATCTTCTCTCCTCCATGACCTCTGCTTCTGTCTTTACATCTCTCTGTTTCTCTCTGATCCTCTTGCCTCCCTATTATAAGGACCCTTGTGAGTATACTGTGATTACACCTAGATAATCCAAGATAATCTTTTTTCTTCCAAGATCCTTAACCTAATCACAACTACAAGATCCCTTTTACCATGTAAGGCAAGTTCTGGGGATTAGGATGTGGGCATCTTCGAGAGGACCATGATTTACCCTATCATAATTGGTCCAGGAGTAAGAATCTGACCTTAAGTCAGGCCAGCGTCCTTCTGGATTTTTTCTTTTTTTTTGCCTCGGAACTTGAGAAAAATCACCCATGGTGATGGACATGTGAGGTGTAGGACCCATCAGGAGTATCATATTTCTTGAGGTGCAGAAGAGGCTGGCATAAATGAAAAAGAATGGAGCCCCCTGGAAGGGAGACTAAAACGGAAGCAGAGGGTGGAGACCGAGGTGTACTTTTGCCTCTTACAGTTAGGTTACAAGAGTCAGCACAGTCTCCAAAATTTCCACCTTTTGCCTCAACTAATTTGAATGGCTTTCTAACACTTACAACCCAAGAAGACCTAATGAATCACACTTAGAATTCAGTTACGCTCTTGCTACAGGTGGGACAACTCACTTCAGTTCTTCCAAGCCAAGGTCATAGAAATCAAATTTGCACATGTCTGCCACGTTCACAGAGAAGACAGGCCTCCTGGGCCACACTCCTGGTCCAGGGTGGTCAGCATTTCAGATAAACCAGGAAGATATTCAAGGTTGAACCCTGGGGAGAGTGGAGCTGACAAAGGATTGAGATGACTGAGAACCAGGCAAGCCTAGGAAAGATCAGGTTCTACAAGAATGAGGTAGAGCTCCTCCCCATATGGGGTCCCAGTGGGAGATCCAGAACAAAGCCCTCCTGACTTCTCTCTAGTAAACTCTAACTCAGTTCTCAAGACCCAACTCAAAAATCCCTCCCCCTGTGAAACCTTCCTTGTTTCTTTCCTTCCCTCCCTTTTTTCTTATCACCTTCCACTCCTCCAGAATGAATTATTCCATCTTGTGTGTTCCCCTAGTACTAAACCATGGGATGTTACATTGGGTTGATTTTCTTCATGTGTCCCTAACTATCTGCCTCAAAGCTGACTTCCTGGAGAACGTGGCATGCTTCGATGCATGTCAGGTCCTACACTATGTAAAGCGTATTCAATAAAATATAATCTTTTCCTGAAAGGAGCTAACGGTCTCATGAGAGGTAGAGGAGCAAATCTTCACTGTGTGTGATGGGTACTGAGGCCAGGGGTGATGACCAGAAAGGTGGTGCATGAGCTGAATCTTAGAAGACAATAGGAGTTTGGGGACAGTCAAGGGAGAACATTCCAGGCAAAGTCACAGAGGCATGAAGAAAAGCCACAGATTCAGTGCACCATGAGCAGTGTGATTTTTTAAGAACAAAAAGTTTACGCAGGAGACTGAGGAGAAATGAGGTTAGAGAGCTTGACAGTGCAAAACTGAAAAGGTCTCAAGGCTCATGCTAGGGAGTTAAGGTTCTGTTTCCAAAAGCAATTGCACAGCGCCTGGCAGAAAATATTGACTGTCACATCGCTAATGGTTCTGACGCAGAGACTGATCACAATCGATACAGAAATCCAAAGGCCTAGTCACGGAATCGATGTTTGGCTTTGGGACTGTTACACTGACATCTTTGCTCTGGGAGGGAAAAATCAATGTTGAAGAACTAAATTTTCTGCATTTTTAAAATTCAAAGATCAGAGACATGGGTATGACTGGGCAGCTGTATACGAAGGTGATGACAAGTAAAGGTGGGAAGACTGAAAATAATATAAGCTTAATACTTACTCAGGGCACCTCCACATTCCTAACGCACTCCCTGCTAACAGCGGGGATCCTAGCCCGAGGGGTCTGTTGATGAGCTTGGGATTCTGAAAATATCTTGAAGTTTTAGGCAACATTTTGTGCATGAGTGCAGTTGTTTATTTTCCTAAGGATAGGGGTTTTGCATTTTTATCAGGTTTGAAAAAGTCCTCGGCTTCAAGAAGGTTAAGACCCACTGGCTTCTAGCACAGCAACTAGAACAAAAGGCCATGAAACAGCATTGTTTAGACACTGCATGGTGGGTGAGAGTGGCAGACAGTTCTTCTGGGGGGAGTGTAGAGCTAGCAGGTGGACCAACACCTGGTGGTCTAATAAACAGTCCCCTAAACCCCGGTGCCTTATCATAATAATTTACTTCTTGGTCACCTCGAAGATCAGTGCGGTCACTGGTGGGAGATGGGAGGGTGTGGGACTGTGCATCAGTGTGTGTGTATGGGGGGCAGTCTGCACACAGTCTGTTAAGGATCAGGCTCCTTCCATGCTGTGGCTCTGCCATCTTCAACATGTCAGCTCAAAGGCAACCTGGTGTCATCCAGGTAGCACACAGGGGAGGAGGGAGCACATGGGGAAGGCGCATCCCTCTTAACTGCCTTCGCAGGGCCAGGGCACATCTCTCTCACATGTCATTCACAAGGACTAAGCACATGGTCCCTTCTAAGTGCAAGGGAGTTGGGAAGTGTGGTTTATTGGGGTGCACAGGAAGAGGAAATGTATTTGGTGAATATCTAGGTGTTCTCTGCCATGGGGAATTTAAAAAACTGGATTCTTTTCTGCTGGTCATGGTTTTTTGGTTTTTCGTTTTTTAAAGGATATTTTATTTTATTTATTTTTTGATGTATAGTCGATTTACATGTTGTGTTAGTCTCTGGTATACAGCATAGTGATTCAATTACACACACACACACACACATGTGTATTCCTTTTCATACTCTTTTCAATATAGGTTACTATAAGATACTGAATAGAGTTCCCTGGCTATACAGTAGAACCTTGTTGTTTACCTATTTTTGAAAAGAGACATGCACCCCACTGTTCATAGCAGCACTATTTACAATAGCCAAGACATGGAAGCAACCTAAGTGTCCATCAACAAATGAATGAATAAAGAAGTTGTGGTTTTGGTGTAGCTTAAATGAAAAAAAAATTGAATAAATTAGACATCCTTTCTCAAAGACCCTTATGGTTGTGCATATAGGGATTTTAAAAAAATGTGCCCTTTGTTTAAAAAATGTTTTAGGTCAAAAGCATAACCTCAAGAATTCTGATTCAACAGTGCCCTCAAAGCTAATCCCCCACTCAGTACCTCAGATGGAATGTGAGATAAGGGTCCAAACCTTCAATATGAAGAAAAAGATTTCTCCCTATACTCCTTTCTACAATGAGGATACTAATAGCATCTCAAGGCCTGGTATATTTTAGTGTCAAATAAGACTCACTTTCTGCTTTCATTCTGATAAGCTCCTTTCTAAAACACGAGTCCAGGAGCTCCTTAACTCAAACTGCAGAACAAGTCAATTCCAGAGGGGAACACAAAGATCAAGTGATGTGGATCATCTAAATATTGGAGCATGTTAAAACGCTTTACTTTGAAAGCCATTTTCAAGTGACTACTTTAATCATATAGAATTTTGCTAATTAAACAGCCAATTTAAATGCCAACTCTACTTACTGAATTTGGAGTTACATTTAATTTTAATTGTTTCTGTTCTCTAAAAATATACATCAGAACTTTTTAATTTTAATCCCACATTTTACGCAGCACTTAACTCTCCCACACAGCCAGCTCCAACGGGCACAAAGGCAGAAATAAGTGCTTGCTGAGGGTATAGTTCTCCAGTTTTAAGCTTATTAAAAATTCATCTTTTGAACTGTTTAGGTTAAGTTCTGCCCTTTACTGTCTCTTAACCAATCTCGCAAAAGCCCAGCAGACCGTGTGCTCTACTTGAATGCAATCACGGTCAAATTCTGACTTTCATAATCTTTTTCTGACTTTAAATAGTTTTTCTCCATTAAAAACAGTCTTGCTTCCCTCTTGGGGAGTGATGGAAATGTTAGCTATCTTGACTGTGGTGGTGGATTCATTGGTGTACACATCTATCGAAATCCATCAAATTGTACATCTGAAATATGTGTTGTTTACTGTACAGGAATCATACCACAGTAAAGGTGTTAAAAAATAAATAAACTAGATATCCTTTCTCAAAGACCTTATGGTTGTGCCTATAGGGATTTTAAAACAAACAAACAACAACAAACAAACAACAATCCTGCCTCTTCCTCTTGATTGCTAAGTTAATTTTCTGGCTCTGTCTTCATTTGTTCATTTGAAAAATGTATTGAAAATCTTCTCCTTAGCTGTGTGCCCTTCGGCAAATCCCTGTGCATTATGGAGCCTCAAATGTTTTATCTTTGAAACAGGAGTAATTTCCTAGATTTGTTGAGATGACCTCAAATCAGATGGTAAATAGGAAGGTGCTTTGAAATCTTTTGAGGGCTGTAGAAATACCATGATCAATATGACCACTAAACCCAAGCCGGGTGGGAGAATCAGGGTTGCAGAGTTCTGAGAAGGAAGCCAGTGTGGCTTGAAGAATTCTACTGAGAGAGAGAGGTGACAGTGGGAAGGTAGGACTTGGGCTGAGTCATGGTGGAAGAGGAGGATTTAAACACATGGAGAGGGCAGGAGAGGGCAACTCAGACAGAGCTGTAAGGTCTATTCTGCAGAAAATGCATATAGGTGGGAATGACACATCAAGCTGGCTGGCTCTGAAGCCGGTTGTTGACCTGAGTGTATTGAGGAATCAACTTGAAAAGTAGATTAGGATCAAGTAGAGTCTTTTTCGTTGACCTTGACCAGCTTTTGCCTCAAACTCAATATAACCAACATTGAAGCTTCAATCAAAATTGATTAGGATGTGGTAGGATGAGGTTGGTATTTTCAGAAGACTCGTCTGGCAAGAAGAGAGAGTTACTGGATGCACGGAGACTAGTTAGAGGGCTGCCATGTTCCAATCTTGGTGAGAAGAACTAAAAGCCTGAACTATATGAGAGCAATGGGGGTAAGAAAAAAAATGGTACATGAGAGAAATGAAACACCCTGACTGTCATCATTGTACCACTGCTGCCAACACCAAAACCACAAAAACCATGGCATTGCAAGAGAGTAGCATGGATTTGGTGAGACAGGTGAAGGGAGAAGTTGAGAATGACTCTAGCTTTACAGTTTTGGTGACTGGGAAAATGACATTATTAACAGGCAAGATGGTACTTTTCCAGGGGAGACAGGTGGAGGCTTTAGTGCTGGTTATATTGAGTTTGAGGTGCAAGCTGGACACGTAAGTGAAAAGCTCAGGACTCTGTTGCTTGCTACTCCTCTCTTTGAATGTTATGCTCTTGTGACCTTGAACTGTTGTAGTCTCTTTCTAGTGTGCACCATATGTCATACTTCCATGCCTTTTCTCTTGTCCTTCCCACCTTTATTTTTTATTATTCTTAAAGTCTGCCTTAGTGATGTATAATCAACACACAGTAAAATCCATCCTTTCCAGATGTATGGTACGAGTATCAACAACAGTATATGGTCATGTGACTACCACTACACTCAAACAGAGCATTTTCCCTGTGTCTCTTTAGAGTAAAAACCCCTCGCCTCATCTCCAAAACTCTAATCTGATCTCTTTCCCTATAGTTTTGCCTTTTCCAGAATGTCATATAGATGGAATCATACTGTGTCTAGCTCTTTGTGCTTGACTTCCTTACTTAGCATGAGGATTTTGAGATTCATTTGTGTGTTGCAAATACCAGCAGTTTGTTTCTTTTTATTACTGAATAGCATTTTGTCGTATGGCTGTGCCAGACTTTGTATATATCTTCACCAGTTGAAGAATAATAGAATTATTTTTAGTTTTTGGCTATTCTGCTTAAAGCTACTGTCAACTTTCACATACAGGTCTTTGTATGGACACGTTTTAATTTCTCTTGGAGAAATACTTAGGAGAGAGATTGCTGGATCATAACATAAATATATATTTATTGTTTCAAGAGGCTGCCAAATTGTTTTCTAAAGTGACAATATCACTTGTATTCCCACTAATAATTTATGAGAGTTCCAGTGGCTGTTTGGGATGCTTCTTCCCTCTCCCCCCACCCTCACCAGCTACCTTGTTGCTATGTTCTTAGCAGTCCTATGGAGAGGTTCACCTGGTAACTATCCTGTCCACCCTGGCTAGTAAGGAACTGAAGCTTGCCAGCAACCGAGTGAGTGAGTTTGGGAGTGGGCTCCCTGCCCTGACTGTGCCTTGAGATGACCACAGCCTCATCTGACAGCTTGGCTGCAATCTCAGGAGAGATCTTGAATCAGAACCACCTGACTAAGATGTTCCCATGTTTCCGACCCTCAGAAACTCTGTGAGATAATAAATGTTTGTTGTTTTAAGCTGTTAAGTTTGGGCAATAGATAGTTAGTACACTGAACAAAGATGCTGGCATGATGCTCAAGGGAGATGGCAGGTCTGGAACAGAGATTTTGTGTGAAACTATGAGAGAGGGTGAGTTTTGAATGCTTTGTGCTTGAGGCCACAGCTTCCAATCCTATTTCTGGGACCATATCCAGAATATCTCTATCTCAAAGGATATAAATAATTTTCAAAACAAAATTAAATAAAAATATTGTATTTGGAGGGGGGGTGGTCGGGAGCGGGGGTCACGTACTCGGATAACAATTGTGCTCTCCCCATTTTCTGAGCTCTAGACTGCACCTTCCATGCTGGTTTCCCTCCATCTCTACCCTCTTGCAGTATTTTATGGTGTTCTATTCATTTGGCAATTTTCAGGTAAATACAACTTCCTTATATTCCACTCTTCCTCTTCTTTCTCCCCCTTCCCCCCACCTCAGATCCCACCTTTAGTGTTTCACAGAGAGACACAGTTAAAACAACTCCCGTGGAATCTGCTCAGGCACAGAGAGGAACAATGAATTGGGGGCAGCTTGTTCCCTTATTCCTACTTGGCCCCCAGATCCCAGAGAGTACGGTTTTCCTGGAGAAGTGAGTGTGGGAAATAGATGAGGATGGAGAGGGCTGGAGGGTGATGGCGGATTCCTACTACCTCTACAAGTCTGGAGAAATATAGAGGCATCTTGGTGAGAAGCAGTCTCCCACTATCTGAACAGTGACTGGGACTTATCAGCCCAAATGAGGCTTAGGCAGCTTTTAGACGCTGAGATTAGACAGAATCCTTCCACCCTCCAATTCAGCTAGAATCTCGGGGTAGGGATGGTTGGTTATGTGATGAGAGAGTGTCAGGATAATGTTTGTGACAAGGTCTCCCTCTTTCCCTTTAAACATATTTTTCCTTGAATAGCAGCCAAGACTTTAGTCCGGGACAGCTGGCACCATGGGCTCCTTCTTGAAGGAATCACAGGGCTCCTGTGACCCACAGCAAAGCTTCGTCCAAAGGAAATCTCTTTTACTTAATAAAAGTAGCTGGGATTCCCTCCCACCAAATTCTTCACTGTCTCTAAAGTTGCACATGGCCATTTATACAGACACAGAGGGAAAATACAGTTTTCTGAATGTAGCACCCTTACCTCTCACAGCAAAATAGCTGGGCCCTTTAGGATGGAGATGCTTTAGACAAACCCTGTATCATATCTAATGTCTCCTAAGACTTCTCCTGCAAAGCGAGGTACAGAGGGCCTTTGGGCTTCACTCTCCTCTCTCCTACTGCCCTGTGAATATAACCAAACTGCTCTATCAATACAATTGCTTATTTTTAAATTTTTGCACAAAACCGATTTCTCCTGTGAAGTCTTTCATTATAGTCTGTTACCGAAAGCTTTCTGAAATGGAAGTGGGAGGAGATATGTGCAAAGCAGAAAGAAATGGGAAAATGTTAAACAAATTACTTTTCACCTGTGAGATTCTCCTCCCTTCATCTTCAGCATTATTTGCCTAGTCTATTGACATTTCAGACTCGAGGAAGATTACTGGCATAAATGTATCGACAGTTTTTTGTTTTTTGTTTTTTGTTTTTTAAATCTCTCCAAGGGTTCAAATGACAGAGGCTGTTAGCCTGAGATACAAGACGTTTGCATTATTGATCAGGCCACGCTGTTTTGACGGAAACAGCAGAGAGTATTCTCGGCTGATTTGCATGTGTCAAGTTGGTGTGCATCTTGTCCATCACTTCTGGGTAGAGAATGCTGCCGCCACATGTGTTAGACATCACGTCTCAGGTTGTCCTTTCAGGCTGTCAGTCATTGTACCTGCTGCTGCTGATTAAAAACCTTATCTCCACCAAGAAACTGTCTCCTGCTTGAGTTTGTTCCTGTGGCCATAGGAGAGGTGCTCCGTGCTCCGGGCTTATCTTTATTGCAGATTCCCTGTAGCCAGGGGTCCCAGCTGTTTGTACGAAGTGGAAGCTCACAGAGCTGAACAAATGACTTCACCATTTTCAATTTAGTTGTGCTACAGGGGCAGCGGAAGATGAAAACACACCATATTGCTCCTTAACAACACTGCTGGCTTACTAAACAATGCTGCACCATCACGGTTCGCAGGCTTTGGTATGTAAATTGCAAATACCTCCACTCAGCAGGCAGAGATTTTGATCCAGTAGGTCCCAGATGGGACCCAGGAATCTGTCTTTTAAACAAACAGACTGATCAATTGGATTGAGACGAAACATGGGACAGACTACCAGAGATGGAGCTATATACACATTAAAGAATTGAGTGGAAGTTAGGAAATCAGAGTTTTGTCTTAGTAGCCTCAGGACAAGTCAAAGAGAATATTCAGGGGGAAAAAAATCCCAATATTTTAAATTTATAGCACCAGATTGTTAGCAATTTAAGGATATGATTTATGTCTAATTTCTCTTTGGTGATACACTTAGGTTGGTACACTTGGTGGATACACACTAAGTAAATCTAATGCTTAATGATCTTAATAAATTTAAAATACTTATCCTTTGTTGAACATTTTTATTAATATGAATCGTAATAGAGAACCCAAAACTAGACCCCCAAATATTT